>NC_041393.1:704266020-704299585 GCF_002162155.2 Triticum dicoccoides
GATGGTTCAAGGGTTCGAGGGTCGTCGAGGGGCCGAGTAGTGTTCGAGGGTCGAGGGTCGTCGAGGGGCCGAGTAGAGTTCGAGGGTCGAGGGTCGTCGAGGGGTCGAGGATCGCCGAGGGGTCGAGAGGTTGCCTAGTGTCAAAGTATTTAAGAAATCCATGGCCTCATCATTAGCCAGAAGTAACCGGGGCATGATGGTACCAAGTTCTCGAAAGTTATTTTGGAACGGAGTCCCGGATAGGATAATCTGCCTTTTGGTACAAATTTCAGCAAAGGCCTTCCAAATAGCGATATTCGGAAGGCTCTTGTCGTACTTTGTACCAAAAAGCGAATTATCCTATCTGGAATTCCATTCCAGAATAACTTTGGAGAGCTTCGTACCATCATGCATCTGTTACTTTCGCCTATTGATGAAGACATGGTTTTTTTCAATCCTTTGACACTAGACAAACGTGACATGAGGGGGTCGAGTGTCGAGAACTAGGGTAGAGAGGGTTGTGGATCGCCGAGCGGTCGAGGGTCCTGAACTAGCTAGGGTCGAGGGTCGAGGATCGCCGAGGGGTCGAGAGGTTGCCTAGTGTCAAAGTATTGAAGAAATCCATGGCTTCACGCTACAAGAAATATGTTAACTAGTGACCTTCTGTCAGTGACCCTGGAAGAATTGGTCATAGATCTATGACCATTCGAGATCAATTGGTCAAAAGCTATTCGAGGGGCTCCAAACCCTAAACCATTGCGACCATTTTATTCAGAAAGGTCGTAATTTCCTTACACGAAATGGTCATAAAGCAAACAACACTGGTCCGCTGCCTTATTTCTAGTTGTTAACGACCAATATAGATGGTCATAGCCTTGTAAATTGTGGTGCGTTGCGATGACTAGGCGCCATCTCATCAGTTTTGCCTATGTGTCATGTCCATGTGTCAATTTTTGCCCTTGGTTGTGAAGCAACCTATATTTCTGTTATTCCAAAAATTCGCAAAAAATTCTCATAAATTGTTTGGATCATATCTTCTTCAAATATGTCAAAACCTTGCTTGCCTAGTTCAAAAATAATTGAACAATATTCAATTTCCTATTCTGTTCAAAGTAGCACTTTGTGAAGGAAGTGTTATTTATATATTCTTGATTTCCCTAAAAATTTGTGAAGACAGTCTTCTTAGTAACTGATCATCCTCAGCCAAAACTCACGCCCATTGGCCATGTGCATTTCCCGTACCGCTAATCAAACACTTGGCTGCTAATTCATGCTTGAGCATAGTTCGGTCTTCTCATGAGAATCTGATGTTATATTTTTATTCGTAGCACCTACTTGGGGAGTGCCCAACCACTAGACTTTCCTAGTCCACCCAGAACGTATGGCAACACCACGGTCACGCGGTGACCACGCGGCGGGCATGCGAGTTTACGCGCTCTAGAGTTGGGGCCCTCGGCCACCGTCCAAACCTCGATGTATCACCTCCAAACCATGTATTTCTGATTAAATATGTACTTATGTAATTATAAATGATTTTTGAAAAAAATGAAGAGCAAACTATAAGGCAGCTGCAGTTCAAATTTGACCCGCTTGCAGCTAAATCGGCGGAAATTTGTCTTTTTAACGAGAGGTGGAGCAAAACTTTTGACACCCAACCATTTGGTCAATTGTACATTATATATGGCCTAATATTTTAGAAAATTAATTTGGTCCAATTTTGCAACAAATATATGGTAGGTCCTTCACAAAAAAACTCACTTTGGGAACTCTAAAAAATGGAAAATGAATTTTTTGTCCAAAGAAAATGAAAACTTCCTTAGGTTACATTGTTTTCCATTCCAAGATGCACCCATTTGCATGATATGAGGTCATTTAAGCAAACTATGTTATGAATGTGGCTATAAGATTGATCATTTGGCTTTAAAGCCTTGAATCTTTACACATGATAGCTCATTTCTGAGAACAATTTTTAAAATAATTACTGTATTACAAGTTTATTATTTTTTCTGGAAACTTGGTCACATATAATGACACAATGCGGAGGTTTTCCATTTTTTTGATTTTTATTTGAATTTTTTATGCCCGTTTCAAAATGCGGTCGAAACCGCAAGTATGACCGTTTCTAGCTAGTAGTTGAATCTTGGATTTTTTGGTGTTTCTCTGACCAAATAGAAACTTATGTACCTATAAATGATTTTTGTAGAAAATAAAGAGCAAACTATAAGGCAGCTGCATTTCAAATTTGACCCGCTTCTAACTGAATCGGCGGAAATTTGTCTTTTTCACAAGAGGTGGATCAAAACTTTTGACACCCAACCATTTGGTCAATTGTGCATTATATATGGCCTAGTATTTTAAAAAATTGATTTGGTCCAATTTTGCAACAAATGTATGGTAGGTCCTTCACAAAAAAACTCATTTTGGGAACTCGAAAAATGGAAAATAAAATTTTCGTCCAAAGAAAATGAAAACTTCCTTAGGCAACATTGTTTTTCATTCCAAGATGCACCCTTTTGCATGATATGAGGTCATTTGAACAAACTATGCCATGAATGTGGCCATAAGATTGATCATTTGGCTTGAAAACCATTGATCTCCACACATGATAGCTCGTTTCTGAGAACCCTTTTTTAAAATAATTTCCATATTACAAGTTTATTATTTTTCCTGGAAACTTGGTCAGATATAATGACACAATGCGAAGGGTTTCCAATTTTTTGAATTTTTTTGAATTCTTTATGCCGGTTTCAAAATGCGGTCAAAACAGGGGGCTTGACCATTCCTAGCTAGTGGTTGAATCTTGGAATTTTTTTGATGTTTCTCTGATTAAATAGATACTTTTGTACCTAGAAAAGATTTTTGGGAAAAATAAAGAGCAAACTATGAGCCAGCTGCAGTTCAAATTTAACCCGCTTCCACCTAAATCGGCAGAAATTTGTCTTTTTCACGAGAGGTGGATCAAAGCTTGTGACACCCAAACGTTTGGTCAATTGTGCATTAAATATGACCTAGTATTTTAGAAAATTGATTTGATCCAATTTTGCCACAAATATATGGTAGGTCCTTCACACAAAAACTCATTTTGGGCACTCGAAAAATGGAAAATGAAATTTTTGTCCAAAGAAAATGAAAACTTCCTTAGGAAACATTGTTTTCCATTCCAATATGCACCTTTGTGCATGATATGAGATCATTTGAACAAACTATTCCATGAATGTGGCCATAAGATTGATCATTTGGCTTGAAAGCCAGTGATCTCCACACATGATAGCTCGTTTCTGAGAACACTTTTTAAAAATAATTTCCGTATTACAAGTTTATTATTTTTCCTGGAAACTTGGTCACATATAATGACACAATGCGAATGTTTTCCAATTTATTGATTTTTTTGATTTTTTATGCCCGTTTCAAAATGAGGTCAAAACGGCGGGCTTGACCGTTCCTAGCTAGTGGTTGAATCTTGGAATTTTTTTGATGTTTGTATGATTAAATAGATACTTTTGTACCTAGAAATTATTATTGGGAAAAATAAAGAGCAAACTATGAGGCAGCTGCACTTCAAATTTGACCCGCTTCCAACTGAATCGGCAGAAATTTATCTTTTTCACGAGAGGTGGATCAAAGCTTGTGACACCCAAACATTCGGTCAATTGTGCATTAAATATGACCTAGTATTTTAGAAAATTGATTTGGTCCAATTTTGCAACAAATATATTGTAGGTCCTTCACAAAAAAACTCACTTTGGGCAGTTGAAAAAATGGAAAATGAATTTTTTGTTCAAAGAAAAAGAAAACTTGCTTAGGCAACATTGTTTGTCATTCCAATATACACCTTTGTGCATGATATGAGATCATTTGAATAAACTATGCCATGAATGTGGCCATAAGATTGATCATTTGGCTTGAAAGCCATTGATCTCCACACATGATAGGTCGTTTCTGAGAACACTTTTTTAAAATAATTTCCTTATTGCAAGTTTATTATTTTTCCTGGAAACTTAGTCACATATAATGACACAATGCAAATGTTTTCTAATTTTTAATTTTTTTTAATTTTTCATGCCCGTTTCAAAACGCGGTCAAAAGGCGGGCTTGGCCGTTCCTAGCTAGTGGTTGAATCTTGGAATTTTTTGATGTTTCTCTGATTAAATAGATACTTATGTACCTAGAAATGATTTTTGGAAAAAATAAAGAGCAAACTATGAGGCAGCTGCAGTTCAAATTTGACCCGCTCCGTGCTGAATCGACAGGAATTTGTCTTTTTCATGGGAGGTGGATCGAAACTTTTGACACCCAACCATTTGGTAAACTGTGCATTAAATTTGTCCTAATATTTTGGGCACTCGTAAAATGGAAAAGTGATTTTTCGTGCAAAGGAAATACAAACTCCCTTTGTCAATATTGTTTGCAAATCCAAGATGTAAACTTGTGCAAAATATGATATCATTTGAACAAATATTTGGTAGGACTTTCACAAAAAACTCATTTTGAGCACTGAAAAATGGAATGCAATTTTTATCTTGAATCGATCACGACCAATTTATATGGTCATAAGGTCATCAAACGGTTTGCTGCGTTCTGATTGGTCCATGGGTATATCACGCGGATCATGCATCAACCACCGTCGGATGGTTCCGGATCCAACGGCCCAAACCCACCCGAGCCGAAACCCTAGGCCTGTCCTCATGGACATTTCCACCCACCCCCTGCCTCCATTCTTTCTCTCATTCCTCCACCAGCGAGCCCCTCTGCTCTCCCTCGCTCCGACCTGGAGAACTCCTCCGAGAGGTGGAGCCGCCGCCCCCAACCTCTCTCTCCGACTTAGATCCGCCGCCGCTCAGATCCCGATACCCGTCCCCACTACCACCATCAACGACCCTCACCTAGACCATCCCCAGATCGAGCGGGCGCTCCAAAAGCAGCGACGGCCGTGCCAACGCCGACCTGGACCTTGATTTCTCACGCAGACCCGGCGAACCCACCCACCAAGCACACACAACCGTCGCGGGTGCCTGACTGCTCCCACCCCACCCCTCGCTCTAGTCCTATATTGGCAAAGCCGTCGCGGGAGCCGGGAGCACGAGTGGAGCGATGGCCGACGCGGGGTCCTCGTTGGGCTGGTCGGGCGGCGCCATGGGGAGGGACTTCGGCGGGGAGGGGGCCAAGGCCAAGGCCAAGAAGCCTAAGGCCGCTTCGGCCGCCGAGGAGGGGGAAGGGTCTAAGGCCAAGAAGCCTGCAGCAGTGGCTGCGGCCGCGCCAGTGGCGGCGATGACGGAGGCAGAGGTGGAGGAGCTTTCCATGGCCATCGTGCGGCGGCTGGTCAAGGACAATCTGGCCCGGGCCACGTCCGGCGGTGAGGGGGTAGAGGGAGGGGCGGAGGTCATCGTCAACAAGGACGCCATGGCTGTCACAACCCTAGACTTTGCTTGTATTAGTTGCATTTGAGAGCATCTTGCATCTTGTCTAAATTTCTGAAACTTGAATTGAGGATTGTCGAAACCTCAGAAATCTAATTAAAAGAAGGGAAAGCACCCTTTAAATTGCATTCTGTGAACCCAAAATGCCCTAAAAATAGTTTTGTGAATTTTGGCAAGAGTTATATACCAAACCAAAATTCTGGAACATTTTTAAGGAATTATTTGGTCTCTGAATTTAAATCAATAATCTATTTGAATTTGGTGTTATATTCATAATATATAATGAATATGTTTTCAAATGCTTTGAAATGTTTTATGTACTTTTGGAATAGTCGAGAGAGGTAACATAAAATATTTCAGAATGTTTTGGCACTGTTTGAAATTCTTTTGAATTTGAAAACAGTGGCAAAATTAAATGGAAAGAGAAACGTAACAGAAAAATTAAAAAGAACAGAACTCACCTGGTCCACTTACCTGGTGGCCCAACAGGACCAGCCCAGCTAGGCCCAACCCACCTCTTCCTCTCTCCTAGTGTCTTCAACCTCCTGCCAGTGGGCAGGAGGGCGCGTGTGGCCGCGGCGCACGCGCACGTGCTCGGCCAACTCCTGCTTGCCGCCTCCGCTGGAGGCTCCTACAAGCGCCACACACCCCCCGGGCCCCTCTCTCTCTCCCCCATCCTCACCCTCTCCCCTGGATCTCTCTCTCTCTCTCACTCACCCGAACGGGTTCGTCGCCGCTGACCATCACCACCGCGGCCACTAGCATCCCCACGCCCAGCCAGTTAGTGCCCGATTTCCGCCTCCTCGCGCTGAACCTCTCCATCGAAGGAAGCGAGCCCGGACGGCCTCCATCGTCTCACGGTCGCCTTCTCCACCACCAGCTGCCGAGGATATTCACCATCGATTCGGCACCGTCGTCGCTTCCCCGAGATCGCTGACCATCTCAACGGGACCCCTGTGAGCCTCCGGTCGATTCCCCTCTCCTCTCGCGTTGATTTCGCGCTGTAGTCATAGATGCACCGGAGCCGAGTTGTGCTCGCCGCCGACCATGGCGCCGTCATGGCCAGAGCCTAAAGCTGTGGCTCCCACATGCGTCGTCGTTCTCCTTGCTGCACTAGGAGCCTGGCGAGCCCCTCGGAGAGCTTCTCCATGCCCTGTAGCGCCATTCCCGTCGTAGCCGAACTCCGGCCACCGCCGCAAGCTCCATTCCGGCGAGCTCCGGTCACCCTAGCTCGAGCTACTGCCACGCCTGCATGCGCGCGAAGCCTAGCAACCCATAGCCGCAAACCGCGCCTGAAACCATCCCCTGTAGCGCATTCCGTGGCGTTTTTGTCGTCGGACTTGGTCACCGCCGGCTGAACTCCGGTGAGGTCGACGTGGCCCCATCATTAGCAACTAATGACATTGCTAATTAACCCCTAGAGCCACTGACAGATAGGCCCCACCAGTTGAACTAAACAGCTAACGGAATTAGTTAGGGTTAATCTAACTCGACTGGACCCACGCGTCAGTTTTGACCATGCTGACGTGGCTGTTGACCAGGCCCACCTGTCTGTGACGCTAAACATCACTAAGTCACTGACCAGTGGACCCCATCGGCCAGGTTTGACCTGGTCAGCCGCAGTTGACATGCTGACGTCACAGTGATGCAATGCTGACGCAGTTAACCATTTTCAGGATTTAAAATAATTCGAAAAATTCCAGAAAATATCCAAAACATCAAAAATTCATATAAATTCAACCGTAACTCAGAATGAAATAATTTATATATGAAAGATGATTAGCAAAATCCAACCTATCCATCTGTACCATTTTCATGCATGTTTGATCAAGTTAACTTCACTGTTTAGGATGAAACATGAATAGGACAACTTTGATAATAGTTTTGGAGTTGGGATTTGATGTAGTTTTTAATTCCACTTCAATCAAAATGACTTGTTATTGCATTAGCCCAAATCACAACATGTTGCCATGTCAGGATCATGCATCATACTGTTGCATTGCATTGATTGTGTTCTTCCTTGTTTGCCGATGTTTGTCCCCTCTCGATAGACGTGGTTCCGACGATGAGTTCGATGACACCGATGAAGAGCTATACTATCTTCAGAAGTGCCAGGCAAGCAAAACCCCCTTGTTCATTCCGATATAAACCCACTCTCTCGCTCCTGCTCTGTTTTGCTGCATTAGGACAACAACGATTCAACTATTACATGTTGCGGTAGTTGAACCCCTTTCCTTTGCATGACCTGTCATTGCCACAGTAAATAGATGAAACCCACTAGCATGAGTAGGAGTTGTTTGAGCCCTGATGTGCCTACTCATTCATGCTTGTTTGTCATGCCTGCTACTGCTTAGAGTTGAGTCAGGCCTGATTCATCGGGGATGAATTGGAGGTGTGTGAACATGTCCTACTGTGTGTGAGCTAAGTGTGTGAACACGATTTGGTAAAAGTAGCGGTGAGAGGCCATGTAGGAGTACATGGTGGGTTGTCTCACTGAAACCATCCTAATGAACTGAGTTCTGTGTTTGTGATCCAAGAAAAGTTACTACCACACATTGGGCTCCGGGCACTCCAAGCTCTCCCGACTTATTAATCAACTTGATCTCTGTCCAGGAGTTGCAACTAGTTTCTGGTGTTTGTAGGTAGTGCTAGTAGTCTACCAAGTGGCACCCGGTACAGGTGGGCTTGGGACAGACTAGGCACAATGGCCCGGTGTGCCAAGTGGCACCCGGATGGTGGGCTTGGGAACCCTGCACACATCGTTTGGGGCCGTGAGCGACACCCCGGCCGGATCTCCTTGCGGATGGAACCCGAATAGGCGATAAACCTGGACGAGAGACTTGAGTGGTTAGTCAGGTCGTGGCCGACACCCTTGCTGGGCTTCTGCTTGAAGGTTGCCGAGTACATGTCGTGTAAACGGCGATAAGTGGTGAGAGCGTGTGTGAATAAGTACACCCCTGCAGGGTTAACATTATCTATTCGAATAGCCGTGTCCGCGGTAAAGGACTTCTGGGTTGCCTATACAGTTCATAGACAAGTGTAAGTGGATACTCTAAAATACGCAAGATAAGCGTGAGTGCTATGGATGGCATTCTCGTAGGGACACGGGAGCGGTCCATAGTGGTGTATTGATATGGTGAATATGTGGACTCGTGTGTGCCACCTCAAAAGAGTTACTTGCAGTCGTAGTTCAGGATAACCATCGAGTCAAAGCTGGCTTGCTGCAGTTAAACCCCACCACCCCTTTGTTGATAATGGTGCATATGTAGTTAGTTCTGATGTAAGTCTTGCTGGGTACATTTGTACTCACGTTGCTTAATTTATGTTTTTGTAGAGAGACTTCAGCCTCGCTAGTAGTTCCACGTGGACTTCGATGTTTAGCTTGTTACCTCAGCTACGATCTTGTGCCCTCGGCAGGATCTGGTAGATAGTTAAGCTTCTCAGCCTTTTTCATTTCTAGATGTCTGTACTCAGACATGTTAAGCTTCCGCTTGTGCTTTCACTTGTATGCTCTGAATGTTGGGTCATGAGACCCATGTTTGTAATATGTCGCTCCTCGGAGCCTATTGAATAAAATACTTGAGTTGTAGAGTCATGTTGTGATGCCATGTTGTATTTGCACATATCGAGCATATTGTGTGTATGTTATTGAAATGCTTGGTATGTGTGGGATCTGACTATCTAGTTGTTTATCCTTGGTAGCCTCTCTTATCGGGAAATGTCTCCTAGTGCTTCCACTGAGACTTGGTAGCATGCTACTGCTCCGGAACACTTAGGTTGGCCGACATGTGTCCTTCTTCGTTCCTGTGTCTATCCCTTTGGGGAAATGTCACACGTTGTCTACCAGAGTCCTGTTAGCCTGCTACAGCCCGGTCTACTGGAGTCCTGCTAGCCCAGTTGCTACAGCCCGAATTCACTCGCTGATGACCGACACGTTTGTTGCTGGGTCATATATATGCATGTCCCTGTAAGTTAGTGCCACTTTGGGTTCACGACTAGCCATGTTAGCCCGGGTTCTTGGTCATATGGATGCTAGCGACACTATCATATACGTGTGCCAAAAGGCGCAAACGGTACCGGGCTTGGTAAGGCGACACTCGTGGGAATACCGTGTGTGAGGCCGCAAAGTGATATGAGGTGTTACATGCTAGATCAGTGTGGCATAGGATCGGGGTCCTGACAGCTTTGGTATCAGAGCCTGACTGCCTGTAGGATTACCAAGCCAAACTGGTCGAAGTTGAGTCTAGAAATTCTTTAGTTATATAAGGGAATTGATTGTGGGACGGAACGTAAGGCTCTTTTTACTCCTTTACCTTATGCCTTCTGATCTGAGTCATCCTATCTTTCCTACGGGGTTAAGGAACTAGGCTTTCTATTCTTTCTATTAGGATCACGTGTTTCTAATCTGTAGACTTATAGGATTGATAGATTAAGCCTCAGTTCAGTTTCTACTATCTCTGCGTGTTCATAATTGAACTCGGAACCTTGATATTGTGACGATCGAGTGGTTATGCCACCATTTTGTAGGATGTCTCAATCTTTTGAGAATTTACAACCGTTATGATGTCCGAGTCATCCCAGGTTTCTAAATAGTCTAATGCATTTGCAAATCCCTTCTTCCCGTTCCCGCCGTCCCTTTAGGCCAGATTAACCACACTAACCAGTGTGTTTAGGTACTTCATTGCCTCGACGTATATGTTGGAGTTATTATTATGACCCTAGGTGTCTAGAGTATCATCTAGTAATCTAGCCGTGTTTTGTGTCCCAGTGTGATGATTCTGGCCATAATTCTCGAAAGCATCCCGTGATGCCACTTAGTAGTAGGTATTCTACTCCTGGGTTTTTGAACCCGAGATTCACCCTACCTACTTCATGTTGATAGTGTTTGCTAGCTCCTTAGGTTATTAGTAACCTTTGTGATAGTCCTCGAGGTTCATGGTATATCCTTCTTCCAAGTACCATGAACTGCTTATGGCAGAAGTTCTTTGATCCAAAAGATCACAACCACAGTGATCTCGATGAGTTCTCCATTCTATATTGCAACTTTGCTAGTCCTACCTTCTCTGCATGGGTTATCTGGAAGAAATAAGTTGAGCTTTGCTCGAAATACTAATCCGTGCATCCACAGCTCAGAAAATTGTATGTTCCTTTGAGTTGTCCCTCTTCAGTTGTATTTTAACCTTCGTCTATCAATTGATAGTCAAGGGTATGCGCGCACTCATGCATCGATGCCTATTACTCTTGTGGTCTATCCAGCCATTCTATTCCGGAATGACTAGGAGAAACAAACTATAGTACCTCATCCATATCCAGGATTAGGTCAAAGTAGTTGCATTCCACAGATCAAAATGCCAATTTAGCTTTTGTTCTGTTCTACGCTGGAGTATTACCCTCTTTATGTCAAGAAAGTCATAGGAATTGCACACCATCTTATGAATTCTTGGCGCAGTGATACTACTCGCCATCATTATTCATTCCTCGGTCCCCGTGTTGTTGAACCGGAATGCCAACAAGTGAACTATGATGTGTGAAATCAATACTCCTAGCAACCATGTTCCTTGGTAGTTAATGGACAACAATCTCATTTTTAGCGTGATGGTTATTGAATGGTCATTCTAAGATTGATCGTGCTACTAGTCCATATTTCTTGGTGCACTCCTCGATCAATGAGTTAGGATCGTGTCAATCCCTTGCTTATTTGATCATATCGTCTTGCCCTGAAAAGCAAGATTGTTCTCGAGCTTAGTAACATATCGATGGTTCGTGATTTTCCGAATATCTTCTTGGAAGTATCACCAGGTTGTCACCTGACCGCTATGTTGTGCTCGTGATCAAGTTGGGTTTCGAAACCACCCTTTCTCCAAGAATCCGTGTTGGATAGCCTGAGCTAGTTGGTTAAGCTAAACAACAACTTGGAGAGTTGGAAGATAAAAGCTTGTCCGACTCAGTTCATTCCAAAGGGATATCCTTGTGCGTGTGTGTTGAAGAAAGATGATATCTTCATTGTTTGATCCTCGTGGTCAACTGTTGGATCTATTGTCTTACCCAAACCTTTGATTTGCTTATGGACTATCGTCAAGTCGAGTCAGAACCAACGATGTTCGTAATGTTGTCTTACTCATGGTTGTTTCCTCGGGCATACACCATTATATCTTTTGGGTTTGACCAATGCTATCACTTGTTCACATAATTATGGAATTCCATCATAATGGAAACCTTGATGAATTGTTGTTGAGCCCATCAGCAACATTTTTATCTTCTCCATGATTTTGTTGAACATTAAGCTAGTGTTGGAAACTTTTGAAGGCATCTCTTCATGCTAGCTCATGAAGCACATGTTCGGATGAAATAAGTAACTTCCTCTAATTCACGTGCATTTGATGTAAGTTGCCGCCGTGAATTCGATAAAGCTTGTTTTTGCTTCCTCTAGAATCATCCCAAATCGGTCATGCATACGTGCGAAGCATTCTGTGGTTTGGAGACTTGCAACCTCCATTCTATATGTATCCTTAGCACACCAAGCCACTGATTGATTTGTTCAAGGAGAAGGAGTTCCTTCATAAGAGATAATCCGGACTTATGTAAGGACCTCGATATCCTCGATGAGGGTTCCCCACCTGAACTCGGTAGTGTTTTATTATAAGACTACTACGTGGCCATGCTTGTCTGGTATAGTGTGTTCACATGTATGTAGCAGAACCAACTCATGTTTTGGAGCTTGCTATCGTAGTTCATTTCCCGAGAATCTCACAACGCCATCTCATCGGTTTGTGTTGAAAACTTTCATTTTTCTAGACTTGATGAGTCTAGAATGTCCTGACCCCAACCAGATCTGAATCTCAGGCAGATATGATGGTTGGAACAATTCCCAAGAACTATTATATTGGTCTCTCTGTAACCCGGTAAAGTGGAAGTCGTGGCCAACACACCCAGCCGGAAGACCTATTGTTGTAGTATCTTGATTGAGGAAGTTGGCCACCTCCCCATATGGATTTCGTAGGATTTACTCTAGTGTTACTCCTTATGGATTCTTGTGCTCCCGAAGTCTGACCTTTTACTTGATGTTCTAGATACCAAACCATATCTATGAATGGGTTACGCTAGCACATCAAGGAGAACATTATAAGAGGAGTGCTAAATGTCTCTCGGTCGATCATCGAGATCTGCTTCTTTGGCATTGCTAAGAAAAAATCCGAGAAAGTGATGTCCTCCTTTGCATCTTCATCGTCCATCACTATTCATCATGGTAGTATGATGTGTTGCCAGGATCCTCAGCACGGATGTTGGTAAGACCCTGATGAATATGGAAATGCTCATGTTCTTGAGGGCATGCTCACACACTAAGTTATATCCTCGGTATCAATTGAAATGTGCCTTCCGTTTGCCAAGTTGTCTTATAACTCTAGTTTCCTTTCCAAACTGAGTATGCCATTCCTTCGAATTCCTTCAAACGATCAATTGTGATTTACCCTAGGCTGGTATAGAGAATTTCAATGATCTCTGTATCAAAAGTAATTCTTTTTACCACTTAAGGGAATAATTCTATGAGTCACCTCCCCTAAGGTGCCCCAATATGGAATCATGGCAATTATCTCCTCGCCACGTTGACAACCGTTCACCACCTTTCTAAGTGTGGAATTGTTGTCTACCTAGTGAACCTTCGTCATCTGTCTTACTCCATCCCTCTAGCTGTATGCTCTACGTCTCAGCTTGAGAGATGTTTCAATATCTCACTCCATGAGTTGATCCCGAGTTGTTCGATCTTCAAGGAGATCGATCCTTTTAGAGTTTCCCTTTCCTCTCGTTGTCATGTTGGTTGGAGTTCTCGGAGAAAGACATCGAGACAAAGATGGTAATCGAAACGACGTTCTTATGAAGTGCAACCTAGATCGTGAAGATTGTGTTAGTTTGCATACCCCCCTTCATCTTACCCTACATTTGAATCTCGGGAGGAGATTCTTGTTTAGTGGGGGTGAGTTGTCACAACCCTAGACTTTGCTTGTATTAGTTGCATTTGAGAGAATCTTGCATCTTGTCTAAATTTTTGAAACTTGAATTGAGGATTGTTGAAACCTCAGAAATCTAATTAAAAGAAGGGCAAGCACCCTTTAAATTGCAATATGTGAATCCAAAATGCCCTAAAAATAGTTTTGTGAATTTTGGCAAGAGTTATATACCAAACCAAAATTCTAGAACATTTTTAAGGAATTATTTGGTCTCTGAATTTAAATCAATAATCTATTTGAATTTGGGGTTATATTCATAATATATAATGAATATATTTTCAAATGCTTTGAAATGTTTTATGTACTTTTGGAATAGTCCAGAGAGGTAACATAAAATATTTCAGAATGTTCTGGCACTGTTTGAAATTCTTTTGAATCTGAAAACAGTGACAAAATAAAATGGAAAGGGAAACAGAACAGAAAAATTAAAAAGAACAGAACTCACCTGGTGGCCCAACAGGACCGGCCCAGCTAGGCCCCGCCCACCTCTTCCTCTCTCCTACTGTCTTCAACCTCCTTCCAGTGGGCAGGAGGGCGTGTGGCCGCGGCGCGCGCGCACGCGCTCGGCCAGCTCCTGCTTGCCGCTGCCGCTGGAGGCTCCTACAAGCGCCACGCACCCCCCGAGCTCCTCTCTCTCTCCCCCGTCCTCACCCTCTCCCCTGGATCTCTCTCTCTCTCACTCACCCGAACGGGTTCGTCGCCGCCGACCGTCACCACCGCGGCCACCAGCATCCCCACGTCCAACCAGTTAGTGCCCGAGCTCCGCCTCCTCGCGCTGAACCTCTCCACTGAAGGAAGCGAGCCCGGACGGCCTCCATCGTCTCACCGTCGCCTTCTCCACCACCGGATGCCGAGGATATTCACCGTCGATTCGCCATCGTCGTCGCTTCCCCGAGCTCGCTGGCGATCTCGACGCGACCCATGTGAGCCTCCGGTGGATTCCCCTCTCCCCCCGGACCGATTTCGCGCTGTAACCATAGATGCACCGGAGCCGAGTTGTGCTCGCCGCCGGCCATGGCACCGTCGTGGCCAGATCCTAAAGCTGTGGCTCCCACACGCGTCGTGGTTCTCCTTGCTTCACTAGGAACCTGGCGAGCCCCTCGGAGAGCTTCTCCATGCCCTGTAGCGCCATTCCCGTCTTAGCCGAAATCCGGCCACCGCCGCAAGCTCCATTCCGGCGAGCTCCGGCCACCCCAGCTCGAGCTGCTGCCACCCCTGGATGCGCGTGAAGCCCAGCAACCCATAGCCACAAACTACGCCTGAAACCATCCCCTGTAGCGCATTCCGTGGCGTTTCCGCCATCGGAGTTGGTCACCGCCTGCTGAACTCCGGTGAGGTCGACGTGGCCCCATCATTAGCAACTAATGACATTGCTAATTAACCCCTAGAGCCACTGACAGACAGGCCCAACCAGTTTAACTAAACAGCTAACAAAATTAGTTAGGGTTAATCTAACTCGACTAGACCCACGCGTCAGTTTTGACCACGCTGACGTTGCCGTTGACCAGGCCCACCTGTCTGTGACGCTAAACATCACTGAGTCACTGACCAGTGGACCTCACCAGTCAGGTTTGACCTGGTCAACCACAGTTGACCTGCTGACGTCAGAGTGACGCAATGCTGACGCAGTTAACCATTTTTTGGATTTAAAATAATTCAAAAAATTCCAGAAAATATCCAAAACTTCAAAAATTCATATAAATTCAACCGTAACTCAGAATGAAATAGTTTATATATGAAAAATGATCAAAAAAATCCAATCTATCCATATGTACCATATTCGTGCATGTTTCATCAAGTTAACTTCACTGTTTAGGATGAAACATGAATAGGACAACTTTGATAACATTTTTGGAGTTGGGATTTGACGTAGTTTTTAATTCCACTTCAATCAAAATGACTTGTTGTTGCATTAGCCCAAATCATAGCATATTTCCATGTCATGATCGCGCATCATATTGTTGCATTGCATTGATTGTGTTCTTCCTTGTTTGCCGGTGTTTGTCCCCTCTCGATAGGCGTGGTTCCGATGATGAGTTCGATGACACCGATGAAGAGCTATACTATCTTCAGAAATGCCAGGCAAGGAAAACACCCTTGTTCATTCTGATATAAACCCACTCTCTCGCTCCTGCTCTCTTTTACTGCATTAGGACAACAACGATTCAACTGTTACATGCTGTGGTAGTTGAACCCCTTTCCTCTGCATGACCTGTCATTGCCACAGTAATTAGATGAAACCCACTAGCATGAGTAGGAGTTGTTTGAGCCCTGATGTGCCTACTCATTCATGCTTGTTTGTCATGCCTGCTACTTCTTAGAGTTGAGTCAGGTCTGATTCATCCGGTATGAATTGGAGGTGTGTGAACATGTCCTACTATGTGTGAGCTAAGTGTGTGAACACGATTTGGTAAAGGTAGCGGTGAGAGGACATGTAGGAGTACATGGTGGGTTGTCTCATTGAAACCGTCCTCTGGAACTGAGTTCTGTGTTTGTAATCCATGAACAGTTACTACCACACATTGGGCTCCGGGCTCTCCATGCTCTCTCGACTTATTAATCAACTTGATCTCTGTCCAGGAGTTGCAACTAGTTTCTGGTGTTTGTAGGTAGTGCTAGTAGTCTACCAAGTGGCACCCGGTACAGGTGGGCTTGGGACAGACTAGGCACAATGGCCCGGTGTGCCAAGTGGCACCCGGATGGTGGGCTTGGGAACCCTGCACACATCGTTTGGGGCCGTGAGCGACACCCCGGCCGGATCTCCTTGCGGATGGAACCCGAATAGGCGATAAACCTGGACGAGAGACTTGAGTGGTTAGTCAGGTCGTGGCCGACACCCTTGCTGGGCTTCTGCTTGAAGGTTGCTGAGTACATGTCGTGTAAACGGCGATAAGTGGTGAGAGCGTGTGTGAATAAGTACACCCCTGCAGGGTTAACATTATCTATTCGAATAGCCGTGTCCGCGGTAAAGGACTTCTGGGTTGCCTATACAGTTCATAGACAAGTGTAAGTGGATACTCTAAAATACGCAAGATAAGCGTGAGTGCTATGGATGGCATTCTCGTAGGGACACGGGAGCGGTCCATAGTGGTGTATTGATATGGTGAATATGTGGACTCGTGGGTGCCACCTCAAAAGAGTTACTTGCAGTCGTAGTTCAGGATAACCATCGAGTCAAAGCTGGCTTGCTGCAGTTAAACCCCACCACCCCTTTGTTGATAATGGTGCATATGTAGTTAGTTCTGATGTAAGTCTTGCTGGGTACATTTGTACTCACGTTGCTTAATTTATGTTTTTGCAGAGAGACTTTAGTCTCGCTAGTAGTTCCATGTGGACTTCGACGTTTAGCTTGTTACCTCTGCTATGATCTTGTGCCCTCGGCAGGATCTAGTAGATAGTTAGGCTTCTTAGCCTTTTTCATTTCTAGATGTTTGTAATCAGACATGTTAAGCTTCCGCTTGTGCTTTGACTTGTATGCTCTGAATGTTGGGTCATGAGACCCATGTTTGTAATATATCGCTTCTCGGAGCCTATTGAATAAAATACTTGAGTTGTAGAGTCATGTTGTGATGCCATGTTGTAGTTGCACATATCGAGCATATTGTGTGTATGTTATTGAAATGCTTGGTATGTGTGGGATCTGACTATCTAGTTGTTTATCCTTGGTAGCCTCTCTTACCGGGAAATGTCTCCTAGTGCTTCCACTGAGCCTTGGTAGCATGCTACTCCTCCGGAAAACTTAGGTTGGCCGGCATGTGTCCTTCTTCGTTCCTGTGTCTGTCCCTTCGGGAAATGTCACACGGTGTCTACCGGAGTCCTATTAGCCTGGTATAGCCCGGTCTACCGGAGTCCTGCTGGCCCTGTTGCTACAGCCCGGATTCACTCGCTGATGACCGACACGTTTGTTGCTGGGTCATGTATGCCTGTCCCTGTAAGTTAGTGCCACTTTGGGTTCACGACTAGCCATGTCAGTCAGGGTTCTTTGTCATATGGATGCTAGAGACACTATCATATACGTGTGCCAAAAGGCGCAAATGGTCCCGGGCTTGGTAAGGTGACACCCGTGGGAATACCGTGCGTGAGGCCGCAAAGTGATATGAGGTGTTACATGCTAGATCGGTGTGGCATAGGATCGGGGTCCTGACAATGGCTGCCTTCGCGGAGGGCGCCCACATCTTCATCCACCACCTCTCCGCCACGTGCATGTCACTCCTCCCTAGCCTCCATTTCTTCTTTCCCCTGAATCTTGCTCTGGTTGATTCATGCCAGCAATCCTGATTGGTTTGTTTTGGTGGGTTCAATTACCTGTCGATGGATTCAATTTACTAGGTGGATCCAACTGATGAATTTGATGCTTGTCTGAAATGTTTTTGGTGTTTGGGGGGTAGGCAGCGGTAGTAGTTAATTTCTTGGCATCAGGTTAGCACTGGTTCAGAATCTGCCACTGGAGGGCGCACCCATGGAATGCAGGAGGAACCGATAGTTTCAGCATAGCATTAGGCTTCTCTGTCCCTGTGTTGTGATGCTTTTGGGATGATGATAGTGATATGGGTGTTATCTTATTTGCAGGGCAAATGGTGTGTGCTAGGACGGGAAGAGGCAGACGATCAACGCCGAGGATGTCTTCAAGGCGCTCGATGAGATCGAGTTCCCCGAGTTTGTGGAGCCCCTGAGGACTGCACTGGAAGGTCAATGTTGTAGCAGCATGAGCTATTCACAATAAAGTCAGTGTTATTTAATAGCATTAGCAATCAGAAGCTTTCTCAAACAGCACTTGCTGGATTCTGAGCTTGTAGAGTAGGTTTAGACACATGTGGTGTATGCATCGGTAATCCATAATCTGTGTCAGAAAACAAACATCAGTTTAGGCTGAGAGTTTCTGAACACATGAAAAGCTTAACAGATTTCATGATGCGTTCAAACGATGATTCAAAGACACACGTGAAAATGAAAAAACTGGGATGTATGTATAGCTGCTGATCTCTTTTGTTTCGCCAAAAACATATATAGCCTTGGTTTCTTCCTATATATAGAATACAATTTTCAGTTACTGGAGAAACTTTATAAAATGTTTTGTGTGCTGTTCACCTACAATTTTGTTTAACTGTTCATGATTAAAATTCAGTGGCTCCTCTTCTTTATACACGTGAATGTGTAGTTCACCTACAATTTTGTGTGTTGCTCGCAAATGAGTTTTTTATCTCCCCAAATAGGCCGCAGAAATGGATCTTGTTGGGTGCTAATTCTAGTTATTTTATATGAAGAGACACTTACCTTGCAGCCATCTAATATGCAATGGTAATAATATGTGATGCCTGATTTTTTTTAGTTGTATATGCCATTCATGCATGAATTCCTGTTCTTATGTACCAACTTCCTAATCATGTTTTGTGTTTTCAGTTCGCTATCTTAGGAGAACCTGGTGTGTATATGGGGAAGCAAAGCAACAACCCACAACTCGGACTTGCGACTCCAAATGAAGGCACCACGACGCACCATGCTGCTCCCTTGGAAGGCCAGCTGAGCGGCGTGCCAGCGAAGGCAGTGAACGAGCTGCTGCCATCAGGCACCGCCGGCAACCTGAGCAGGTACTACTGGTCGGCGCCGCTCCACTTCATCGACGTCCCCGACAATGTCTGCAGCTACTACTATGACAATACGTAGCAAATAACCAACACTCTATTTTGTTGGTATGAATAATGGTCTGTGTGTTGTCTCAGGGGACTGCAAGGACGAGGATGGCGTCAAGCGCTGCTGCGTTGCCGGTGCCATCGACAACAACACCTCCCAGCTCCTCACCTAGGGATCATCATCGCCATCGCCATCTTCTAAATCTTCCAGCCAACGTAATGCTCAGGTACATCATACGAACTTCAGCACATCTCTTCTGGTTGACTGAATCAGTACTAAAGATGCCATGTTTTTCTGCATGGAATACTGCAAATAGCCTGATGGAAGCGCTCTTGTTCCTATCAAACTTCATGGGAGACATCCACAAGGCAGTACTCCTGCCAAACCCCAATTGCCTGATTTTTGCAAGTGTTTCTGTTCTGGGTTGCAACTTAAGCTGACGCTTCTTGTTTATGTAGCCACTGCATGTGGAGTCCTCCGAAAAAGAAGGGAACACCATCAACGTCCACTGGTATAGAAGGAAATCTGTACTCCACCATGTAAAAATGGCTAACTCTGGACCTATTCGCCCCACTGTGCAATGCTACACTGTCAAGTACAACATGAATGCCAGAGCTGGTAGATGATTTACACTTGAGGAGCCCAAGGTGATCTCCATCTTTGAATTACCCATGTAGGATGTTGTATCATCGGAGTGATCATTTAGTATTCATCCTGGCATGTACTTATAAAATAATATGTTTCTTTACAAGATAATAGAATCAACTTGATTACATGCCTTGTATGTTGAATTAATATCTGCATGCCATATCTGCGTATTTTTTTTGCAGGTTCGTGAAGAGGGACAATCTGGTTTTGTGAAGGAAGGGGCCAGCCATGGAGAAGATTGTGCGGGCATCATATTGTCCATGGCAGCCTAGGAGCGACACCACCTCAGGTTCGTCACTTGCTCCTTCCCTTCTATTCTCTTCTTCTTCTCTATCTCCACATATGATCCATCCATGCAAATTTTTGCAGGTTGCACTGATCTAGTTGTGTGAAGGGGAACAAGCAAGGCCAATTACTGCTGCTGCTGTGCTCCCCTTGAGCGATCTGGTGAAGGACAAGTTGGTCCATAGGTCCTCCTCCCCTGCTATCTCTCTCTAGATAGGTTCAGTTTTCTTTTATTCTCATTCTAGTCTAAGCATTTGCAGATTCCAGTAAGTGTCTATGTATGTGGATCAAAAGTCGGAACATTCTAGTTTCGCCTCATTCTAATATGCATTTGCCATGTGTGTGGTTATATACACTTGTTTATGTTGTGTCTATGCTGTTGTGATACATGATAGCATTGTCTGGTGTATCAATTTGTTATTAATGGAAATGTTAAGAAATCATGGAATTTCTGTCTGTGGAGAATGCTTCATATGCAGTCTGAATTTTTTGTCAACTAATTTACTTTTAAGCCACTGTACAAATTTCCTGTTTCAGTGCGAGCTTTGTAATTGTATCTCTGAAGTTTCTAACATGATTGTTGTAGGCTAGAAGATATATCTCTGTTGGTTCATCTTACTGTAGAATATGCCCCTATTCATTCATTTATGTGTATTGCCATTTGCCTCTGGTGACATGTGAGAAGCACTCATCTATATGTTTATATTTTGTACAAATTTTCTGTTTTGGTGTGAGCCTTGTAATTGTATCTCTGTGGTTTCTAACATGATTGTTGTAGGCTACAAGATATATCTCTGTTGGTTCATCTTGCTGTAGAATATGGCCCTGTTCATTCATTTATGTGTATTGCTATTTGCCTCTAGTGACATGTGAGAAGCACTCATCTATATGTTCATATTTTGAGCAGCTGGGTAGAACTACAGTTGCAAAATCATCCAGCCAAATTTTGGGAGGATGGCATAAAAGATTACATAACCCATGCTTTTGAAATCATAGTAAGCTTCACAAGCTTGTAAGGTGTTTTACGTTTTCAAGCGACTTTACATCAAGTTACTCTTTCTCAACATAAATTCTAGACTATATAGCTCTTTATTGTTCTCTCCACTTATTTGTACAGCCAAGGATGCTTACTTAACTGTATAGCTGTTTATTGTTCTTTTCCAGGTATTCTATTTATGCTCCATCCTGAAATCTATTGTGCACTGCCAAGTCCATGAGGTGAAGCACTCACTACTTGACCATTTCTTTACTGAACTAAGAGCAATAGAGGCAAGATATTCAATACAAGCTGAAGTCCTTTCAATTCTTGATTTCTAGCATACACATGCAACCTGATTGGTGATGTTACTGTAGGTTCAGTGCTTACTATACTTTGATGTGTTGCATGTTACCTTCATTTCTGTTTGTGCCTTCTCTAGTGTTTTGCGAGCTAACTAGTCTAATGGGCGTTTTGAAATATGAAGATGCATGTTAGCACTATTGCTGGCAATCTGGCATATCATATCAGTCTTATCCCTTGTTCTGTCACTAGCATACACTACAGTTTTAGATAAAAGGGGGGCATATCATTTGCTCTATAAAATGGATTGTTTATTAATTTATTTGGACTTGCACACATTAGGTAAGAAAGGATCGCCAATCTGGGTGTCCAAATGATAGTAAAACCTAGGCTCTTGCACGGTTCTCAAATTTATTGTTAGCATAAATTACCCATATTGAGACTGAACATGTGGCTTTTCTTCTCATCTACAGGAGGGTTATATGCTGATTTTTTTGAAGAAGCTGGAAGTCCAAGTCAACGACTTGCTTTATATGTTTGTTGTAATGCCAAATTTTCTAGGAATTTAGATGTATTGTTGATCTTGCTGAGAATTTGGTGTATATTTGCTTGCTGAACTTATTATTCAAATGCTAGGATATATGTACAAATCCTTGGAATATTATTCTATGCTTACTTGAAATTTATTCTTGGATTGAAAGTGGTCAAAAAGACAATATATTGGTATTGAATTTGGGTTGGTTCTATGTTTGTGCTGTAAATTGTATTTGAAATAAAGAGGCATGGCCCAAATTAAAAACTGTCTGAAATGTCTATTGGACCAAATGAAAAACTGGTCGAAATGGCTACAACACCAAAAGAATTGAATAGCAAAGAGGCCAAGGCCCAGAAATTAAATGCAGAGGCCCAAATTTAAAATGGACCGCAAAAAGCCCAAAGCAGCTGACCAAAATTGGCAGGATTTTTTTTAATAAATGGGCTGAATTAATGGGCTTGGCCCATATAGACACCAATCTGGACCGAGCTGATTCTAAGTAACGACCTTTTCAATTGGTCAAAAATTTGCCACGTCATATTTCCACGTCGGATCTTACGTGGCTTGGGCAGACAACCAGTGACCAAAACAAAAGGTCATTGGTTCAACGAGCTTTTGTTTTGGTCATAAACGTCTAGGACCTTATCACGAAGAATGTCATTAATTTCAGTTTACGACCGCCAGCTTTTGACCTTTTTGTTTTTCTTCACAAAAAGGTCACAAATGGAAAACAACGATCATTCAGTGACCTATAGTGGTGGTCACAAGTTGACATATTTGTTATAGTGTAATCATTAGCCGGAAGTAACCAGGGCATGATGGTAGGAAGTTCTCCAAAGTTATTTTGGAAAGGAGTCCCGGATAGTATAATCCGCCTTTTGGTACAAATTTCAGCAAAGGCCTTCCAAATAGCGATATTCAAAAGGCTCTTGCTGAACTTTGTACCAACAAGCGAATTATCCTATCTGGGACTCCATTCCAAAACAACTTTGTAGAGCTTTGTGCCATCATGCGCCTGTTAATTTCGCCTAATGATGAAGACATGGTTTTGTTGAATCCTTTGACACCAGACAAACGTCGGACAATCATGAGAGAGGCGGTCGATATACTTGATAACTTCAACATGAGGGGGGTTGATATACCCCCTCCTCGATAACACTTTTTTCTATGTATATGTCATCGTTGTCGATATACCCCCTCCCTGATAACTTTGATATATCCATCTCTCATGTTTGTATATTAATTGCCATGTTGTAATATTTGCAGAAACTATGGATCATCAAAGAGACTTCGATCAAGAAGAGATATTGGGGGACATAATCCGCGACGGAGGTGATGTAGTCTTGTCATTTCTCAATGACATCGAAGAAGGTCTACAAGGAGAGGAAGCAGGCTGCGGTGATCAAACAATGGTGGATGGTCATGATCATGATGGTGGCTCCAGTGACCGTGATGACGGCTTCGGTGACCGAACGGAGTCGGGATCAGCTGTTGCAAAGTCCGACGAGGTATATATATATATATATATATATATATATATATATATATATATATATATATATATATTAATTAAGCCTATCCTGACTAGCTAAATGATGCATTAATTGTTTTGGTATGTACATATAGTAACTTTTATTTCTTCTTTTATATAGCCCTCCGGATGAAGTAATACTTCAGTAAAGAAACGAGGCCTGAAGAAAAAGTTGCGCCCCGATGAAAGGTTCACGATCACAGATATTGCGCGCGATGGCCAACCGATTAAACCCCTCCGGACCAAGGAAGCATTTTATGCTCAGTGCAGGGTTCTTGTTAGGGACATGATCCCGATCAGCATTGAGCTATGGAATGAGCCTAAGTAGGATGAGCTTCAAGTTACTTTTGTCGAAGATAGACAGAAAGAAGATCTTTGGAAAGCGCTGAATGTAAATTTCACCCTACCGGAAGAGGAGGACCCGGAGAATCGAGTTACAGAGCCATTGGTCAAGTCCTGTGCTCTCAAGAAGATGGAAAATCTATTCAGGAGGTGAAAGAATGAGTTGAAAACAACATATGTCGACCAAGACAAGACTCCAGAATTCACCGCCGATTTGAGAAGATAAGAGATCACTGGCCCGCATTTGTGGCCAACAAGACATGAGAGAGGAGTAAGAAGATATCAGCGTCTAACAAGATAAATGCTGCAAAGAAGGAGCATCACCATCGCATGGGGTCAGGTGGCTACCTCAAATCCCGAGCATTGTGGGACAAGGCTGAGCAGGACCTGATTGCGAAAGGGGTCGAACCAGAGACATTGCACTGGCTAGACCGTTGTAGCTAGGACTTGGTTCTTCGGGGATGGTGGAACATTGGACCCTGAAAAAGGGAAGTGCTGCTAGATGGACAAGCAACATGCAACACCCGTCACAAAGCTTTAGAAAGAAATGAACAAAGTGCGGGAAGGGAAGTTTGTTCCCGACAGAGGGAACGACGAGCTCACAAGGGCCCTCAGGAATCCTAAGCACCCTAGACAAACACGAGGCACACCAGGCTCTGTTGCGTGGAAGTTTGGGTTTCCCGACCCAGGCGGTTACAAAACCCAAGAGAGGAGGAGGAAAGTGGAGCAAAGCGAACTATAGGATCTTAAGGCAAGGGTAAGAAAGTTAGAGGAACGAGATGTTGAGAACCAGCAGCTGCAAGATCCTGCCCAAGAAGCTACCCCAGAAGCTACCCCGCCATCTCAGCGGAGAAGTAGCGTGGCTTCCACCGAGGTCGTTCAGTAGCCTGACTTGACGGGTCCAAGCTACCCCATGGATTTTATCACGGATTCACACTAGTGCCACCTTATGACGCAATGGCTTCAGCTCAAAGTAAAGGCGGCTGTTGGCTTTGTGTTCACCCCTTCACCCGGAGCAACTTTTCACTACAGTCCGATTCCACAAGGCTATGCTGTTGTGATGGTGGACGAAATAACGGAGGGATTTGAGGAGCTCCAGCTTAACCACCCTATAGGTGATGGGGAGACGCAGCTGGGTCTTGCTATGCATACTCCATGTCTATGGCGGAAGGAGCACATCAAGCTTCTGAACTTCACGTCTCCTGCTAGTCAGCTAGGCACTCCACCTGCTCCGCCTCCTCCGGCGTGTCCGAGCAGCCCGCCTCCTCCTTCGCCACCTCATAAGCGACGGTGGAACACAGACGCCGCCGCTCCGGCTGCTCAGGCGCGTCGTAGAAGTCCGCCTCCGGCTGCTCCGCCTCTTCAGCAATGAAAGAAGACAGCCGCAGCCGCTTCGGCTGCTCCAGTGTCTAGCAGTACAGCTCGACAAAGGCTAGCAGAACAAAGAAAAGGGTATAAAATTCCCAGCTCGGCGAACAAGCGAAGCAATGTGCCCCCCGCTCAATGTGTCTAGAGATATCGTTGCTAATCTTCCGGGGATGTTGCCGGTACCAATCCTAGATATTACATGAATGACGATGATGCAATTTTTTTTTGAAACAATGGAGGTGGACACATTCAGATTCGAGCACAGGAAGCCTCTCGTCATACCTGGTACTTCCCTAACAATGATGATGCGAAGATTCCATGATTGGTACATGGACATCTGCAGGAAGTCTGGGAAAAATACTTTGTCGCTGAGAGTTAAAGAGGAGCACGACCTCGTTGGAATTGATGTGTTGTTAGTTTCATATGAGGAGTTCTTCCATTTTTTCAATCAAAAGGCCCTCGATAAAACAATCATCACTTGCTACTTTCTGTAAGTACTACTTCTCTGTAATTAATTAAGTCTCTATATATAGCTCAGCTCTTTCATTGCATGTATATATAATTATCCTCACTATATTATGCAGATTGAAGATCACCGAATTGAAGAAAAGACAAGTAGGTGATATTGGGTTCATTAACATAAATCTCATGGATGAATGGAGTGTTAAACATTCTACCAGAGAAACCGAGACCAACTTGCTTGCATCGTTACTTCGAAATCAAAACAAAGCTACAATACTCTTTCCTTACAAATACAAGTGAGTGTTACTATCTTGTGCATATCCGGTTTCCCTTATTACTCGAGGTTATAGTAATGTAATTGATGAGCTATGCATGTGTGCACAGTTTCCACTTTATTCTGCTAGAGATTAAGCTTGAGCACGGATTGGTAACCATCATATACTCCAAACGAAAAGATCCGGAGGAGTATGCGACCGTGACTAAAATGCTCGAGAAGTAAGTTCAATCGATCATTATCGCACCATATCGGCAATTTTGTTCATTTCCAGATATCAAGTAATTGTTTTCTATGTCTGGCAGGGTTTGGAAAAAGTTCACCGCACAAGCTCAGGGACTGCCGGCGCAACTGCAATTTGACCACCCGAAAGTAAGTACTAGTTACTAGCTAGTTATGTGCATCTCCCATTTATTCAAGCTAGTTTCATCAATAACATTTAGCATGCTTGCTTATCAGTTTGATTGACCTCTATTTCTTGTAAAGTGGTTGTGGCAGGAACGTGGGAATGATTTGGTGGATACTACATTTGCGAGTTCATCCACCACACCACCTGTGAGCGGGGCTACTCTAAACAACAATATGAAGTGCGTAAGCAATAATATTCGCAATTTTATTTTGTTACCATCATTTGTGTTCAGTTTCATTCATATATATGTATTGACCCCCTTCTTGAAATTAGATGTGGCAGATGCGGGATGAACTCCTACCACAAGATCGCATACGAGCAATTCAAGAGGAATTGGCGGGATTCTTCCTTGACCACGTCATCGACAATCACGGAGAATACCGTGTGGAAGTTGAGTTCAGATGTCAGGGGATGTAAGTATATGTAGCTAGTAGCGTCAGATAGATATACGAAAACCTGTTGTTCGACCAATCTATCGTAGAAGGAGAGGTCCACCACTTCTCTCTGTGTATATGTTGATGACGATCCTATGTACTTAATGGTTTCCTTCATTTGCTTACTAGCTAGCTAGCGTGTCGACTCCTCTCTATACGTAGCGTCGACCAAGCATAGAGATAAGATAGGACACTCCTCTCTTTTAGCTAGCTAGCACAATATATGAAACCCCTAAATTAACACTACAAAACCCACAAAACCCCCAACCCCCCTCCCTCCCTTCAGAAAAAAACAAAAAACCAAGCCACTGAACTGCTGACGCATGGAAACCTTTTGGTCCCGGTTGGTGGCACCAACCCGAACAAAAGGTCCCCCTGCCTAGGCAAGCCGCAGTGGCCACGTGGAGCCCCATCCGTCTCGGTTCCTGAAAGAACCGGGACTAAAGGTATAGGGCTTTAGTTACGACCCTTTAGTCCCGGTTCAGGAACTGGGACAAATGGCCCTCACGAACCGGCACGCATGCCCCTTTTTCTACTAGTGGCAATTTGTATTTCGTATTTCCTGATTTCTCTACGTGATTAATCTAATTATGAACAACCTTACAAGGAGTATAAATACAGAATGTAGACTTGGCATACTTGCGTGTCGGCATACGACAGGGATATGGAGCAAGTGTTCAACGCAATTTAAGAGCTGAAAGCTAGCACGGAAGGCCCTGGCACCTGAGCTAGCTAGCTTAGCACACGCAACATCACCTCAAAAGAACAAGCAGACTTGACAGGGCGTGTGTAGTGGCGAAATGTTAGTCACTGATAGCTAAGCAGATCGACCCAGATTGGTTGTGATCGTACTTGAAGTGCACTAAAAGTGATCTTCCTTGATTTCCGTTTTGGACGGCACACACTTAAACCAGCTCACGTTCTTACCGCTCGGTCTACACCATACTACTACTTTGCTTTTTCTTGTGTCCGTGTCACAGGGTCAGATCCAACAACCACTGTTTTTCATCCTTCTCATCGTCATTGTCCTTCACTCTGGGATCGTACTGGTTACTGGGTGGTTGAGCCATGGTTGCACATTCCTTTCTTAACTGATATCATCTGGAATATCCAAAGGGGGAGAGGAGATCGTCGGTAGGGACTTCCTACCTTGTATAGTGACGTGGCGTGGAGCGCCGTGAAGGGCATCACTACCATGCGTGCTATGTTCCGGCACAACATATGTCGTCGGTGGTTGTTTGAATTCGGATCATAACACGTAGTAGGTGACTATAACTTGCAAGATCGGATATAGAACATAGATATAATGGTGATAACATAAATGGTTCAGATCTGAAATCATGGCACCCGGGCCCAAAGTGACAAGCATTAAGCATGTCAAAGTCATAGCAATATCAACCTCAGAACATAATGGATACTAGGGATCAAACCATAACAAAACTAACTCGATTACATGATGAATCTCATCCAACTCATCACCAACCAGCGAGCCTATGAAGGAATTACTCACTCCCGGTGGGGAGCATCACGGAATTGGCGATGGAGAAGAGTTGATGATGACGAAGAATGAAGACCCCCCCTCTTCGGAGCCTCAAACGGACTCCAGATCTGGCCTCCCGTTGAAGAACAGGAGGTTGCGGCGGCTCCATCTCATTAAATGCATTAATTTCTTCTTCCTAATTTTTCTCTCTAAATATGTGATTTTATAGTATCATGGTTGAGGCCGGCGGGGCCACCAGGTGGGGAAAACTCACCTGGGCGTGCCTGGAGGGGGGCGCCCTGGTGGGTTGTGCCCACCCAGGTGCCCCCCTCCGGTGGTTCTTGGCTCCAGAAATTCTCTTTTATTATATAAAAAATCCTCGCAAAGTTTCTATCCAATCCGAGAACTTTTACTTCTACACAAAAACAACACCATGATAGTTCTGCTAAAAACAGAGTCAGTCCGGGTTAGTTTCATTCAAATCATGCAAATTAGAGTCCAAAACAACAGGAAAAGCATTAGGAAAAGTAGATATGCCGGAGACGTATCAACTCCCCCAACCTTAAACCTTTGCTTGTCCTCGATCAATTCAATTGATAAACTGAAAGTGAAAAAGAAAAACTTTTACGAACTCTTTTGGTCTTATTTACATAAATAAGCTTAAGTAGCACCCAGGTTTTCAGCCAAGATTATAACTAGCCACGTTGATGATAAATCTTAAAAATTATATTAACTCATATTAATGACATAATCAACTAGCGAGCAATAATAAGATATCTCATACAACAACACTTTGTCAAAACAACCATGATATAATATGACAATAGTGGTATCTGGCTATCCCTTTTAGAGACTGCAAAACATAAATGCAGAGCACCCCCAAAGTTCAAGCAACGACTAGACATTGTAATTCATGGTAGAAAAGATCCAGTCATGATGCACCCAACATTAGCTACACACAATGCATGAGGATGACAATAGTGCTCTCAGGTTCTGGCACTTATTTGAGAAGGTGATGACACAACATAAAAGTAAATAGATAGTCCCTTCACAGTGGGAAGCAGTGATTTGCAGCGGTGCCAGAGCTCTTGTTTTAAAACAGGGGTAAATAAAATTATGAGAAATGCACCCTTCTTGTTTACTTCGCGACCATTAGTTATCGGTATCTTTCATGCTAAACACATTACTGTGGGTTCACAAGCGATAAAAGTAAAGGTTTACTCCCCCTTCATCAACAATCACATTCTACGGCTTGTCTAAAATAACGGATACCGTCCATACCAACAACAGTCCTGGGGAGTTTTATTTAATTAATTGCAATTTGAATTCGGGACTAGGAATCTGAAGGAAATATGTTCTAGAGGCGATAATAAAGTTGTTATTTTATATTTCCTTATTTCATGATAAATGTTTATTATTCATGCTATAATTGTATTAACCGGAAACTTGATACATGTGTGGATACATAGACAAAACACCGTGTCCCTAGTAAGCCTCTACTAGACTAGGTCGTTACTCAATTATGGTTAAGTTTCCTAACCGTAGACATGTGTTGTCATTTTATGAACGAGATCACATCATTAGGAGAATGACGTGATGGACAAGATGTTGGGGAACATAGTAATTCAAAAAATGTTCTACGATCATGCAAGATCTATCTAGGAGATGCATACCAATGATACGGGAGAGTGTGTCCATGTACCCTCGTAGACCGAAAGCGGAAGCTTTTAGTAACGCGGTTGTTGTAGTCAAACGTCTTCACGATCCAACCAATCCATGTACCGAACGTACGGCACCTCCGTGTTCAGCACATGTTCAGCATGATGACGTCCCTCGAGCTCTTGATCCAGTTGAGGATGAGAAAGAGTTCCATCAGCACGACGGCGTGGCGACGGTGTTTATGATGTTACCGGCGCAGGGCTTCGCCTAAGCACTACGATGATATGACCGAGGTGTTAAACTGTGGAGGAGGCACCACACATGGCTAAGATAATAACTGTTGTGCTTTGGGGTGCCCCCTACCCCCGTATATAATCGAGGAGGGAGGAGGAGGCTGGCCAAGGAGGGGCGCGCCTATAGGGGGAGTCCAACTAGGATCCCCAATCCTAGTTGGAGTACCCTCTTCCTTTTCCAAGAGGGGGAGAGAGGGAAAGAGGTGGAGGAGAAAGAGGAAAGGGGGGGCTGCACCCCCTCCCCTAGTCCAATTCGGTTTGGGCTAGGGGGGCGCGCGCCTACACCTGGCAGCTGCCTCCTCTCTTCCACTAGGGCCCATGAAGGCCCATTAATCCCCCCGGGGGTTCCGGTAACCTCCCAGTACTCTGAAAAATGCCTGAACCTATCCGAAACCTTTCCAGTGTCCGAACATAGCCTTCCAGTATATCAATATTTATGTCTCGATCATTTTGAGACTCCTCGTCACGTTCGTGATCTCATCCGGGACTCCGAACAAACTTCGGTCATCAAAAATACATAACTCATAATACAAATCGTCATCGAACGTTAAGCATGCGGACCCTACGGGTTCAAAAACTATGTAGACATGATCGAGACACATCTCCAATAAATAACCAATAGTGGAACCTGGATAGTCATATTGGCTCCTACATATTGTACGAAGATCTTCATCGGCCAAACTGCATAACAACATACGTTGTTCCCTTTGTCATCGGTATGTTACTTGCCCGAGATTCGATCATCGGTATCATCATACCTATTTGAATCTTGTTACCGGCAAGTCTCTTTACTCGTTCCATAATGATTCAACCCGCAACTAACTCATTAATCACATTGCTTCCAAGGTTTATAGTGATGAGCATTACCGAGAGGGCCCAGAGATACCTCTCCGATACATAGAGTGACAAATCCTAATCTTGATCTATGCCAGCCCAACAAACACCTTCGGAGACACCTGTAGTGCATCTTTATAATCACCCAGTTACCTTGTGATGTTTGATAGCACACAAGGTGTTCCTCTGGTATTCGGGAGTAGCATAATCTCATAGTCTGAGGAACATGTATAAGTCATGAAGAAAGCAGTAGCAGTGAAATGGTAACGATCATAATGCTAAGCTAACAGATGGGTCTTGTCCATCACATCATTCTCCTAATGATGTGATCCCATTCATCAAATGACAACACATGTCTATGGATAGGAAACATAACCATCTTTGATTATGAGCTAGTCAAGTAGAGGCATACTAGGGACACTATGTTTTGTCTATGTATTCACACATGTACTCAGTTTCCGGTTAATACAATTCTAGCATGAATAATAAACATTTATCATGATATAAGGAAATATAAATAAAAAATTTATTATTGCCTCGAGGGCATATTTCCTTCACAAGACCCATCCATTAGCATAGCATATTGATCGTAAAGTTTTATTGCTATTGTTTTCCTCATGTCAAATAGATATTCCTTTGACTATGAGATTATGCAACTCCAGGATACCGTAGGAATACCTTATGTGCTATCAAACGTCACAACGTAACTGGGTTAATATAAAGATGCTCTATAGGCATCTCTGAAGGTGTTTGTTTGGTTGGCATATATCGAGATTAGGATTTGTCACTCAGATTATCGGAGAGGTATCTCTGGGCCCTCTTGGTAATACACATCATTAGAAGCCTTGCAAGCAAAATGACTAATGAGTTAGTTGCAAGATGATGTATTACAGATTGAAGTGACTTGCCGGTAACGAGATTGAACTATGTATGAAGATACCGACGATCGAATCTCGGGCAAGTAACATACCAATGGACAAAGAGAATTGCGTATGTTGTCATAAGGTTCGACCGATTAAGATCTTCTTAGAATATGTAGGAGCCAATATGCGCATCCAGGTTCCGCTATTGGTTATTGACCGGAGAGGTGTCTCGGTCATGTCTAGATAGTTCTTGAACTCGTAGGATCTGCACGCTTAACGTTCATTGACAATATAGTATTATATGAGTTATCTATGTTGGTGACCGAATGTTGTTCGGAGTCCCGGATGAGATCACGGACATAACAAGGAGATCCAGAATGATCCGCAGGTAAATATTGATATATTGGATAATACTTTGGTCTTCGGAAGGGTTACGGAGTTCACCGGAAGGGGTTCCGGGTGTTTCCCTAAATGTTTGGGTATGAGAACACTTTATTTGGGCCATAGGGGAAAGCCCACAAGGTTTTTGGAAGGTGCAAAAGGAAGTTTTGAAGAGACAAGAGGCTAGACGGCAGGAACCATGGCATCTAGGGGTAGACGCCGGGAACCCTGGTGCCTAGTCCTAGAGTCCGAGAAGGACTCTTGCCTTTCGTGAAAAAACCGACTTTGAGGAGGCTTTTACTCAGAGTTTCGACCCCAGGCTCAACATATAAATAGAGGGGTAGGGCAAGCACAAAAGACATATCAAGAATCACCAAGCCGTGTGCCGGCAACCCCGTCCCCTATAGTTTATCCTCCGTCATAGTTTCCATTGTGCTTGGCGAAGTCCTACGGATATTGTTCTTCACCAACACCGTCACCACGCCGTCGTGGTGCTGGAACTCATCTACTACTTCACCTGTCTTTCTAGATCAAGAAGGTGAGGACGTCATCGAGATGAACGTGTGCTGAATGCGGTACTCGATCGGGATTGATCATGAAGGTGTATGACTACATCAACCGCGTTAATCAATGCTTCCACTTAGCGATCTTCAAGGGTATGAAGATGATCGCCCCCTCTCGTAGCTATGCATCTCCATGGATAGATCTTGCGTGTGCATAGGAAATTTTTGAAATTGCATGCTACATTACCAATAGTGGTATCTGTTGGTAGAAAATGACACCTATGGGATCACTGGAATCCCTTCTACGGTTGCGGGGCACGGAATCATGATAAGAGCGGGACTAGTGGATGGCACAAAGGAGATTTACCCAGGTTCGGGCCGCAAAGATGCGTAAAACCCTACGATCCTGCTTCGGTGGCTGTATTAGTGTTCTTGAGCTCTCGAACTAGCTCCGGGTGCTGCGAGGTTCAAAAGAGACGAATCCCCTCTTAGTACGCCATGGGACTCCTTTTATAGGCAAAAGGGGCTGCCACAGTGGCACATAGGAGGTGGAAAGTGCTACAGTGTTGCGAGGTTATCGCTATTATTACAGGACAAGACACATTAAATGCGGGGCTTAGGTGTCCTTCACTTTATTGGGGAACGGGGATGAAGCCCGTCCCGTCTGTCGCCGCCCCTCCTGGCTTCGACACGCGCCCCGGCCAGCAACACATGCAACGCCATGTAGGCAGGCAGGCAACTCAGGTGGCGTGGTGGTGGAGTCTCCATGAAGGTCTGCATGCTGCCATGCAGGCGCCTGCCCAACTGGTTGGGTCGGCGGTTGCGCACGAACGGTGGTAGGAACTTGGCGGGTGCGGGCCTGGCAGTGGCCTTGCCGGAGCGCTTGGCGATGGTCTTGCCGGGGGGCCCGGCAAGGGTCTTGTCACGGCGCACTGGCTTCCCCGCAAGGATC
>NC_041393.1:704299881-704372428 GCF_002162155.2 Triticum dicoccoides
CTCTTTTGATCTTGATTGCTCTTTTTCTTCACAAAGATCTGCATGCCACCACGGAGGTGCCTCCCGAACCCTATCCCAACGCGACTGCTCAGCATTGGTGCGCTCGAAGGTGGCTCGCTCGGTAGGTGGGGACGAGCTGCCCCTGCAAGGATCCTGCCGGGGCTGCCAAGGCCGCCCTCGGCAAGGGTCCTTGCCGGGGAAACCTACATTGCCCGTGCGACCTTTGAGGTCTTGGTTCTTTGTTGTTTGCTTTGCTTGTCCCTGTGGCTTTGGCTTTTCTCCGGCTTCCCTCTCCCGCCTTGCTCATGCGTGGTCATGGCAGGTGGCTCTGACTGCCCGTGCACAAGTAAAGGGGTCAAAAGCTAGGCCCCTACTTTTGTACACGGACAGGAGCCCCCGGGCCTAGGTCACACATAAGCGCAACACGTTGTTGGGCCAAGCCCAGAACAGTGCGCGGGCAGTCGAGGCGGATTTTACTGCGGCCACTGTTCCGCCCGCTGCGCTTCCCCACGACCCGTGTCGAACACGCGACGTGGGGGTCGTGCGCGTGCGTGACATGGGAGGCATGCATGGGATGGCGACCGCACGCATGTGTCGCATCGCAGTTAAGAGGCGGTCCGCGTCTTCCCCATAAAAAAGGATAACCGCGGGCGCGCTGCTCACTTGTCCCCTTTCCTGCGCCTCCCTCCATCTTGAAACCGCCGCCTCCCTTCTTCTTCCTAGAGCCCCCTTCTTCTGCTCATCGCTGACGGACTTCCGCCATCCCCTGCTTTTTGCGACCACAATGGCGCCCAAATCCTCCAAGGGAAAGGGGGCGGCCAAGGAGGCCGGCGCGGCGGAGCCGTCGGAAAGCGAGCTCGTGGCGCGACGGGCGCAGTTCGCCCTCTTTCCCTCGACGGCCGACGTGCCCATGCTCCGAGAGTACTACAAGACCCTGTGGGGTGTGAAGACGGGGGGAGATACGACGGGGCATCCGGCCACACGTGTCATCCCTGCCAGCGCCGGGCCCTCCCCAAATCGGTACCCTTTCTTCGTTGATTACTTCTCCTACGGGCTCTGTCCCCCTTTCTCTGATTTCTTCAAGGATATGATGTACACCTTCGGCTTCCGCCTCCTGGACTTCACTCCAAATGCCGTGGCGTGTGTGGCCCTTTTCGCATACCTTTGCGAGGGATTCGTCGGGGTGCATCCCAGCACGGCGCTCTTCGCCACTATTTCTCCCCTTGGATCCAAAAGGGAGGCGCCATCACCGGCAGCGTCACTTGGATTCCAAGGGCCAAAGGAGCATATCCGGACGGCGCCATGAAGGAGAGGTGGGAAGAGTGGCGGGGCTGGTGGTGCTATATCGAGGAATAGAAACTGCCGGTGTTCTGTGAGGTCCGTCAGGTGGCGCCAGTCCATGGAAAGGACTGGGGCGACGTCGATGTCAACGATGAGAAGCTCATGATCGCCACCACCAGGATCCTTAGGCTTACCCGAGATGGGCTCACCCTCGAGATGATTGGAGTAGACTTCATACGCCGCCGGATTGCCCCTCTACATGACAAGGGGAGGCCGGCCTGTCTTTTCGTGAATGCTGCTGATATCATGCGGCTCCGCCCCGGCCTCGACCATAATCTGACAGTGCCGAGGCATGCTCATCTATGCCAGCGAATCTTCCAGCTCGAGGTTAATGAAGAGGGCGAGGTGGAGCGGTCCGGCAAGGTGGCAAGCACTGTCGTGAAGGTCGGCAAGGTGGACAAGGAGCCCGTTTTCAAGTTGCCGACGGGGGTGGTCCCACTCAGGAACAACTCTCGTCGGTCGGATATCATCGTCATGATGCCGCTCTTTAATGCGCATGGCCTCGACCCAAGCTGGGTCGAGCCGGACGAGCTCAGGGTGCAGGAGTTCTTCGACACCTTGCACAAGGCATATGTCACCAACGAGCCGCGGATTGTTCAGGACACTTATCAGGTGGAGTTGGACTATATCGCCCGCAGGTTGCGGGAGGCAAGGCTTGCCGAGGAGTCGACAATGCTTGCCGTGGAGGCCGGTAGCGCCGGCGGCACGGTGGACAGTGCTGCGGCGGAAGCGGAGGAGGATGAGCTCTCCCGGTGGGCAGCGGCCGCTGGGGAGGCCAGCGGCGCCGGCGCCGGGGCCCCCCTTGTCGAGGACGTCGTCGATGGGACTTCGGAGGAAGATGAGGAGGAGGAGATTGCAGCCTCCGTCTCTCCGGTTCGCCCTGGCCAGGCTGCGCAGCTGCGGCTAGCGTAGGGAGCGGCGATGCGCCAGACGAGGGCCATGGTGATGAAGAAGGCGGCGGAGGCCGAGGCAGTGAGGTCGAAGACACCTGCTTCCTCATCGTCCAGGCGTGCCCAGATGCCACCGCCCTCCCCACCGCTGGCAGATGTTGGCGCGGGGATTGCCTTCGACATCGGGCCCCTCAGCCCGGACAGATACTCTGGGTCACCCAGCCCGGCAAGGAAAAGGAAGGCACCGGAGGAGGAGGAGGAGGAGGAAGGAAATGACGAGTAAGCCTATGCTTTCCTCCCTCATTCTTCGCACATTCATTCTTCGCACATCCCCCGACGGTGTCACTCACTTGCCTTCATTTTGCAGGGATGTGGAGACGCTGGCCCAGAGGATGAAGAGAGCCTGGATGTCGGCGAGTAGCCCACCCACGGCAGGCACCTCCGGCACGCCTTTAGTGGTGTTGAGCAGCCCGGACAGCAGCCCCCGGCCCAGCACCCAGTGTGAGTCCATCACCCGCCCTCCATCAGCATGCGTTATGCGTGACGCTTCAGTGCTAACCATACCATGGATGAAGGAGGGGAGCAGCAACAAGGGGAGCCATGAAGGGCTTCTCCTATCGTGCCTCCTCCGTCGACCACACCGCCCCGAGGGGCGTCCCCGGCAAGGGCACTGTCGGTGTCAAGACCGGCGGATCTCGGGTAGGGGGTCCCGAAATGTGCGTCTAGGCAGATGGTAACAGGAGACAAGGGACACGATGTTTTTACCCAGGTTCGGGCCCTCTCGATGGAGGTAAAACCCTACTCCTGCTTGATTAATATTGATGATATGGGTAGTACAAGAGTTGATCTACCACGAGATCAGAGAGGCTAAACCCTAAAAGCTAGCCTATGGTACGATTGTTGTTCATCCTATGGACTAAAACTCTACGGTTTATATAGACACCGGAGAGGGCTAGAGTTACACAGAGTCGGTTACAATGGGAGGAGATCTTCATATCGTATCGCCAAGCTTGCCTTCCACGCCAAGGAAAGTCCTATCCGGACATGGGACGAAGTCTTCAATCTTGTATCTTCATAGTCCGGGAGTCCGGCCAAAGGTCATAGTCCGTCCATCCGGACACCCCCTAATCCAGGACTCCCTCAGTAGCCCCTGAACCAGGCTTCAATGACGACGAGTCCGGTGCGCAAATTTGTCTTCGGCATTGCAAGGCGGGTCCTCCTCCGAATACCTCATAGAAGATGTTGAACACAAGGATAGTGTCCGGCTCTGCAAAATAAGTTCCACATACCACTGTAGAGAGAATAATATTTGCACAAATCTAATCTGCTAACATATTCCATAGCGTGACATCATGCCACAGCCAAGCCTTTATTCTAATCGTTGTACTATCCCACCTCAGCGTGTTTAGCAAGGCGGTTTCCTTGGCACATCTTGTCAAAGCAGAGATCGTGTCCCCTTATTCCGGGATTCTCATCAATACGGGTATGGGCAACCCAACTGCGCCATTATTCACGGCGCTTGGGAGATAAGCGAGTTTTATTAGGCTGGTGGGGGCTCATAGTTTTGGCCGCCCATATAAGGGGATAAGGATCCACCCTTTCCATCTACGCCTTCTTCCTCCTTTGCTTATCCATTCCTGTGAACTCGAGCTCCAGCGCCCAAGTCCGCACTTCCCACCTCAACCTTCTCCAATAGTGTCCGGAGAGGGAGGTAGATGGATGGCCTCCACCGTCACGGAGGGGCACATCAAAAAGTTGAGGAAAGTCGGATACTTGTCTAACGACATCGCGCACCGGCTCCCAGATGAGGGGCAACTCATCCCCACCCCTAGGCCCCATGAGAGGATGGTGTTTCTCACCTATTTTCTCTGCGGACTGGGCTTCCCACTTCACCCATTTGTCCGGGGGCTCATGTTCTACTACAGCCTAGATTTCCATGATCTGGCCCCGAACTTCATCCTCAACATCTCGGTGTTTATCGTCGTGTGCGAGGCCTTCCTCCGCATCAAGCCTCACTTCGGCCTATGGCTGAAGATCTTTAGCATCAAGCCGAAGGTCGTGGGCGGCCGGCAAGCGGAGTGTGGAGGCGCCATGGTGGGCAAGATGCCCAATGTCACATGGCTCGAGGGCTCCTTCGTGGAAACCATCAAAGGGTGGCAATCGGGGTGGTTCTACATCACCGAGCCGCGTGACCCTGAGTGGGTAGCGGCCCCTGAATTCCAATCTGGCATCCCCACACGGCTCACATCTTGGAAATAGACAGGCGGTTGTGGGGTAATCCGGAAGAGGTGACCGGACTCCAAACCCGCGTCCAAGACCTGGTGAACAAGAAGGTTAAACTTGTCAACGTAGTCCAGGACATGCTCTTCCGCCGGATCCTCCCGTGTCAACGATGGGCCTTCAACTTGTGGGAGTTCGACCCGGCCCAACACCAGACTTTGTCCCGGATCTTTGACACAAAGCACGAGGACACCTGGAAGGTGCTATTCAAGAGCTCCGAGGTCTCCCCTCCCGTCACCGAGGATCGCAGATTCTGCGCCAAGCGCCAAGCCACCGAAGTAAGCTTGTTTTTATCCTTTACAGGACAATTGATTTTCATAGTTTGGCTCTATGTAGGATCTAAACTCCCGCTCCTTTGACAGGACTGGAAGAGGATGTCCGAACAGTTTGACTGTCCGGCCCCTTTGCCCGAAGGCCCAACAGATGCACGCTTGACAAAGCTGCTGGTTCCGGCACCCCACGTGGTGCCGGAGAAGAAGGCCAAAAAGAAGGCCACGGGGACTAGAAAGAGTTCCCGACGCCTGGTGGTGTCGGAATCATCGCCTGACGACCCCGAGGCGCCCTCCGCCTCCGAAGACGGGGAGGAGGATGAAGAAGCATCTCCCCCTCCAGCGGGGGGAGGAAAGAAAAGGAAGGCCGCCCCAACTGGGGAGGCCACAGGGTCCAAGAAGGGGAAGACCCTTCTTCCGGACTACGCCTCCGACGCCAATGACGGCGGAGAGGAATGTCCATCCAGGGCGAAGCCCCTGGCAAAATCGTAAGTATCCGGATACCAGAATAACTTATGGCGCTCCTCTATTGTACAGTACCTTTTGACGCCGAATTCAATCATGCAGTCCGCCCAAGGCGCAGCTCGGTGATTCGTCGAGCGGCTCCCTGGATTCATTGGATGTGAATAGCGCTTCACTCCCGACGGCCTCCTCCCCTCGCCCTACGGACGATGCCGAGGTGGAGTCCCAAAAGGGACTAAACCAGGAGGAGGTGGTCCTGGAGGCGCTGCAAGGCGACCTCCCGGACTCCAGGCCCAAATGGGATTACGCCCCAGAGGGATCTAAGTCCGGCCCTGGGCCGGACACCGCTCCGGAACCTTCAGTAGTTCCGGAGTCCGGCAGGCGGCCCCTTCGCAAGAAGGGCAAGCCTACGACGCCGGCAGCCTCCGTCCAACCGGATGCGCTGGACAATTTGCTGGAGGTGCTTAACGGCGCCTCCATCAATGAGGAGCACCGCACTGTTATAAGTGCGGTGATTCAGAAGGTTCAGTCTGCCAAGAGCGGGCTGACAGAAGCCTGTACCAGCCTTCTAACAGGCTTTGAGGTATGTATTTAAAACATATAAAAATGTTACCACATAGACAGTAGCCCCTGATGCTCAGTTTGGTGTTCGGAAAGAAAAGCTGGACTGAGGATCTAAAAAATATATACGCAGGAGTCTAACATAAATATGTCAATATGGGAATGCAGGCTGCGCTGCTGACCTCTGCCACACTGACTGCAGAGGTCGATGCATTGAAGCAGAGCCTCGAGCGGTCCGAGAACGAGCTCGCCCGTGCCAAGAAGCAGCTCGAGGACAAGGAAGGTATGTAATACCTTATGTAAGTATATAAAAAATACCTGGTTGCAAATAATGACAGGACCAACGTGAATGTTGCAGGGGCCACATCCGAGGTGGCGGCCCTAAAGGAAGCGCTGTCCAAGGCCAAAGACAATGCCGCCGTGGAGCGCACTGAGCGAGAAAAGCAAGAGGCGCGGGTGGCGGAGTTGCGGCAAGAGCTTGATGCTCTTGTGAAAAAACATGAGAGGTTAGAGCTTGACTCGAAGACTCAAGAGTCCGAGCTTGCCTCGGCACTTGAAAGCCCCAAATCTGCCAAGGCCAAAGCCCAAAAAGCCCTCCAGGAAATTGAGGCGATGAAAAGGATTGCGGCGGGTAAGGCATTCTTTATGCAAAGCAAGCACGTGAAAGTAAATTACCTGTTACTTACCCGAATCCGAAGCTCTCCAGGAGCATTCGCAGATCTGCCCCGCAGTGTGTCCGACGCCGCTGCATTCTACCGGGCCGAGGAAGGGAGCTCGACGGAGAAGGTGTTCTGGTCCCAGTATGCTGAGGCCGCATCCCCGGTGCCCCTGAGCGACCAGCTGAAGCAGTTGGTCGAGCTTCATAAGGCAGCCGAACAGGCCATGAAGGGCCTGATAGGCCGGCTGTGGCCTGGGGAGGTCATGCCTTTGAGCTACTTTGGGCTGGTGCGGCGGCTGGTGGATGCCTATCCCCGGCTTGAAGTCATCAAGCGCTCCATATGCATCGAAGGCGCCCGTAGGGCTTTTGCCCGTGCTAAAGTGCACTGGGGCAAGCTAGATGCTGAGAAGCTGGTGACAGAAGGGCCACCGGAGGGGAAGGAGCATCGCCGACCCGAGATGTATTATGAGGGCGTCCTGAAGGGTGCCTGTCTTGTGGCGGATGAATGTACCAGGGATGTAATTTTTGAGTAAACTCGCTCGTGTTTATCCTTTGCGCTGAAAACTTGTTCATATGCACTAAGCAATGCTTTTTGAATTTAAAATATTACCTTATGTGCGGCCGTTTATTAAATCTGAGAGATGCAAGTTGTCGGCTTCTACCCCCATGCCACGAGTGCTGGGGTGTTCGGGATAAACCTGAGCACTCTTGTTCCCATTCTTAGGTCCGTCTAGGGAGGCGCTCAGCACAACGAACAAGGCCATCAGACTTATAATGCTTTATCACTCTCACTTAGCCATAGAATTCTATATTTTTAAATTTCGGCGAAGCCCGTAGTATTCGGAAGACTGAGTTCGGGGCGCTATCCACGCCTTGGCCGGATAAATCCAGCTCCTCGCTCTAAGCGGCATAAGTCTTTAGGGACTCGAGAAACCTCTCGAACAGCGCCCGGTCTCTCGTCCTATCATGACGGTCAGTTTTTGCTTTCTCTACTGAGGTGTTAACCCAGCTCAACTGGGGTACAATCGCAGTAGTTCTCCCAACGCTACCTTAGCCGACATTGCGGAACGTAAGGTACCAAAACATGGGAGCCGGGCAAACCCAACTATTGACCCAAGACATGATTCGGAGCCGATGCATAAAATGCTATAAGTTCGGGGTGCCGCACTCATAAGAGTGTTCGGTCTTCTCACACCGTATTCTGGGGAACTTAAGCCCCTGGTGTATTGGCCTTACCAAAGCGTACGGTTGCATGATGTCATGAATGAACATATTTACATGAAAAATGAATGCAATAATAGACAAGAGCTATGTATTGTTTATTAAAGGGCTGCTATGAAAGCAGAACGATACAAATAGTGCGATAAGCAAGAGATGGGATTATTTGACATTTCCCCCTCCAGGGGCAAGCTGCGAGACTTAAAGTAAGACAGGTATTTAGCTCGTTATAGAGACCACCTGGACATTTGACGTGGCTTGTTGTCTCCCTGGCTGTTGCATCGTGTGTTCAACGAGTGTATTGCCGGACAGGCCTTCCGAATAGTGGAGTCCTGAAACTATACTAGTATGCGGGTACGTGCACAGCACGTGCAAAATTCAATTCATGAATACAAAGTTCCCTTATGAATATTTCAAAAGAAAAACAAACACAATGTCCTTGCACAGTTTATTTTGTATGTAAAGCCGCGGAAATCCCTTTTGGAGCTCGGCCTCCAAATTCAAATTTGAAATTTCATCGAGATTCAAATTTTTACATATCAAAAAATTCTGAAAAATATAGATATACATGAAGGCATAAGATACGCATGTGTACATTTTCAGTTCAAAATACATTGAAATGAGGGCTGTGCAAAAAAGACAAATCTGGACATGTTTAACACATGATACTATTCATCCTCCAGGCAATGAATTTGTCTATTTTGTATAGGTCGCAAATCAAGGTATTTCATCATGAATTTATACACACATGTGGGTTACATCCTTACATACACACATATTTTTTTCAGAATTTTTTGAACCATAAAAATTTGAATTTGAAATTTTCAAAAATAAAGGCCTCCATGGAGCTCGGCCTCCAAAACGCCTTTCTCGTAAAGCTGTCCTTACTTCAGTAATCGTTACATTGGGTGGTTCCGACACAACGTAATAATTTTTTTTAGCAATGCATACCATAAAAGGGAAATATCTTATAGTCACATCTTTTATAGAAGAGAAATATTTTTATCGTTAACTTGAGAACAAGAAAATTGTTGTCAGTCTCATATTTTTTTGGTGTTATACTCTAATCACCAGGCGACTTAACTAATGTACTACCATGTGTGTTGTATTATCTAAAAAAATGCTATATTACACACGAACATGGTAGTACAAAGCTTCGCCTCACAAAATACTGTGATGCCTTGCGACACGTGGAAAACAGCAACTTGCCTCACACCATCCTATTATGTCTCTCTGTTTGCCAGCTACGTATCGTTTAGCAGTAAAAAAAAGGGATAGAGGTGAGAGTACAGGACAAGAAGCTTGGCGTGGCTACAAACCGCTGTCTGCTGCTCTGCAGGTCCACTGCGTGCCCGGCCTTGCAGTACACAAGCGCGATATCCTACAATAAACAATTCATGATGGCCTAGATTTCTCTAGAAAGAAGTACAATTACATGCTGGGTATTGTACACGCGAATCCCTCCACTTTGGACCATAGGATTAACCCCATCATCGGCTGAAATTGCTTTTGAGGTTGAGTTTCAAAATTTCAAAACTCATACACTATATAGTAGTATATATATATAAAAAGAAAAAGGAAGAAATGGCAAAATCGGGAGCCCCTAGTGCGGTTGAGCTGCATTCTGGGCGTGCCGTGGTTGTGCCCCTCCCCTTATGCCGATGGTATTTCCAGAGCGTAATTATGTACGCGTGGTACTGCTATCGCAATCCCGCGAGGGCTGGGGTTGGGGCCGCACTGCTATGCTTGCTCAGGACGTGCCAGACGGTTTTGTTGTAGGTTACTTCGGGCGCGCTTGATGTTATCCGGACGTTTAACAGCCGGATTGGAGGATTGCCTTGAGAGGCTACTTTGTACTTCCGCCGCTAGGGCCGCCGTGTGCTCCTCTGTTCGGAGAGAGCGTTCGGTGTTTCCATTGACCGTAATGACTCCGCGAGGGCCTGGCATCTTGAGCTTGAGATATGCGTAGTGCGACACCGCATTAAATTTGGCGAATGCGGTTCGTCCGAGCAGGGCGTGATAGCCACTGCGGAACGGGACTATGTTGAAGATTAACTCTTCGCTTCGGAAATTATCCGGGGATCCGAAGACCACTTCGAGTGTAACTGAGCCTATACAGCTGGCTTCTAAACCTGGTATGACGCATTTAAAGGTCGTCTTTGTGGGTTTAATACTTGAGGGATCTATACCCATTTTTCGCACTGTATCCTGATAAAGCAGGTTCAGGCTGCTGCCACCGTCCATGAGGACTCTAGTGAGGTGAAATCTGTCAATGATTGGGTCTAGGACCAATGCGGCGAATCCGCCGTGACGAATGCTAGTGGGGTGGTCCCTTCGATCAAAAGTGATCGGGCAGGAGGACCATGGGTTGAACTTTGGGGCGACTGGCTCCAACGCATAGACGTCCTTGAGGGCACGCTTCTGCTCCCTTTTGGGGATATGGGTTGCGTATATCATGTTCACCGTCCACACTTGTGGAGGGGAAGCCCTTCTGTCCTCTGTTGTTCGGCGGCCGGGGCTCCTCCTCGTCGTCGCTATGCAGCCCCTTGTCTCTGTTTTCGGCACTTAACTTGCCTGCCTGCTTGAACACCCAACAATCCCCGTTGGTGTGATTGGCTAGTTGTTCGGGGGTGCCGTGTATCTGGCACGAGCGATCGACTATCCGGTCTAAACTGGATGGGCCCGGAGGATTTCTTTTGAATGGCTTCTTCCGCTGACCGGGTTTAGAGCCTCTGAATCCGGCATTAACTGCCGTATCCTCAGTATTATCGCCGTTAATGCGGCGCTTGTGCTTGTTACGACGCGACCTGCCATTGTTGTCTTTGGTATCTGAGTTACCAGGGCTCTTAGTCATGTTATTGCTACGAGCTAGCCAGCTGTCTTCTCCCGCGCAAAAGCGGGTCATGAGTGTCGTAAGGGCTGCCATAGATTTCGGCTTTTCCTGTCCTAGGTGCCGGGCAAGCCATTCATCTCGGATGTTGTGCCTGAAGGCTGCAAGAGCCTCTACGTCCGGACAGTCGACTGTTTGATTTTTCTTGGTTAGGAACCGCGTCCAGAATTGTCTGGCCGATTCCTCTGGCTGCTGAATTATGTGGCTTAGGTCATCGACGTCTGGTGGTCGCACATAAGTGCCCTGGAAGTTGTCAAGGAATGCGGATTCCAGGTCCTCCCAACAACCAATTGACACTGCTGGCAGGATGTTAAGCAAATGCCGAGCTGGTCATTTAAGCTTGAGCAGGAGGTATTTGATGGCGTGTAGATCATCACCACGGGCCATGTCGATATGAAGGAGATAATCCTAGATCCATACCGCAGGATCTGTTGTGCCATCGTATGATTCGATGTTTACGGGTTTAAAACCCTCGGGGATTTGATGATCCATTACTTCGTCTGTGAAGCATAGTGGGTGTGCGGCGCCTCTATACTGGGCTATATCGCGACGTAGCTCGGATGAGGTTTGTCTGTTGTGTTCGGCCTAGCCGTATTTGTCTTATCCGGTGTGACGGTTATCGTCACTGAAGTGGGGCGCCCACGCGATCCGTAGATTGATCTTGTTTTCCTTGCCTTATCCTCCAATATGTCTCGCAGGTCTAGTGCGTTTCCCCATGCTCTGGTATTTTTTGAGCGGCGCCGGGGTGTGGCTTGAGTTGAGGGCGGAAAGGCCTCTCTGTCGCAGCCACGGGGTGGCCGATCGGTCGCATCATACGCTGGTGATGTAGGTTTAGTTGCTTCCTCCTCTAGTTGGGGTAGCAGCCTGCGCTTTGGGTAGCTCTTGGAGGGGCGTTCGAGTTTGTACTCTTCGGCCGCCAGGACTTCAGTCCATCTGTCGGCTAGCAAATCTTGGTCAGCTCTAAGCTGCTGCTGTTTTTTCTTAAGGCTGCTTGCCGTGGCCATAAGCCTCCGTTTGAAACGCTCTTGTTCGACGGGATCCTCTGGCATGACAAATTCATCTTCGTCGAGGCTTGCCTCTTAATCGGAGGGAGGCATATAATTGTCGTCCTCGACCTCCCTGTCTACCGCTCTCTCATGAGGGCTGGCTTCTCCGTCCTCCTGCGCTGAATCCTGCTGGAGGGGGTTGTCTTCGGCACTGTCCGGGGTGTTGTTATCTCCAGTGCCGGACTCACCGTTTTTGCTTTGGCGGGATTTAGAGTGGCGCCGCTGACGCCGGCGCTTAGGTTGTTTCTTGGAGGGGTCATCCTCCATTTTTTCATCGCCATTCCCTGCTTTTGGGGTGTCCACCATGTATATGTCATATGACGAGGTGGCTTTCCAGTGCCCTATAGGTGCTGGTTCTTGGTCATCTCCTTCATCGGCGTCCATACCGTCGATGTCTTCGGAGTGGAAGTCGAGCATGCCATCGACAGTCGCTACGAAGTGGGTGGTGGGTGGGTTTCAAATTTCTTCGTTGTCCCCATCCCAACCTTGCTGACCATAGTCCGGCCAGGGCTCTCCTGACAAAGAGAGATACTTTAGTGAATTCAGGATATCGCCAAAGGGCGAGTGCTGAAAGATGTCCGCGGCGGTGAACTCCATGATCGGAGCCCAATTGGGTTCGATCGGAAGGGGTGCGGAAGATTCAGAGTCCGGAAAGGAGTCCGGTACCTTGGAGTCACAGGCCTCACAAAGGACTAGGCTGGTATTCGGCTCGATCGTCGTAGAGATTGCAGCTCCCGGGACGGCGTCCAACCGTCCGTCCCCCACTGGCGCGGTCGGCTCCGAGCTAAGGGTCAGAGCGGACACCTGAGCGGTGCTCTGGGCGCTGTCCGGCGACAGAGCTAGATCATGCCCATCATGACAGTGCGGCGCGCTCGGCCGTGGCTCGAATCCGTCGAAGATCAAGTCCCCGCGGATGTCAGCCGTGTAGTTTAAACTTCCAAATCTAACCTGATGGCCAGGGGCATAGCTTTCGATCTGCTCCAGATGGCCAAGCGAATTGGCCCGCAGTGCGAAGCCGCCGAACACGAAGATCTATCCGGGGAGAAAAGTCTAACCCTGGACCGTGTCGTGGTTGATGATCGAAGAAGCCATAGGGCCTAAAGGTGACGACACAGAGGAACTCTCAATGAAAGCACCAATGTCGGTGTCAAGACCGGCGGATCTCGGGTAGGGGGTCCCGAACTGTGCGCCTAGGCGGATGGTAACAGGAGACAAGGGACACGATGTTTTTACCCAGGTTCGGGCCCTCTCGATGGAGGTAAAACCCTACTCCTGCTTGATTAATATTGATGATATGGGTAGTACAATAGTTGATCTACCACGAGATCAGAGAGGCTAAGCCCTAGAAGCTAGCCTCTGGTATGATTGTTGTTCGTCCTATGGACTAAAACTCTCCGGTTTATATAGACACTGGAGAGGGTTAGGGTTACACAGAGTCGGTTACAATGGGAGGAGATCTTCATATCGTATCGCCAAGATTGCCTTCCATGCCAAGGAAAGTCCTATCCGGACACGGGACGAAGTCTTCAATCTTGTATCTTCATAGTCCGGGAGTCCGGCCAAAGGTCATAGTCCGGCCATTCGGACATCCCCTAATCCAGGACTCCCTCAGGCACCAAGCCCCGAGGCCATGCACACGGAGGAGGAAGAGGAGAACGCAGGCGCTGGTGGCTTTCCTTCGGCGCCGGATCTTGGCGGAGAAAGGGCTTCTGCCTCTCGGCCTGGCACAGGTAGGCTGCCCGTCTTTTTCTTTGTTTACATTCTTCTTTTCCTCTTTTCCTCATCGGCTTTCAATCTTGGCTCCACCCCTTCTTTTTCGTGGTGTCCAGGCCCTTCTTCGGAGTACATCGACACCACCATCGAGGAAGTTGCCGCGGAGGCCGCGGCGGAGGCGGAGAAGATTGCTGCCGAGGAGAGTACCATCGGCGCCGCCGAAGACGCCGCCAAGGGGCCCACTGAAGTCCCCGACAAGGAACATGCCAAGGAGACCGGCAAGGGGCCCGCCGAGGGGACCGGCAAGGCCACTGCTGAGGAGGCGGTGGTCGATGACCAGCCCTCCTCCTCCACCGCCTCTGGCTCCGGCAAGTACCTGAAGGTGAGCGATGACCTCTTCATCGACCTTCCAGGTGCGTTAAGCTCCAGAGCCCCAGTCGAGGGGGAATTGCTCGACAATGAGGAGCTCGCCACTGCCGGTTTTGACATTGTTGACGAGCCGAGCATCGACGGCGATGGCTCCTAGGAGGAGCGGCTGCTCCGGGTCATGGGCGCCAACTTCCGGAGACTCCAGGCTCTCCACCACGCTCGCCTGGACAAGGACAAGTCCAAGATGGTGGTGGTGGAGAAAGTGGAGGCGGATTTGTAGGAGCGCGTCACCGAGGCACAGGGTTGGTGGCGCCAGGCTCAGGACGAGCTGAAGGCCGCTCAGGGCGAGCTGGCCAGGCACGACCTGGAGCTCACCATGAGGCTGGCCGACATAGAGAAGGCCCAGGAAACGGCGAAGAGGCTGGCCGATGACGCGCCGCCGTCCGGTCCCAGCACGAGGCCGTCCTGAGGTCCCAGGAGGAGGACCTTGCCTCGCGCGAGGAGAAGCTTGCCGCCACTCTCCACGGCAAGGATGAAGAAGTGGACAAGCTCGTCCTGCAGCGGACCCAAGAGCTAGAGCGGAGGCATCAGGAAGCACTCAACGCCCTGACTCAGGCTCACGATAGCAAGGTGAAGGAGCTGGAGGATCACACTTTGAAGCTTTCCCAAGAGAAGGACACACTCAAGGGCGCCCTGACAGAGGCGTAGGGCGAGATCATTGGCAAGTCTGGAGAACTCTCTGAGGACAATGCCTCCATCAAAGATCTCAAGAAGAAGCTGGGAGAGCTCGAGGAGGTACTGTCGGGGGCCTTGACCTGGGAGGGACTCCTCACAAGGGAGTTGGAGACGGAGAAGCAGCTGCTGAGGAACGAGACCGCCAACCTCAAGGATCACAAGGAGGACAAGAAACGCTGGCTTGAGCACCTTGCCGCCGTCGCAAATGCGGCCGCCGACCAGCTGGCCATCATGGGGGTGCCGGGCATGGAGTACGCCCCGAAAGTGAACCTGAGCCCCAACGCCAGCCTGACCATATACTTAGAGAGGGTCGTTGGTGCCTTGGAGCGGCTCTACTCCAACTGGGCGGCCTCCCTTGCCGAAGAGCCCCAGATTCTTTGCCAGGGGGCATCACCAGGGTGCTCGTCAAGATAGCGCATTGGCATCCAGAGCTCAACTTTGAAGCGGTGCTGAAGAGCTTGCTGGAGGATGTTGACATTGCAGCGCTCAACGAGCGTATCCAGCCCATCCTCAGCCGCATCGACAAAATCAAGAGGTTGGAGGGCCAGCGCCGGGACTGAGCACCTTGTTTCTTATCGCCGCTGCAGGTTCATGACCAAGGAAAATGCTATCTTTAGTTAGAACCGCGGCAGCAATTTATGTAATATGACTTTGCAGTACCCCTAAAACTATTCATGTTGTTTTCCTATTCGATTTTCCTTTGTATGTATGCCCCACATCGTCTGGGTAAGCTTGCTGGCGCGTAAACCCGGGGCGGCGCCTTGAGGACAGATCCTCAGTAGCCTACCAGGTGTGCTTGCTGCCGGCGGAGCACCTTACCGCCGCCAGCGCGGCCGCTCGATTTGTCGAGCTTGACTCGAGTGAGAAACGAGAGCGTAGCTGGTGACGAAAGGCTACCCTGCCGATCTTGATGTAGCCGCTCGAACTGTTGAGCGGGCTCGAAACAGAACAAGGGCATTGTCAATCGCAGGAGGGCCCCTTCACATACAGGTTTCTCATACATAGGGAGAACCATCAAGGTCACCAACCTTATATTTAAGGAGAAAAACTTAAAGTTTAGCATGACTTAGCTCTTTCGTTGCCGCCCTGGCATCCTTCACATCAACAGGCAGTGCCGCCCTCTTGGCCGCTTTCTTTGCAGATGCCGTGGCCATGATGAACTACTAGGCCTACCCCTAGGCCAGATTCTCACAATTTGCGCCCCCTACCTGGCACGCCAAAGATGTCGGTAGAAAACGACACCTATGGGATCACTGGAATCCCTTCTACGGTTACGGGGCACGGAATCTTGAGAAGAGCGGGACTAGTGGATGGCACAAAGGGGATTTAACCAGGTTTGGGCCACAAAGATGCGTAAAACCCTACGATCCTGCTTTGGTGACTGTATTAGTGTTCTTGAGCTCTCGAACTAGCTCCGGGTGCTACGCGGTTCAAAAGAGCCAAATCCCCTCTTAGTACGCCATGGGCCTCCTTTTATAGGCGAAACGGGCTGCCATAGTGGCACACAGGAGGTGGAAAGTGCTACAGTGTTGCGAGGTTATCGCTAGTATTACAGGACAAGACGCATTAAATGTGGGGCTTAGGTGTCCTTCACTTTATTGGGGAACGAGGATGAGGCCCATCCCGTCTGTCGCCGCCCCTCCTGGCTTAGACACGCGCCCCGGCCAGCAACACATGCAGCGCCATCTAGGCAGGCACACAACTGAGGTGGCGCGGTGGTGGAGCCTCCATGAAGGTCTGCATGCTGCCACGCAGGTGCCTGCCCAGCTGGTTGGGTCGGCGGCTGCGCACGAACGGCGGTAGGAACTTGGCAGGTGCGGGCCTGTCAGTGGCCTTGCCGGAGCGCTTGGCGATGGTCTTGCCGGGGGGCCCGGCAAGGGTCTTGCCGCGACGCGCTGGATTCCCCGGCAAGGATCTTGCCGGGGGGCCCTGTGGGTTCCTTCGGTGAGGAGGTTGCCTTCCTATCCTCTTTTGATCTTGATTGCTCTTTGTCTTCACAAAGCTCTGCATGCCCCCACGGAGGTGCCTCCCGAACCCTGTCCCAACGTGAGTGCTCAGCATTGGTGGTCTCGAAGGTGGCTCGCTCGGTAGGTGGGGACGAGCTGCCCCGGCAAGGATCTTGCCGGGGCTGCCGAGGCCGCCCTCGGCAAGGGTCCTTTGTTGTTTGCTTTGCTTATCCCTGTGGCTTTGGCTTTTCTCCGGCTTCCCTCTCCCGCCTTGCTCATGCGTGGTCGTGGCAGGTGGCTCTGACTGCCCGTGCGCAAGTAAAGGGGTCAAAAGCTAGGCCCCTACTTTTGTACACCGACAGTATCCGAGCTAGGTCTATGCGTAGATGATATGCACGAGTATAACACAAGGAGTTGTGGGCGGTGATTGTCATACTGCTTACCACCAATGTTTTATTTTCATTCGGCGGTATTGTTGGATGAAGCGGCCTGTACCAACCTTACATGACCACGTTCATGAGACCGGTTCCATCGACCAACATGCAACTAGTTTTGCATAAAGGTGGCTGGCGGGTGTCTATTTCTCCTACTTTAGTTAAATCGAATTTGACTAAGGCTGGTCATTGTTGAAGGTTAAAACAACAAACTAGAAGCTCGTAGCAGTCACGTAAAACTTGCAACAACAAAGTAGAGGAAGTCTAACTTGTTTTGCAGGGCATGTTGTGATGTAATATGGTCAAGACATGATGTGATATACTTTATTGTATGAGATGATCATGTTTTCTAAAAGTTATAGGCAACCGACAGGAGCCGTATGGTTATCTCTGTATTGTATGAAATGCAATCACCATCTAATTGCTTTACTTTATCACTATGTGTTAGACATAGTTGTAGAAGCAATAGTTGGCGAGACGGCCACGAAGCGACGATGGAGATCAAGGTGTTGAGCCGGTGACGATGGAGATCATGAAGATGCTTTGGAGATGGAGATCAAAAGCAAAAGATGATGATGGCCAGATCATGTCACATATTTTGATTGCATGTGGTGTTTATCTTTTATGCATCTTATTTTTCTTAGTACGACAGTAGCATTATAAGATGATCCCTTAACTAAAATTTCAAGGTATAAGTGTTCTCCCTGAGTATGCACCACTGCGATAGTTCATCGCACTGTGACACCACGTGATGATTGGGTGTGATAGGCTCTACATTCACATACAATGGGTGCAAGACAGTTTTTCACATGCGGAATACTCGGGTTAAACTTGACGAGCCTAGCATGTACAGACATGGCCTCAAAACACTGGAGACCTAAAGGTCGAATGTGAATCATATAGTGGATATGATCAACATAGAGATGTTCACCATTGATGACTACCCCATCTCACGTGATGATCGGACATGGGTTACTTGATTTGGATCACGTTACACTTAGATGACTTGAGAGATATCAATTCAAGTGGGAGTTCTTAAATAATTTAACGTGAATCATATAGTGGATATGATCAACATAGAGATGTTCACCATTGATGACCACCCCATCTCACGTGATGATCGAACATGGATTACTTGATTTGGATCACGTTACACTTAGATGACTTGAGGGATATCAGTTTAAGTGGGAGTTCTTAAATAATTTGATCAATTGAACTTCAATTTATCATGAACTTAGTCCAGATAGTATTTGCGAATTATTTTGTAGATCAATAGCTCGCGTTGTAGCTCCCTATTTTTTTTGATATGCTCCTAGAGAAAACTAAGTAGAAAGTTGATAGTAGCAATGATGCGGACTGGTCCATGATATGAGGATTATCCTCATTGCCGCACAGAAGAATTATGTCCTTGATGCACCGCTAGTTGACAAACCTATTGCAGGAGCAGATGCAGAAGTTATGAACGTTTGGCAAGCTCGATATGATGACTACTTGATTTTTTAGTGCACCATGCTTTACGGCTTAGAACTAGGACTTCAAAAACATTTTGAGCATATGAGATGTTCCAAGAGCTGAAATTGGTATTTCAGACTCATGCCCATGTCGAGAGGTATGAAACCTTTGACAAGTACTTTGCCTACAAAAGGGTGGAGAATAAGCTCAGCTAGTGATCATGTGCTCAGAATGTCTGGGTACTACAATCACTTGAATCAAGTGGGAGTTAATATTCCAGATAAGAGAGTGATTGACATAGTTCTTTAGTCACTATCACCAAGCTACAAGAACTTCGTGATGAACTATAATATGCAAGGGATGACGAAAACGATTCCCGAGCTTTTCACGATGCTGAAAAAGGCGAAGGTAGAAATCAAGAAAGATCATTAAATTTTGATGGTTAACAAGGTCACTAGTTTAAAGAAAAACGGCAAGGGAAAGAAAGGAAATTCAAGAAGAATGCCAAGAAAGTTGTCACTCCCGTGAAGAAGCACAAAGATGGACCTAAGCCTAAAACTGAGTGCTTGTACTGCAACGGAATGGTCACTAGAACCGGACCTACCCCAAATACTTGGCAGATAAGAAGGATGGCAAAGTAAACAAAGTTATATTTGATATACATGTTATTGATGTGTACCTTACTAGTATTCATAGTAGGTCCTTGGTATTTGATACTGGTTCAGTTGCTAAGATTAGTAACTGGAAACAGGAGTTGCAGAATAAACAGAGACTAGTTAAGGGCGAGGTGACGATCACAATCGCACACTCCCTCTACCTTCGGGATTAGTGTTGAACCTAAATAAATGTTATTTGGAGTTTGTGTTGAGCATTAATATGATTAGATCATATTTATTGCAATACGATTATTCATTTAAGTAAGATAATAATTGTTGTTTTGTTTACATGAATAAAACCTTATATGGTCATACACTCAATGCGAATGGTTTATTGAACCTCGATCGTAGTAATACACATATTCATAATATTGGTGCCAAAAGATGCAAAGTTGATAATGATAGTGCAACATACTTGTGGCATTGCTGTTTAGGTCATATTGGTGTAAAGCGCATGAAGAAACTCCATGCGGATAGACTTTTGGAATCACTTGATTATGAATCATTTGATACTTGCAAACCATGCCTCATGGGCAAGATGACTAAAACTCCGTTCTCCGGAACAATGGAGTGAGCTAATGACTTATTGGAAATAATGCATATTGATGTATGTGGTTCGATGAGTGTTGAGGCACGCGGCGGGTATCGTTATTTTCTAACCTTTACACGATGATTTTAGTAGATATGGGAATATCTACTTGATGAAACACAAGTCTGAAACATTTGAAAAGTTCAAAGAATTTCAGAGTGAAGTAGATAATCATCATAACAATAAAATAAAGTTTCTATGATCTGATCGTGGAAGTGAATATTTGAGTTACGAGTTTCGCTTTCATTTAAAACAATGTGTAGTTGTTTCACAACTCACGCCACCTGGAACACCACAGCGTAATGGTGTGTCTGAAGATTGTAATCATACTTTTAGATATGGTGTGTTCTATGATGTCTCATCGATTTGCCACAATCGTTTTAGGGTTATGCATTAGAGACAGTCGCATTCACTTTAAATAGAGAATCGTCTAGATCCATTGAGACGACACCGTATGAACTGTGGTTTGGCAAGAAACCTAAGTTGCCATTTCTTAAAGTTTGGGGATGTGATGCTTATGTCAAAAGGCTTCAGCCTGATAAGCTCGAACCCAAATCAGAGAAGTGCGTCTTCATAGGATACCCTAAGGAAACAATTGGGTACACCTTCCATGACATATCCAAAGTCAAGACTTTGTTGCTGAGAATGGGTCCTTTGTAGAGAAGGAGTTTCTCTCGAAAGAAGTGAGTGGGAGGAAAGTAGAACTTGATGAGGTATTTGTACCTTCTCTCGAATTGGAAAGTAGCACATCAGAGAAAAATGTTCCCGTGATGCCTACACCAACTAGAGAGGAAGCTAATGATGATGATCATCAAACTTCAGACCAAGTTACTACTGAAGTTCAAAGGTCGACCAGAGCATGATCCACACCAGAGTGGTATGGTAATCATGTCCTAGAGGTCATGTTACCAGACCAAAGCAAACCTACGAACTATGAAGAAGCTATGATGAGCCCAGATTCCGATAGATGGCTTGAGGCCATGAAATCTGAGATAGGATCCATGTATGAGAACAAAGTGTGGACGTCGGTGGACTTGCCCAATGATTGGCATGCCATACAGAATAAATGGATCTTCAAGAAGAAGACTGACGCTGATGGTAATTTTACTATCTACAAAGCTCGACTTGTCGCAAAAGGTTTTCGACATATTTCAAAAGGTTGACTACGATGAGACTTTCTCACCCGTAGCAATGCTTAAGTCTTTCTGAATCATGTTAGAATTGCCACATTTTATAATTAGTAAATCCAACAAGATGTCAAAACTACATTCCTTAATGGATATCTTAAAGAAGAGTTGTATATGATGCAACGAGAAAGTTTTGTTGATTCTAAAGGTGCTAACAAAGTGTGCAAGATCCAGCGATCCATCTATGGACTGGTGCAAGCATCTCAGAGTTGGAATATACGCTTTGATGAGGTGATCAAAGCATATGGTTTTATACAGACTTATGGTGAAGCCTGTATTTACAAGAAAGTGAGTGGGAGCTCTATAGCATTTCTGATATTATATGTGAATGACATATTGTTGATTGGAAATGATATAGAATTCCTAGATAGAATAAAAGGATACTTAAATAAGATTTTTTTAATGAAAAACCTCGGTGAAGTTACTTACATATTGGGCATCAAGATCTATAGAGATAGATCAAGATGCTTGATAAGACTTTCAATGAGAATATACCTTGACATGATTTTGATAGAGTTCGAAATGGATCAGTCAAAGAAGGACTTCTTGCTTGTATTACATGGTGTAAAGTTGAGTAAGACTCGAGGCCCGACCATGGTAGAAGATAGAGAGAGAATGAAAGACATTCCCTATGCATCAGCCATATGTTCTATAAAGTATGCCATGCTGTGTACCAAACCTGTTATGTACCTTGCCATGAGTTTGGCAAGGGGGTACAATAGTGATCCAGGAGTAGATCACTGGACAGTGGTCAAAATTATCCTTAGTTACCTTAAAGTGGACTTAGGAAATGTTTCTCGGTTATGGAGGTGATAAAAGGTTCGTCGTAAAGGGTTACATCGATGCAAGCTTTAACACTGATCCAGATGACTCGTAGTCTCAATCTGGATACATTTTGAAAGTGGGAGAAATTAGCTAGAGTAGCTCCATATAGAGCTTTGTAGACATAAAAATTTTCAAAATACATACGGATCTAAATATAACAGACCTGTTGACTAAACTTCTCTCACAAACAAAACATGATCACACCTTAGCACTCTTTGGGTGTTAATCACATGGCGATGTGAACTAGATTATTGACTATAGTAACTTTGGGTGTTGGTCACATGGTGATGTAACTATGGGTGTTAATCACAAGACGATGTGAACTATTGGTGTTAAATCACATGGTGATGTGAACTAGATTGTTGACTCTAGTGCAAGTGGGGGACTGAAGGAAATATGCCCTAGAGGCAATAATGAAGTTGTTATTTTATATTTCCTTATTTCATGATAAATGTTTATTATTCATGCTAGAATTGTATTAACCGTAAACTTGATACATGTGTGGATACATAGACAAAAAACCATGTCCCTTGTAAGCCTCTACTAGACTAGCTCATTAATCAATGATGGTTAAGTTTCCTAACCATAGGCAGGTGTTGTCATTTGATGAATGGGATCACATAATTAGGAGAATGATTTGATAGACAAGACCCATCCGTTAGCATAGCATATTGATCATTCAGTTTTATTGCTATTGCTTTCTTCATGTCAAATACACATTCCTTCGACTGTGAGACTATGCAACTCCCAGATACCAGAGGAATACCTTGTGTGCTATCAAACGTCACAATGTAATAGGGTTATTATAAAGATGCTCTACAGGTATCTCCGAAGGTGTTTGTTGGGTTGACATAGATCGAGATTAGGATTTGTCACTCCGAGTATCAGAGAGGTATCTCTAGGCCCTCTCGGTAATACACATCATTAGAAGCGTTGCAAGCAAAGCAAATAATGAGTTAGTTACAGGATGATGTTTTACGGAACGAGTAAAGAGACTTGCCGGTAACGAAATTGAACTAGGTATGAAGATACCGTTGATCGAATCGTGGGAAAGTAACAAACCGGTGGACAAAGGTAATTACATATGCCATCATAAGGTTCGACCGATAAAGATCTTCATAGAATATTTAGGAGCCAATATGGTGATCCAGGTTCCGCTATTGGTTATGGACTGGAGAAGTGTCTCAGTCATGTCTATATAGTTGTCGAACCCATAGGGTCCGCACGCTTAACGTTCGTTTATGATATAGTATTATATGAGTTATCTACGTTGGTGACCGAATGTTGTTCGGAGTCCCGGATGAGATCACTGACATAATGAGGAGATCCGAAATGAGCCGGAGGTAAAGATTGATATATGGGGTAATAGTTTGGTCTCCGGAAGGGTTACAGAGTTCACTGGAAGGGGTTTTGGATGTTTCCTGAAATGTTTGGGTATGAGAACACTTTATTTGGGCCATAGAGGAAAGCCCACGAGGTTTTTGGAAAGTGCAAAAGGAAGTTTTGCGGAGACCAGAGGCTAGATGGCAGGAACCCTGGCGTCTAGGGGGTAGACGCCGGTGTCGGTGTCAGAACCGGCGGATCTCTGGTAAGGGGTCCCGAACTGTGCGTCTAAGGCTAATGGTAACATGAGGCTGGGAACACGATGTTTACCTAGGTTCGGGCCCTCTCGATGGAGGTAATACCCTACTTCCTGCTTGATTGATCTTGATGATATGGGTACTACAAGAGTTGATCTACCACGAAATCGTAGAGGCTAAACACGAGAAGCTAGCCTATGATTGTGATTGTTCTCTTCCTATGGACTAAAGCCTCCGGTTTATATAGACACCAGGGGGGCTAGGGTTACACTGAGTCGGTTACAGAGAAGGAGATCTACATATCCGAATCGCCAAGCTTGCCTTCCACGCCAAGGAGAGTCCCATCCGGATACGGGACGAATTCTTCAATCTTGTATCTTCATAGTCCAACAGTCCGGCCAAAGAATATAGTCCGGCCATCTGGATACCCCCTAATCCAGGACTCCCTCAGTATCCCTTGAACTAGGCTTCAATGACGATGAGTCCGGCACGCAGATTGTCTTCAGCATTGCAAGGCGGGTTCCATCTCCGAATAATCCATAGAAGATTTTGAACACGAGAATCGTGTCCGGCTCTGCAACACAAATTTCACATACAACCGTAGAAAGAACAATATTCCACAAATCTAATCTATTGATAACTCTTCATAGCATGATATCACGCCACGGCCCGGTCATTATTCGAACCGCTTTTCACAACCAGCTACCGCACATATTGCGAGGCGGTGTCCTTGGCATGTCTTGTCAAAGCAGAGATCGTGTCCCCTTATCGCAGGATTCTCATCAATACGGGTATGTGTAACCCAACCATGCCATCAATCGTGGAGCTTGGAAAATGAGTGATTTTAACAGGCAAGTGGGGAGGTGCACAGTTTCTACCGCCTTTATAAAGACATAAGGATCCCCCATTTTCACCCACGCCCTCTTCCTCCTTTACTCATCCGTTCTCGCACCCTCGAGCTCGAGCGCCCAAAATTGTCACCTTGTCTGTAAAGCCATTCATGACATGTCTGGAGTGGGAGGCAAGTGGATGGCCTCCTCCGTTATGGAGGAGGACATTATGAAGCTTTGGGAGGCCGAATACCTGGCCGCAAACATTGCGCACAGGCTTCCAGTGGAGGGGCAGATCATCCCCACTCCAAAATCTCGAGAAAGAGAAGTATTCCTCTCCCATTTCGTCCGCGGACCGGGATTGCCACTTCACCCATTTGTCAGCGGGCTCGTGTTCTACTATGGGTTAGATTTTCATGATCTGGCCCCAAATTTCGTCCTCATCATCTCGGCGTTATCATCATGTGCGAGGCATTTCTCCACATCAAGCCCCACTTTGGCCCATGGCTAAAGATTTTCAACGTGAAGCCGAAGATTGTGAGCGGCCAGCAAGCGGAGTGCGGAGGTGCCATGGTGGGCAAGATGCCCAACGTTACTTGGCTTGAAGGCTCCTTCGTGGAGACCATGAAGGGGTGGCAATCGGGGTGGTTCTACATCACCGAGCCGCGCGACGCCAACTGGGCGGCAGCCCCTGAATTCCGATCCGGCATCCCCATGCGGCTCACCTCCTGGGAAAAGAAGGGCTTGGCCTGGGGCGTACCTGCAGAGCTGACCGGACTCCAGAATTGCATCAAAAATATGATAGACAAGAAGATCAAGCTTGTCAACGTGGTCCAGGTCATGCTCTTCCGCCGAATCCTCCTGTGTAAAGACAGGCGTTCAATATGTGGGAGTTCAATCCGGCTGAACACCAGATGCTGTGAGAGCTTTTCAACACGACACATAAAGACGTCTGGAAGGTTCTGTTAAAAGCCGCCGAAGTACCTCCTCCCACTTCCGAGGACCGCGGACTCAGCGCAAAGCACCCCGCCAATCCTGTAAGCTTTCTAAACATCACAAGATGTGCCTTTACCAGTATATTTGTGGGAGGGTTTTAAGCCATCACGCTGACCAAACAGGACTATGTGGCTACGGCGGAGCGGATCGACTGTCCGGCTCCGCTACCTGAAGATCTAGCAACCGCGCTCCTGACAGAGATACTGGTTCCGGCACCTTACAAGGTGCCAGAGAAGAAGGCCAAGAAGGCGGCCACGGGGACCAGGAAAGGTCTGTGGCGCAGGGCAGTAATAGACTCGTCGTCCGAGGACACCGAGGCAGATTCCTCAAACGAAGACGGTGAGGAAAAAGAAGAAACCCCCCTCCCCGCACCGGGGAGGACAAGAAGAGAAAAGCCGCCCAACAGGGGGAGACTAGGACGCCTAAGAAGGGAAAGACATCCCTTCCGTACTACTCCACCATGGCCGCCTACAGCGACGAGGAGTGGTTGCCCAGGAGCAAGCCCTTGGCGAGATCGTAAGTACCCGTACTCCATAGAACGCCTAACGCGTCTTAGCTTCATTGTTTATTATAACACTGAACACACATATGTAGTCCGGCGGGGTCCCACCTTGAGGTATCCTCTTTGGATGGGTCCTTGAGTGAATCGGAGATGAATAGCTATTCACTCCCGACGGCCACCTCCCCACGGCCCGTGGATGACACTGAGGTGTTGTCCCAGAGGATACCGGAACAGGGGGACGATTTTGGAGACGCCCCAAGGCGAAATCCCTGACGTCGGGCACATGAGGGGTAAGATCCCCATGGATTATGCTAACGGGAGCCGCAACAAGTCTGGCTCCCAGCCGGATACTGCGCCAGAACATGCAATGGTTCCAGATTCGCGTGGGCAGCCCCTCGCTAAGGAGGGCGAGCCGCTGTGCCATGACCTCTGTCCAAGCGGAGGCATCAGATAATTTTGTTGGAAGTGCTTCACGACGCTTCCATTTACGAAGAGCACCGTAATCTTATGAGTACGGTGATTGAGAAGGTTCAGTCCGCCAAAAGCGGATTGACCGAAGTCTGCGCCAGCCTCCTAACAGGTTTTGAGGTAAGTAACAAAAAGTGCAAGAAAATATCACCTGATAGACAGTAGCCCCTGATACTCTGTTTGGTGTTCGGAAAGAAAAGCCAAACAGAGGGTCAATTTTTATCCGCAGGGATCTAACAGAAAACATGTCTATGTGAATAAGCAGGCGTTACTGCTGCCCGCTGCCGCCTGCACTACAGAGGTCGCCAGACTGAAGTGGGACCTGGGGCGGGCCAAAGAAAAGCTTGGCCTTGTGAAGAGGCAACTTGAGTTGAACAAAGGTAAGTGATACCTCGCCCGTGTGTCATACAAAGGGAAAAATTGGGGATGCTAACAGAAGCATCATGAATTTTAATAGGGGCCACGATCGAAGTGGCGGCCCTGAAGAAAGCGTTGTCCGAGGCCGAAGACAAGGAGGCCAAGGAGCGCACCGAGTGTGAAAAATAGGAGGCTCGTGTTAACGAGGTACAACAAGAGCTCCAGGATTTCGGCCAAAAAATTGAGTCCTTGGAGCGTGACTTCAAGACGCAAGAGTCCGAGCTTGCGAAGGCCCTCCAGAGCGCGAGAGATGCCAAGGCCGAAGCCCAAAAGGCCCTCTAGGAAATTCAGGCGGCCAAGAAGATAGCGGCGGGTAAGGCATTCATTATGGAAAGCAAGCATGTGGAGGAGACATTTCTTTTACTTACCCGAATTCGGAGTCCTCCAGGGGCATTCGCAGATCTGCCACACAGCATATCGGATCATGGAGTTTTACCGTGCCGAAGAGGGGAGCTCGACAGAGAAGTTGTTCTGGTTCCCAGTATGCCGGAGCCGAACATCCAATGCCCTTGAGTGACCAACTGAAGCAATTGGTCGAACTCCACAAGGCGGCCAAACTGGTCATGAAGGACTTCATAGTCCGGCTGTAGCCTGGCGAGCCCCTGCCCGACAGCTACTTCAGCCTTATAAAGCGGATGGTAAATGCCTGTCCGCGGCTTGAAGTTATTAACTAATCCGTCTGTATTGAGGGTGCCCGCTGAGCCTTTGCCCGCGCGAAAATGCATTGGGCCAAAATCGATGTAGAGAAGCTGGTGGTGGAGGGTCCGCCAGAGGGCAAGGCGCATCGCCACCCCGAGAAGTATTATGACGGTGTTATGAAAGGCGCCCGCCTTGTGGCTAATGAATGTGCCAATGATATAATTTTTGAGTGAATGTACTCATGTCGTTCTGTAATATGAAAACGAGCTCGTGTGCGCTATATAACGCTTTTTGATTTAAAATATTACCTTCTGTGCGGCCATTTATAAAATTCTGAAAGTTGGCCAGTCGTCGGCTTCCGCCCCCGTGTAACTAGTACTGGGGTGTTCGTGGAAAACCTAGACACTCTTTATCCAAATTTTTGGTCCTTTAAGGAGGTGTTTAGCGCAGCGAACAAGGCAATTGGACTATCTGGCTTTATCACTCTCACTTAGCCATAGAAGTCTACAATTTTAAATTTCGGCGAAGCCCCTAGTATTCAGAAGGCCAAACTTGGGGCGCTATACATGCCTAAATCCGACAAGGCCGATTCCTCTCCTGAAGTGGAAAAAATCTTAAGGATTTAAGAACTCTCGAATGGCGACCAGCTCTCGCTGCATCATGACAGTCAGTTTTCGGCTTTCTCTACTGAGGTGCTCGTCTGGAAGAACCAGGACACAATCGCAGTAGTTCTCCCTACGCTACCTTAGCCGATATAGTGGAACATAAGGTACCAAATCGAGGGAGCCGAGAAAACCCAACTATTGACCCAAGACATGATTCTGAGCTGATGCACATAATGCTATAAGTTCGGGGTGCCGCATTGTCGAAAGTGTTCGGAATTTTCTTGCCGTGTTATGGGGCACAGTAAAGCCCCTGGCGAACTGAACGTACGAAAGTGTATAGGTGCATTTTGTATTAAATAAACAGTCGAGGGAAAGTATAAAAATAATAATGAGCTGATGCTGTATATTTTTTCCCATTGTTATTTAAATGATACGTCAAAGAGTATGTATACAAGCAATGCAATAAGCTAGAATAGGACTATTTGACATGTCCTAACCAATGGCAGGCTGCGTGTGGGTATGTAAAACAGGTATAACGATCGTTAACAGAGACCACCTGGGTATTCCCTTGTACGCAAAGCCTCATGCCTCCTTGGTTTTTCCTTCCCGTGATGAGTCCGATGATTAGGTTCTCTGAGGGGGCTTCCCAAAAGTAGGGTCCTGAAAAAAAGAATATGATAAAGGTATACGGGTCTCGTGATGGTTGAGCCGCACTTTGGACCGCATCGTCGTCGTGCCTCCGCCTATGCCCATGGTATTTTGAGTGCGTAATTGTGTATGCGCGACAGAAATGCCGCCTGAATGGGACTAGGACGGAGGCCGAATTGCTAGTCAAGCTCTTGGCGTGCCTGACGATCCTGTTGCAGAGTGCCCCGGACTCGCTTGACGGTGTCCGGTGTTTTTATCGCCGAGTTGGCGGTCTGCCGAAGAAGGCTACTTTGTACTTCTGTCGCGAGGACCGTAGTGTGCTCCTCCGTACAGAGAGATCGGTCTGTGTTTCCATTGACTGTTATAAACCCGTGAGGTCCTGGCATCTTGAGCTTGAGGCATGCGTAGTGTGGTACCACATTGAACCGAGTGAATGTGGTTCGTCCTAGTAGTGCGTGATAGCCAGTATGGAAGGGGACGATATCGAAGATTAAATCCTCGCTTGGGAAGTTGTCTGGAGATCCGAAGACCACTTCCAGTGTTACTGAGCATGTATAACAGGCCGCCACACCTGGGATTACACCTTTAAAGGTGGTTTTGGTGGGTTTGATCATTAATGGATCGATGCCCATTTTGCGCACTGTGTCCTGATAAAGTAGGTTCAGGCTGCTTCCACCGTCCATGAGGACTCGCGTGAGGTGGAATCCGTCAATGATTAGGTTGAGGACCAATGCGGCTGAACCGCCATGACAGATACTGGTAGGATGGTCCCTGTGATCAAAGGTGATCGGGCAGGATGACCATGGGTTGAACTTTGGGGCGACTGGCTCCATCGCATAGACGTCCCTTAGTGCACACTTTCATTCCCGCTTGGGAATGTGGGTGGCATAGATCATATTTACCGTTTTCACTTGGGGAGGAAATTTCTTCTGTCCCCCTGGTGTTCGGCGCCGGGGATCCTTGTCGTCCTCGCTATGTAGCCCCTTGTCCTTGTTTTCGGCATTCAACTTGCCGGCCTGTTTAAACACCCAACATTTTTTGTTAGTGTGGTTGGCTGGTTTATTAGGGGTGCCGTGAATTTGACACGAGCGTTCGAGTATGCGGTCCAGACTGGACGATACCGGATTGTTTCTTTTGAATGTCTTTTTCCGCTGACCGGACTTGGAGCCGCTGAATCCGGCATTGGCTGTCGTGTCTTCGGTGTTGTCGCCATTCTTACGACGCTTATGTCTGTTGCGCCGTGGCTTGCCATTGCTGTCACGGATGTCTGAAGTGCCAGAGTTTCATGGTGTGGTGCTACTACGAGCCAGCCAGCTGTCCTCGCCCGTGCAAAAGCGGGTCATGAGTGTCGTGGGGGCTGCCATGGACTTCGGCTTTACTTGGCCGAGGTGTCGGGCGAGCCACTTTGTCACGGATGTTATGCGAAAAGGCCGCTAGGGCTCCGGCATCCGGACAGTTGAAAATTTGGTTCTTTTTAGTTAGGAATCGAGTCTAGAATTTCTTGGCTGACTCTCCGGGCTGCTGGGTTATGTGGCTTAAGTCATCAGCGTCCGGTGGTCGCACGTAAGTGCCTTGAAAGTTGTCGATGAATGCGTCCTCTAGGTTTTCCCAGCTGCCAATGGAGTTCGCCGGCAGGCTATTCAGCCAATGTCGAGCCGGTCCTTTGAGATTAAGAGGAAGATACTTGATGGCATGTAGATCATCACCACGGGCCATGTGAATGTGGAGAAGGAAATCTTCAATTCATACTGCGGGATCTGTTGTGCCATCGTATGATTCGATGTTTATGGGTTTAAACCCTTCCGGGAATTCATGATCTATTACTTCATCAGTGAAGCAGAGGGGGTGTGCGGCGCCTCTATGCCGGGCTATGTCATGACGTAATTCAAAAAATCTGGTATGTTGTGTTCGGCTCGGCCGGACTTGTTGTTAGTGTATCCGGCATGACGGTTATCATCACGCGTTGTGGCGCGCCCCCGCGATCAGTAGATCGATCTTGGTTGTCCTGCTTTGTTTTCCAGTATGTCTCGCAGGTCCTGCGTATTGCCCTGGGCCGTAGTGTATTGGCATCGGGGTGCGGGCTGGCGTTCGGGCTGATACGCCACTTTGTCTCGGCCACGAGGTGGCCGGTCAGCCTCATCCTGCGCTCGTAGTGTAGGCTCTAGTGCCTCCTCCTCGAGTTGAGGTAGCAACCTGTGCTTTGGGTAACCTTTTGTTGGGCGCCCGAGTCCGTATTCCTCGGCTGCCAGGACCTCAGTCCATCTGTCTGTTAGCAGATCTTGATCAGCTTGGAGCTGCTGCTTCTTCTTCTTCAGGCTTCTTGTTGTGGCTATAAGCCGGCGCCTGAAGCGCTCCTGCTCGACGGGATCCTCAGGCACGATAAATCCATCGTCATCGAGGCTCACCTCGTCTTCCGAGAGAGGCATATAATTGTCGTTCTCCAAGTCTCCGTCCGTTGCCTGTTTATCTGGGCTAGCTTGCCCGCCCCCTGCTCAGCCTGCCCGAAGTTAGGTTGGTCGATATTGTATTCGTCTTCGGCACCATCCGGATTGCTGTTGTCTCATGTGCCGGTATTGCTGTGGAGGGGCTTAGAGCGGCGCCGATGACGCCCATGCTTTGATTGCTTCCCTAAGGGGTTATGCTCTGTTGCCTCATCGCCATTGTTTTCTTTGGGGGTGTCCACCATATATATATCATATGAAGAGGTGGCTGTCCAGCGCCCTGTGGGCGGTGGTTCCTATTCTTCTTCTGCATCGTCGTCCATACCGTCGATGTCTTCGGTGTCGAAGTCGAGCACGTCGGTTAATTCATCGACAGTGGCAATTAAATGGGTGGTGAGTGGTAAACGAATTTGTTCGTCGTCAGCTTCCCACTCGAGCTGGACATAGTTCGGCCAAGAGTCTCCTGACAAAGAGAGAGACCTTAATGAATTTAGCACATCACCAAAGGGTGAGTGCTGAAAGATATCCACGGCGGTGAACTCCATAATCGGTGCCCAATTAGATTCGATGGGCAAGGACGCACGCGGTCCGAGACCTAAGACTGGAGACAAGTCCGGGGCTCCGGTGACACAGATTTCCTTAGAGGTGGAGTCTGTGTTCGGATCCAACGCCGATGAGTGTGCGGCCTCCATGGCGGGGTCCATCCATCCGTCCTCGGATGGCACGATCTGCTCCAGATTGAAGTCCCGAGCTACCGCAGGTGCGATATCACGAATAATGTCCGATGGCAGATCTAAGTCATGCTCATCGTGATTGTTCGGCGCTCTTGACGCGGGCTCAAACCCGTCGGAGATCAAGTCTCCGCGGATGTCAGCTGTGTAGTTTAAGTTTCCGAACCTAACCTGATGGCCAAGGGCGTAGCTATCGATTTGCTCCAGATGGCCAAGTGAATTGGCCCGCAGTGTGAAGCCACCGAATACGAAGATCTGTCCGAGGAGAAAAGTCTCACCCTGGACCTATTGTTTTTGATGATTAAAGGAGCCATCAAGCCTTGTCGCGACGACACAGAGGAACTCTCAATGAAAGCACCAATGTCGGTGTCAAAACCGGCGGATCTCGGGTAGGGGGTCCCGAACTGTGTGTCTAAGGCTAATGGTAACAGGAGGCTGGGGACACGATGTTTACCCATGTTTGGGCCGTCTCGATGGAGGTAATACCCTACTTCCTGCTTGATTGATCTTGATGATATGGGTATTACAAGAGTTGATCTACCACGAGATCGTAGAGGCTAAACCCTAGAAGCTAGCCTATGATTGTGATTGTTCTCGTCCTATGGACTAAACCCTCCGGTTTGTATAGACACTGGAGGGGGCTAGGGTTACACAGAGTCGGTTACAGGGAAGGGGAGATATACATATCCGAATCGCCAAGCTTGCCTTCCACACCAAGGAGAGTCCCATCCGGATACGGGACGAAGTCTTCAATCTTGTATTTTCATAGTCCAACACTCTGGCCAAAGCATATAGTCCGGCCATCCAGATACCCCCTAATCCAGGACTCCCTCAGCTAGGAACCCTGGTGTCTAGTCTTGGAGTCCGATAAGGACTCTTGCCTTTTGGGAAAAAACCAACTCTGAGGAGGCTTTTACTCCAAGTTTCGACCCCGGGCTCAACATATAAATAGAGGGGCATGGCAAGCACCCAAGACAGATCAAGAATCACCAAGCCATGTGTCAGCAACCCCGTCCCCTCTAGTTTATCCTCCGTCATAGTTTCCTTTGTTCTTGGTGAAGCCCTGTGGATATTGTTCTTCACCAACACGGTCACCACGCCATCGTGGTGCCGGAACTCATCTACTACTTCACCAGTCTTGTTGGATCAAGAAGGCGAGCACGTCATCGAGATGAACGTGTGCTGAATGCGGAGGTGCCGTATGTTCAGTACTTGATCTTGACGGATCGTGAAGGTGTACGATTACATCAACCGCGTTAATAAATGCTTCCGCTTAGCGATCTTCAAGGGTATGAAGATGCTCTCACCCTCTCGTAGCTATGCATCTCCATGGATAGATCTTGCGTGTGCGTAGGAAATTTTTGAAATTGCATGCTACGTTCCCAACAGTGGTATCTGAGCTAGGTCTATGAATAGATGATATGCACGAGTAGAACACAAGGAGTTGTGGGCGGTGATCGTCATACAGCTTACCACCATTGTTTTATTTTGATTCGGCATGGACCAACCTTACATGACCACGTTCATGAGACCGGTTCCATCGATAAACATGTAACTAGTTTTGCATAAAGGTGGCTGGGGGTGTCTGTCTCTCCTACTTTAGTTGAATCGAATTTGACTACGACCGGTCCTTGTTGGAGGTTAAAACATCCAACTTGATAAATCACCGTTGTGATTTTTGTGTCGTAGGTAAGAACGGTTCTTGATAGAAGCTCGTAGCAGCCACGTAAAACTTGCAACAACAAAGTAGAGGACGTCTAACTTGTTTTTGCAGGGCATGTTGTGATGTGACATGGTCAAGACATGATGTGATATACATTATTGTAAGAGATGATCATGTTTTCTAAAAGTGATAGGCAACCGACAGGAGCCTTATGGTTGTCTCTTTATTGTATGAAATTCAAACACCATCTAATTGCTTTATTTTATCACTATGTGTTAGCCATAGTTGTAGAAGCAATAGTTGGCGAGACGACCACGACGCGACGATGGAGATCAAGGTGTCGAGCTGGTGACGATGGAGATCATGACGATGCTTTGGAGATGGAGATCAAAAGCACAAGATGATGATGGCCATAACATGTCACATATTTTGATTGCATGTGCTGTTTATCTTTTAGCCATCTTATTTTTCTTAGTACGGCGGTAACATTATAAGATGATCCCTTAACTAAAATTTCAAGGTATAAGTGTTCTCCCTGAGTATGCACCATTGCGATAGTTCGTCGTGCTGAGACACCACGTGATGATCGGGTGTGATAGGATCTACATTGACATACAATGGGTGCAAGACAGTTTTGCACATGCAGAATGCTCAGGTTAAACTTGACGAGCCTAGCATGTACAGACCTGGCCTCAGAACACTTGAGACGGAAAGGTCGAACATGAATCATATAGTGGATATGATCAAAATAGAGATGCTCACCATTGTTGACTACCCCATCTCACGTGATGATCGGACATGGGTTACTTGATTCTGATCACGTTACACTTAGATGACTTGAGGGATGTCAGTTTAAGTGGGAGTTCTTAAATAATTTTCTTAATTGAACTTCAATTTATCATGAACTTAGTCCACATAGTATTTGCAAATTATTTTGTAGATCAATAGCTCGCGTTGTAGCTCCCTTTTTTTGATATGTTCCTAGAGAAAACTAAGTAGAAAGTTGATAGTAGCAATGATGCGGACTGGGTCCGTGATATAATGATTATCCTCATTGCTGCACAGAAGAATTATGTCCTTGATGCACTTCTAGGTGATAAACCTATTGCAGGAGCAGATGCAGACGTTACGAACGTTTGGCAAGCTCGATATGATGACTACTTGATTTTTTAGTGCACCATGCTTTACGGCTTAGAACCGGGACTTCAAAAATGTTTTGAGCATATGAGATGTTCCAAGAGCTTAAATTGGTATTTCAGACTCATGCCCATGTCGAGAGGTATGAGACCTTTGACAAGTACTTTGCCTACAAAATGGTGGAGAATAAGCTCAACTAGTGATCATGTGCTCAGAATGTCTTGGGACTACAATCACTTGAATCAAGTGGGATTTAATATTCTAGATAAGATAGTGATTGATAGAGTTCTTTAGTCACTATCACCAAGGTACTAGAACTTCATGATGAACTATAATATGCAAGGTATGACAAAAATGATTCCCGAGCTTTTCACGATGCTGAAAAAGGCGAAGGTAGAAATCAAGAAAGAGCATTAAGTTTTGATGGTTAACAAGGTCACTAGTTTCAAGAAAAACTGCAAGGGAAAGAAAGGAACTTCAATAAGAATGGCAAGAAAGTTGTCACTCCTATGAAGAAGCACAAAGCTGGACCTAAGCCTGAAACTGAGTGCTTGTACTGCAACGAACTGGTCACTAGAAGTGGAACTGCCCCAAATACTTGGCGAATAAGAAGGATGGCAAAGTAAACAAAGTTATATTTGATATACATGTTATTTATGTTTACCTTACTAGCATTCGTTGTAGCTCCTGGGTATTTGATACTGGTTCAGTTGCTAAGATTACTAACTGGAAACAGGAGTTGCAGAATAAACAGAGACTAGTTAAGGGCGAGGTGACGACATGTGTTGGAAGTTAATCCAAGGTCGATACGATCACAATCGCACACTCCCTCTACCTTAGGGATTAGTGTTGAACCTAAATAAATGTTATTTGGTGTTTGCGTTGAGCATTAATATGATTAGATCATATTTATTGCAATACGGTTATTCATTTAAGTCAAAGAATAATTGTTGTTCTGTTTACATGAATAAAACCTTCTATGGTCATAGACCCAATGTGAATGGTTGATTGAATCTCGATCGTAGTAATACACATATTCATAATATTGATTCCAAAGAGATGCAAAGTTGATAATGATAGTGCAACATACTTGTAGCATTGCTGTTTAGGTCATATTGGTGTAAAGCACATCAAGATACTCCATGCGGATAGACTTCTGGAATCACTTTATTATGAATCATTTGATACTTGCGAACCATGCCTCATGGGAAAGATGACTAAAACTCCATTCTCCGGAACAATGGACTGAGCTAATGACTTATTGGAAATAATGCATACTATTGTATGCGATCCGATGAGTGTTGAGGCATGCGGCGGGTATCGTTATTTTCTAACCATTACAAGATGATTTAAGTAGATATGGGAATATCTACTTGATGAAACACAAGTCTGGAACATTTGAAAAGTTCAAAGAATTTCAGAGTGAAGTAGAGAATCATCGTAACAATAAAATAAAGTTTCTATCTGATCTGATCTTGGAAGTGAATATTTGAGTTACGAGTTTGGCTTTCATTTAAAACAATTTGAAATTGTTTCACAACTCACGCCACCTGGAACACCACATCGTAATGGTGTGTCTGAAAGTTATAATCATACTTTATTAGATATGGTGCGTTCTATGATGTCTCATCGATTTGCTACTGTCGTTTCGGGGTTATGCATTAGATACAGCCGCATTCACTTTAAATAGAGAACCCTCTAAATCCGTTGAGACGACACTGTATGAACTGTGGTTTGGCAAGAAACCTAAGCTGCTATTTCTTAAAGTTTGGGGATGTGATGCTTATTTCTAAAGGCTTCAGCCTGATAAGCTCGAATCCAAATCACAGAAGTGCGTCTTCATAGGATACCCTAAGGGAACAATTGGGTACACCTTCCATCACATATCCAAAGGCAAGACTTTGTTGCTGAGAATGGGTTCTTTGTAGAGAAGGAGTTTCTCTCGAAAGAAGTGAGTGGGAGGAAAGTAGAACTTGATGAGGTAGTTGTACCTTCTCTCGAATTAGAAAGTAGCACAATTGAGAAAACTGTTCCCGTGATGCCTACACCAACTAGAGAGGAAGCTAATGATGATGATCATAAATCATCAGATCAAGTTACTACTGAACTTTGTAGGTCGACTAGAGCACGATCCGCACCAGAGTGGTACGGTAATCCTGTCCTCGAGGTCATGTTAATAGACCAAAGAGAAACTACAAATTATGAAGAAGCTATGATGAGCCTAGATTCCAGTAGATAGCTTAAGGCCTTGAAATCTGAGATAGGATCCATGTATGAGAACAAAGTGTGGACTTTGCTGGACTTGCCCAATGATCGGCAAACCATAGAGAATAAATGGATCTTCAAGAAGAAGACTGACGCTGATGGTAATGTTACTGTCTACAAAGGTCGACTTGCCGCAAAAGACATAGTTCAAAGGGTCTACTACAATGAGACTTTCTCACCCGTAGCGATGCTTAAGTCTGTCCGAATCATGTTAGCAATTGCCACATTTTATACTTAGTAAATCCGGCAGGATGTCAAAACTACATTCCTTGATGGATATCTTAAAGAAGAGTTGTATATGATGCAACGAGAAGGTTTTGTTGATCCTAAAGGTGCTAACAAAGTGTGCCAGCATCTCGGAGTTGGAATATACGCTTTGATGAGGTGATCAAAGCATATGGTTTTATACAGACTTATGGTGAAGCCTGTATTTACAAGAAAGTGAGTGGGAGCTCTGTAGCATTTCTGATATTAAATGTGAATGACATATTGTTGATTGGAAATGATGTAGAATTTCTAGATAGCATAAAAGGATACTTAAATAAGAATTTTATTCAATGAAAAACCTCGGTGAAGTTACTTACATATTGGGCATCAAGATCTATAGAGATAGATCAAGACGCTTGACAAGACTTTCAATGAGAATATACCTTGACAAGAGTTTGAAAGAGTTCGAAACGGATCAGTCAAAGAAGGAGTTCTTGCTTGTATTACAGGGTGTAAAGTTGAGTAAGACTCGAAGCCCGACCATGGTAGAAAATAGAGAGAAAATGAAAGACATTCCCTATGCCTTAGCCATAGGTTCAATAAAGTATGCCATGCTGTGTATTAAACCTGTTATGTACCTTGCCATGAGTTTGGCAAGGGGGCACAATAGTGATCCAGGAGTAGATCACTAGAGAGTGGTGAAAATTATCCTTAGTTACCTTAAAGAGGACTAAGGAAATGTTTCTCGGTTATGGAGGTGATAAAAGGTTCGTCGTAAAGTGTTACGTCGATGCAAGGTTTAACACTGATCCAAATGACTCGTAGTCTCAATCTGGATACATATTGAAAGTGGGAGAAATTAGCTAGAGTAGCTCCATACAGAGCTTTGTAGACATAGAATTTTTCAAAATACATATGGATGTGAATATGACAGACCTGTTGACTAAACTTCTCTCACAAACAAAACATGATCACACCTTAGTACTCTTTGGGTGTTAATCACATGGCGATGTGAACTAGATTATTGACTCTAGTAACTTTGGGTGTTGGTCACATGGTGATGTGAACTATGGATGTTAATCACATGACGATGTGAACTATTGGTGTTAAATCACATGGTGATGTGAACTAGATTATTGACTCTAGTTCAAGTGTGGGACTTAAGGAAATATGCCCTAGAGCTAATAATAAAGTTGTTATTTTATATTTCCTTATTTCATGATAAATGTTTATTATTCATGCTAAAATTGTATTAACCGGAAACTTGATACATGTGTGGATACATAGACAACACACCATGTCCCTTGTAAGCCTCTACTAGACTAGCTCATTAATAAATGATGGTTAAGTTTCCTAACCATAGATATGTGTTGTCATTTGATGAACAGGATCACATCATTAGGAGAATGATGTGATAGACAAGACCCATACGTTAGCAGCATATTGATCGTTCAATTTTATTGGTATTGCTTTCTTCATGTCAAATACATATTCCTTCGACTATGAGATTATGCAACTCCCAGATACTGGAGGAATACCTTGTGTGCTATCAAACGTCACAATGTAACTAGGTGATTATAAAGATGCTCTACAGGTATATTCGAAGGTAATTATTGGGTTGGCATAGATTGAGATTAGGATTTGTCACTCCGAGTATCAGAGAGGTATCTCTAGGCCCTCTCGGTAATACACATCATTAGGAGCCTTGCAAGCAAAGCGACTAGTGAGTTAGTTGCAGGATGATATTTTACAGAACGAGTAATGTGACGCCTGGATAATTAAGCTACAGTGAACCTCTGCTAATGATGCTACGTCACCTCGGTTACTGTTGATAAACTCGCGTTGATTCGATACCGTTCCAAATTCAAATTCAAAATAAAGTGAAATGGTAAAGGTTTTAAATATTAAAACTAAAATGTTTTAATACTCTAAAGTGATTTAAACAATAACAAAAACAATGAAGTAAATAGCTTTTTAATAAAACTCTAAACTAATTTATTTCGGGGTAAAACTTTTATGACAGTCGGTGGTTCTGAAACATTATTTAAGGAGTTGTCATCATATTTTACTAAACTCAAAATAATGTGTATCTAAATAAAACATCAAATAAAAATAAGAAAAGAGAAAGACAAAACAAAATAAAAATAGAAAGAAAAGGACACCCCCCGTCCAACTTTGCCAACAGGCCTAGCTGGCCCACCCCCGGTTGGAGAACCCCACCCACAGCCCAACCCTAACCCCCATTGCACCCACTCTCTCCTCCCCCTCGCCCCCCCGATCTAGATTGGGGCTCAACCCCGCCTGCGTCTCTGCAGATGTCGCCGTTGCCGCCGTGGATCCCGCCCCTGCCGCTCGACGCCGTCGTCGTAGGCCACCTCACCGGACTGCCTCCCCTACGTCGCCGTCGTCTCCATTTTCCTCCCCGAGCCCCAATTTCGGTGAGGCCCTTGGCCTCTTCCCCTTTCTCTGCCTCACTCGTCGTCCTGCCTCGCCGAGCCCCGGTGCAGCCTGGCCGTCCCAGGCCTCTCCTCCTCTCGCGCCCGCGCGCACCCCGCGGCCACGAGACGCGCCCGCCTGCCTCCCGCTCGACCAGCCTGCTCACTCCCTCCCCTGCACGCTACACGCTACTACTACTATGCCCCGTGGCTGCATCGTCCATGCAGCGCCACCAGATGTCGCGTGCGCCCGCGCCCTTGCCCCCCCTCGCGTCCGCTCCGCTTCGGCCACCGCACTCCGCCCCGTCGGCCCGCGCCCGCTGCTGCTGGAATGCCCTCCCCACCCACCGAAGCTCCACCAGCCGCACTCTCGGGTCGCGCCTGGAAGCCCCTAGCCGTGCGCTGCCTCTTCCGACCATGCTCGGCCGCATGCCACTATGCCCGTGTCTTTCCTGGCCGCACTGCTCCAGCTCCTCCACTCGCTGCCTCGCTCCGACCTCCCTCGTCGTGCTTCGCCTCCCCACGCTCGCTGCTCGCCGTTGCCCGCATCGCCGCACCAACATGCCAGGTTCCACATGGGCGCCGGCGCTCACGCCCGCATGCCCGTGCCCGTATAGCCCGTCGCCCGAGCGCCCACTAATCTCTGGGCAAATGACAGGGGCGCCCCGCCACCTGAAACGTTAAATAAATAAATAAATAAACAAGTTAAAAAAATAATTTAATTAATTAACTATATTAATTAACTTAATTAATTGTGTTTAATTAACCTAATCAATTAACTAAACTAATTAAACATGTTTAGTTAGCCTTAGTCTATGACAAGTGGGTCCCACTAGACCCACAGGCCAGGTTTGACTCTGGTCAGCTAGGTTTGACCTGCTGGCGTCATGGTGATGTCATGCTGACATCACCTTTCACTGTTCTGGATAATGTTCGATTTAAATAATTAAATAAATTTTAAACTGCATAAACTTCGATAAATCATAGAAAATAAACTGTAACTCAGATGAAAATACTTTGTACATGAAAGTTTCTCAGATCAATGAGAAAAATCCGGATACACAGCCCGTTCATCAGCCACACGTCCCTAGCATAGCGAACCTGCACCATTTCACCTACGGTTCATTTGTCCAAAAACGCGAAACACCGAGGATACTTTCCCGGATGTTTCCCCCCTTCGCAGGTACAACCTACTGCCGCGTTAGGGCACACCTAGGACCGCTCATTGTCATGTCTTGCATCATCATGCTTATGTTTTCATTGTATTTGTTGTTTCTTCCCCTTCTTCTGTCTGGTAGACTAAGAGACCGACGCTGCTGCTGCCCCGTGGGACTACGGAGTTGACAACCCCTCCTTATTGCCAGAGGAACCAGGCAAGCCTCCCCCCTTGATCACTATATGTCGCCTATTCTTATCTCTACTGCTTGCATTAGAGTAGTATAGCATGTTACTGTTTTGATTAGTCCTATTCTGTTGCATAGACTGTCAATGTTGCTACATCTTTTGATACCTTACCTGCAATCCTAAATACTTAGTATAGGATGCTAGTTTATCATCTGTGGCCCTACATTCTTATCAGTCTGCCATGCTATACTATCGGGCCGTGATCACTTGGGAGGTGATCACGGGCATATACTAGACATACATACATATTACTCATGGTGATTAAAGTCGGGTCGGCTCGTAGAGTACCCGCAAGTGATTCTGACGTGGGGGCTGAAAGGACAGGTGGCTCCATCCCGGTAGAGGTGGGCCTTGGTTCCCCACGACACCCGACTGTTACTTTGTGACGGAGCGATAGGGCAGGTTGAGACCACCTAGGAGAGAGCTGGGCCTGGCCCTGGTCGGCGTACGTGGTTACTTTAAAATAACATGCTTAACGAGATCTTGGTATTTGATCTGAGTCTGGCCACTGGCCTATACGCACTAACCAACTACGTAGGAACAGATATGGGCACTCGACGTGTGGTATCAGAAGAAGCCTTCTTGACGTCAGCGACTGAGTGGCGCGCCGGGTTGGACCGTGTAACGCAACTTCCTTTGTAATCGAGGTTGCTAGGTCTGCTCTCCGGCCGTGTACGCAACGTGTAGGTGTCCAATGGGCGATGGGCCCAGACCCCTGTGCGCATAGGATTTAGACCAGCATGCTGACCTCTTTGTTGTGCCTAGGTAGGGCTGCGACGTGTTGATCTTACAAGGCCGGGCATGACCCAAGAAAGTGTGTCCGGCCAAATGGGATCGAGCGTGTTGGGAAATGTGGTGCACCCCTGCCGGCAAGTTTATCTATTCGAATAGCCGTGTCCCTCGGTAAAAGGATGACCCAGAGTTGTACCTTGCCTTATGACAACTAGAACCGGATACTTAATAAAACACACCCATACAAGTTCCAGAGACAACCCGGTGATCGCTTTCCCACAGGGCGACGAGGGGAGGATCGCCGGGTAGGATTATGCTATGCGATTCTACTTGGAGGACTTCAATCTACTTTCTTCTACATGCTGCAAGGCGGAGGCTGCCAGAAGTGTAGTCTTCGATAGGACTATTGAATCTGGGGCGTCACAAGTTGGGGCGTCACAAGTTGGTATCAGAGCCGACTGCCTGTAGGAATCCCCCTTTCCAACTCCTTGGCCAAAGTCGATTCTAGTTATTGCTAAACTTTTACTAACATGTCTGTGTGGCTTATGGGCCCACGTCGCCATTGGGTGGTATTAGGATCTTTGATTCCTCGTCTATACTCTGGGATTCTTATCTCTCTTCTAGTCGGGTTAAATGGTTTTACTAACTCTAACTCTAGGTTCTCGTAACTACTTCCTCCCGGAGAGCCCCTTATCACAGACGATCGCCTACTACACAAAAAGATTCTGAAGATACCCTCTGATGTTCTCTCGAGACTTTGTGCCCGTCGTTTTTGCAAACCCGCACCACCGATATATCCCTATGGATAGCTACTTATACTTGACATCCGTACCTTCATTCTCGATTACTCTTGTTCATACAAGATACCCTGAACTACCCGCTATTCCGATAATCCTTTGTGCTTACTGCCTTGCAGCTCTTTTCTGCACGATTACACCTACGAATAATTCCTCACAACTTATCGAGGATTCGTTCATCCCCGGTTGATCATGTGTTTCACAAAAGTCTTTGAAATACAAATTGATCTTCCGAAAATCCTCAGCAGCCCATTGCTCTTGAAATTCCTGCCTGCTTGCATTATGGTTAATTACATATGTCTGGTAGTCTTTGTTGACATCCCTTGTCCTTGCGATTTTGATCCTAATGAATTATTATCTGTGAATGCACGCAATCATTAGTTGACCCTTATAAATTATCCTTCCGGCTCAGACGTCATTTTAAACATGAGTTGGATCTCGACCAATCAAATTTCCATCAATTGTACCCCTAAGGCTATTCAACTTATCCATCCTTAATCAGAGCATTTGCTTCTGATCCCTTGATTTGGAAATCATAATTCCTTTGCATTTGAGCATTGAATTAGTCATTTGTTTCTACAATCTGATCTCCTTGCATTCTTTCTTCCTCTGGTTGAGTACCGATGCTCACATCAGATCCCTTGAGGACCACCGGATCCTTTGTTGGATTTCACCCGACAACATTCTTCTTATTCAATAACCTTTTGAGCCTTTCCATGGATAAATTGTACCCTCTGATTTGTCAACCATGCTTTACTTTCGAGCTTGTGTTATTTACTCCTGAAGCTTGTGGTATATCTTTCAACACTACAACTCATTTGAAAATGAGAAGTGAATGAAAGGTTATGCATTGGAGAAGTGGGAGTCGACCTCGAACCTTTATGTTCATGCCCATGGACACGATGTAGATCTTACCGTGGAAGCCTCTTGTAATAATAACTATTTCCATGATATAGTATCATCTGGTATCTGTGATTTGGTCCTTTACAACCATTGTCTCAACCATGATTGTTCCCCTTCGATTCTATTTCTCAAACAAGTTAAAGTACTTGCCTTATGCAAATCAATACACCTGCCCAACCTCTATTTTGATCTAGCTTCGAGTATTACCCCCTGGTATCTCGAGGATATCAACCCATTGCACTACTTATGCATTTCTTATGAAGTAATGCCTTTCTTGTCATAGTCACTCCACGGGTTCTGGGTTGTCGTCAACCCAGAACACCGATTAGTGAATCAAATCAACACTGTGATTCAATACTCCTAGTACTTTGTTGTTGAGAAGTTTATTACTCCATCACGTCATTCCTAGCCTGATTGTCTATATCATTATTGTGCTGATTTTAACTGTGCTACCTGGTCCTTATTCCCAGAGTACAACTTTCGACGATGAGCTAATCTTACGTCGATCTTCCTCGTCATATCATTTCTTGTTGAACAGTAAACTTGATTTCGAGTTTGTGTCGTACCCATGGTTCCAATAACCTTTCGCTTCATCATTCCTTTAACTTGATGTCATTGTCGATCGATTACATCTTCCTGAAATCTCTTGACAAATGTGTCGAGATCATCATCAGCATTCGCGGCTCTTCCAAGATATCAATTGAATTCATGATGAGAAATACCATCCTTGTCCTCGATGATTTGTGTTGTCATCGACCACTTTATTGCCTTCCCTCCAACACAAACTTGTTCATGTTTTGTGTTATACCTTGAGTTCTTTGCTATCCAGCATTTGTTCTTCTTTACCTTGGAGTATTACCATCTTTTATGTCAAGAATGTCATGAGGATTACTCCACTCTTAAGAATTCTTGGTATAGTGATACTTCTCACCATCACCATTCTTTCTTGGTCCCCGTGTTGATTCAAAAGAGTGAACAGTGTTGTTTGGATTCTTTCCTTCTAGAAACTCTATTGCTTTGAAGTTAATGGTCGACATTTCATTCTTAGACCATTGGTTATCAAATCACCATTATAACATCGGTCATGCTATCTAAGCCCATATTTTGGGTGCACCTTTCAACCAATGTTTAAGTTGGGTATGTTTTCCTCGAGCATATCTCCTTATATCATTTGATCTGACAATTGTTATCTCTTTGTTCACATGATTGTGGAAATCCATCTTTTGGAAATCTCGATGAATTGTCGTTTAGTTAATCAACCACGCTCTCGTCCTATCCTTGGTTTAATGATGAACTCTTGTTTCGGAACTCGCTTCCATAGGTCATTTCCGAGAATCTCACAATGTCATCTCGTCAAATTGTGTTGCACCTTTTCTTCTCAGGCATATCGAGTCTGAGGTATCTTGACCCCAGTCAGATCTGAATCTCGGTCGGATATGATGGTTGGGACATATTTCCAAGAGTTATAACATTGGTATCTACATAACCCGGTAAGGTGGTTGTCTTTGCTTAGCACCCTTGGATAGAGGACCTATTGTTATAGTATATGTATCCTCTTATCAGGGTTATCCATTCTTCCATGAGGAAATTGTAAGACTTACTCTATAAGTTCTTCCTGATGGATCCTTTGTGTATCCAAAGTCTGACCTTTGCTTGAAGACCATGTCAATGCTATCTCGAAGCATGACCGTGGTACTCCTATTTTCAACAAGAATATTTGAAGCACAATGCTAAATTTTCTTTATCAATTGTTCAAACACTTTTGTTTGTGTAATGTCATGAAATTTCTCTCCCCTCACCTAAATGGTTTTCTACATCCTATCTTGTCATGGATATCATGCTCTGCTTGTCCTTGGGAAGGATATACCCCTAAAATATGTGTTTAAACACATATTCCTTTCCATGATTTTGTTTAAGCTGATGATCACATTTTCTTTTCTATTGTTTTGTTTAACCTTTCTTGTGGTCTATATGATCTAAGAAGAAATATTCTCCTGCTTATGTAAACACCTCGATGTACAACCTTGTCACACTACAAAAAAAAGACACACTCGTGACATTTTGGGCCGAACGAATTTTTTTTTCTGTCATACATATGACACTTCTATGACGATAATTGTGACAAAACCCGGTATCATCATAGATGTGGTGGGGGCAGGCCGGAGACGCAGCTGCATGACATTCTTTGGGCCGTCCATGACGGAAAAAACCATGGTAGAAGCGAGGGCGAGGAAAATTTCAGGGAGTTACCGGTTACGGTGGGAGGTCGGGGGACGAGCGATGTGCGTTTCTCTTGTACACGTTCGCGCATGTGTCCAAGGCGTTGGCTCTAACTGAACCCGAGCGAGGCATTGGGCTTTAACTGAACCCGGGCGATTGCACTGCAGGCTACACGTTACTGAACCCGAGCGATCGATCGATGGCTGGTAACTGAACCTGATCGAGCGATTCCTATGCTACTCCTGCTAACTGAAGCCAATCGATTTGATGAACAGTGAGCATTGCGGGGGAGGGGGGGGTTGGATCAACAATGAGCGGTGGTGTTGCCTCCGGATGAACAGGACCCTATGGTGTGGAGGGCTGGATGAACAGTAGACGGTGGAGGGGTGCCCGTGGAGGGTGGTTGAACATGACCCCGTAGTGTGGAGGGCTCGATGAATAGTAGACGGTGGAGGGGTGCCTGTGGAGTTGTGGATGAACATGACCCCGTGGTGTGGAGGGCTGGATGAACAGTAGACGATGGAGGGGTGCCCGTGGAGGGGTGGTTGAACAGTAGCCAGTGGAGTAGCGCGCGGTGGAGGCTGGATGAACAGGAGCCTGTGGAGGCTGGAGGAGGTCGACGGTGGAGATGAACAGTATCCCGTGGAGTCCCGTTTTGCGGTACGCCACACCCATCCCGATGAACAGGACCCCCGTTTCGATTGTAGCGCTCCAACACAAGTCTGTTTCGTCCGTTTTGTGGTACGCCACACCCCTGCCGATCAACATGACCCCCGTTTCGACCGTAATAGGTCCGTTTCCTCCATTTTGCGGTACGCCACACTCCTCCCGATCAACAGGACCCCCGTTTCGACCTTAGGAGGTCCGTTTCCTCCGTTTTGCGGTAGGCCACGCCCCTCCTGATCAACAGGACCCCCGTTTCGATCGTAGGAGGTCTGTTTCCTCCGTTTTGCGGTACGCCAGACCCCTCCCGATGAACAGGATCCCGTTTCGAATGTGGCCGGTGGAACACAAGGTCATTTCCTCCGTTCTGCGGTACGCCAGGCCTCGTTTCCATCGCCTGTTCCGTCCAAGCCCTCCCGATGAACACGACCACGCATTTCGTTACCTCCCGATGAACACGACGCATTTCGTTGCCTCCCCATGAACACGACGACGACGCTGTTTCTCCGTTCCGACCCAGCCAATGTACACGAGCCCTGGCCGTACGTATATATGCGCGAGTAGGCGTTCGATACCCCGCCCGTATGTACACATACGTGGCCGTATTTTCTTTCTTGCACCCTAGCCACTATACGTACGTGTACATGCTACGTGCGCACCTCTTCTACGACATGTGCGCGCCTCTACTACGACTCGTGCGTGCCTCTACATCCACCAATATGTACGTATATGTTCGCGACCAGAATGACAACGCTACATACGCTTCGACCAGGTGGTTCCCGACTGTCAAGCAATTCCTTGCGTGCGAAGATGTAGCTGGTGGGTCCCAACAGTCAGGGGGGCGAATGGTTTTTTTTTGCCCGGACGCACTTCCTTGCGTGCGAAGGTGTAGCTAGTGGGTCCCAGCAGTCAGCTGGTGAATCGTTTGGTTGTTTTTTTTTTGCCCGGACACACTTCCTTGTGTGCGAAGGTGTAGCTGGTAGGTCCCAACAGTCAGGGGGAAGCATTTTTTTCGCGAAATACGGTGGCCCATCGGTGGTCCCCGCTATCAGGTGGAGGAATAATTATTTTGCACGTAATAAGGAGGCACGTCCTTGCGGCCGCCGTCGACCCAGCTGTCAGCCACTCCACGTACAGTACTCTTACGATGGAAGTCGGTCGTTGACCACATTGACCACGCCGCGCCGAGAGCATCAGGGCGGTGGATGACGGTGAGGTCTAGGAAGGGGACGGCACGGAGCCGGGGAAGACGCGACAGAGGATGCCCACGCGGAGAGGAGTACGACTGTACGAGGGTTTACTAGTTCGTCTACCGTCGCCGGAGAATAACAACATGTGTGGGTCAGTAGAGGGATGGCTAGGCCAGCGATGGGAGTACGGTGGGGGCGGCGAGGCCTGCGCGGCAGCACAACCGGCCGCGGGGAGGAGGGAGCAGGCAGTCCCGCCGGCGCTTGTTTGAGCGGCTGGAGCAGGAAGAGCAGAGATTGAAGAAGCACGACGGTCGTTGGATGGACATCCAACAGTCACTGCTTGTGCATCAACGTTCTTTTTGGGAAAGCCTCAAATCCGTGGAAAATAGCATATAACCCATCTGCCATTATTTCTAATAATTTACAGCCCATTTGGAAATTCTTAAGGTTTTATTTGGAGCCCATATTCTTTTTGTTAGCATTACAGCCCATATTGTGGCCACGGTTAAAAAATATACGAAATTTTGCATATTTCGGTGCGGTCCGAACTGTTTTTAATTCTGAAATTTCGACTCACATTCAAACTGATTTTAAAAATAAATGTATATCAATATAAAATCCAACAAATTCTCCAAGCATAAAAATTAATGTAATTTAAAATCTCAAAATGAAAAAAAAGATATTTGAAACTAATTGCCGGTTTGATGTGTTTTAAAAATGTAGAGCCCATTTATCATTACTGATGGGCCATTTTCTCGGCCAGCCGAATGAAAGCTCTCCTCGTCTTGAAAGATTTGCAGCCCAACAGGCCTGACAAAGCGACTTACTTGGCAAATCACAAAAAATTGGGCTGTGGCTGTGGACCCAGCTGTCACCCTCTCCACGTATAGTACTATTCCGATGGAATGTCGTTGACCACATTGACCACGCCGCGCCGAGAGCACCAAGGCGGTGGACGACGGCGAGGCCTAGGAAGGGGATGACGCGGAGCCGGGGAAGACACGGGAGTGGATGCCCACGCGGAGAGGAGTATGACTGTACGAGGGTTTACTGGTTCGTCTACCGTCACCGGAGAATAACAGCAGGTGTGGGTCAGTAGAGGGATGGTTAGGCCAGCGATGGGAGTACGGTGGGGCGGTGAGGCCTGCGCGGCAGCACAGCCAGCCACGGGGAGGAGGGAGCAGGCAGTCCAGCCGGCGCTTGTTTGAGCGGCTGGAGCATGAAGAGCAAATATTGAAGAAGCACGACAGTCGTTGGATGGACATCCAACAGTCACTGCTCTCGTGTATTGACTAAGTTGACAGGGCGTTGCATGTGCGTCAACCTTTTTTTATGAAAGCATACGTGTCAACCTGTAGTAGGCGCACAAGTCAGCCTCAAATCTGTGGAAAATAGCAGACAACCCATCTGCCATTATTTCTAATAATGTACAACCCATTTGCTAATTCTTAAGAATTTTTTTGGAGCCCATTACACCCCATATTGTGGCCACAGTTAAAAAGTATACAAAATTTTGCATATTTCGCTGCGGTCAACTGTTTTTAATCCTAAAATATTGTTTCACATTCAAATTATTTTGAAAAATAATTTATATAAATATAAAATCCAAATAATTGTCCACGCATAAAAATCAATGGAACTTAAAATCTTGTAATGAAAAAAATTGAAACTAATTCTCGGTTTGATGTGTTTTAAAAATGTACAGCCCATTTCTGGGCAAACCGAATTAAACTCTCCTCGTCTTGAAAGATTTGCAGCCCAGCAGGGCCGATAAAGCAAGTAGGCCGTGTTTGGGTATTTCTTTAAAAAAATAGAACCGGGCTAGCCATTTTCAGCAAGATAAAACACAACTGGGCTCATGATGTGGTAAAACATAAATAAAACCCTAGCTAGACGGGCCACGGCCCCCGCACAGCCCCATTGTTACCCTGATCCGTCGCTAAAACTAGTATAAATAACAATTGCTTGTTCCTCAAAAAAAACTGCGCGACCGGCTGGGCCCTCGTGTCAGCCGCTCGTAGTGTAATTCTCTCGTTTATTGACTACATTGACAATGCCGTGAGCCCCAGATGTCCAACCATTTGGAGGAACCATATTTTTGGGCTTGTAATACAGAGGCACTTGCTTGCGTACTGCCATGATGCTGGTGGGTCCCTACTTTCATCCTCTCCACATAGAATCATCTCCTTGTTCCTCTCGGTTGTTGACGATGTAGACAAGCAAGAGGGCGGCGCAGCGTGCACAGCGAGCGAACCAAGGTTGCAAGGCCGATGACGACAGCGAGGCCTCAGACGGAACGAACAGGCGCCGTGGTAGATGCGCCGGTCCAGTCGCAGGCGGAGGGGAGTACGAGGGTTGACTGGTTTGGGTGCGGGTGCCTGTTGAGGCTGACGTCACCAGAGAATAACAGGACGTGTGGGGGAATAGAGGGAGGGACTGGCCAACGTTGGAGGGTACGTACGGTAGGGCGGCGGAGGCGCAGCCAGCCGTGGGATGCGGGAGCAGGCGGAGCCGATGGGGTGGTTCGGTTTGGGCGGCTGGAGGAAGAAGACAAGAGATAGAAGATACACGACAGATGTTGGATGTCAATCCAACGGCTGGTAGGCAGAATCGTTTGTTGACTAGCTAGGCTATTTCCTCGCGGGTCCCAAATGTCAGAATCCAAATCTGTCATGGTCATGCAGCCTTTCCTATGAAAATTATAACCCATTTGATGTGCTAGTTCGAAATAAGTTTGTGGGTGCTGGTGCGGGCTAATCACTTGGCTTCTATAATGCATAGTGAGCTCAAGCAGCCGGCGAGAGTGATGTTATGTACCTTGGTTGGGATTTGTTACAATATTTCACTCTAAAGTAAACGAATGGCAAGCCATGCCTTGTTTCAAAGAAAATATGATAGTCATAGCCGAGTTGAAAAGGGCAGGAACATCTAACTCTAGCTTACAAACTGTACAAAAGCACGAGGGTTAATTGTTCATCACATTTATAAAAAAACCCAGGTTCAAAAGGGCAACAATATCTAACTCCAGCACTATTTTCGGCAGTCACAGTCAAATGGATCGGTCAAGTCCATAAAATGAACATCTCGGGTCGTAAAATTGACTAGATTATGACCACAATATGTTGTAAATAGAAGCCCGGCATGTTCAGATGCTCTTTTGCCCACCTGAAACTCCTTTTTTGCTCTTCGGCATACCCATCGATCAAAACCATGCTGTTTATAATCTTAAGCCTGATGGACAATAGTAACCTCGCATTCAGCAGGAAGAATGTGACAAATCTAGTGTTTGCACGGTTGGCTACATATCGTTCCAGCATTATTGTCTTCAATCGAATCTCATGAGAAGTGAGAAAATCCCGATGGTTACGAATCCACCGATTGGTTATAACTTTCTTACCCTGTCCTGTTGCCTAAATAGACATGAAGATTGAAAACAGTTAAGGTATCAAAAAAGAGTGTAGAAAGAGCAACAACTGAATGGTTAATTCTAGTACACTATATGCGGGCTTCCAATGTGCGGGTGAAATTATCACCTTTATATACAACTTCTCCAGACATGGAAAGCATTGCAGCAAGCCAATAATCTTGTTCAGATCAAAACTAATCATTTGGATATATAAGATCTTGACAAAATCCAGCACCATTGATAGGCCATCCATGGTGAAACTCTTCATTGAGCATAGAACATAATATTAGTACAAAATGTGTACTCCAAGATGATATATAACTTATGGGTAGAAATTTAAAATGCATCTTATAGTTACAAGTGTAGATGATAATATAAAGTACCTGAAGAACTGTGGAGCCAAACACCATATTGAAATGAGCACAAAGATCATGTATTACACCCAAGTTCTCCAGTTTAGGCGCAGAGAGGACAGTTATTTGCAACGATGAATAACTAGAATAAAGGATCAACCTTTGAAGTGAAGGGGCATCTTGGATGATGAGCTGCCTTCCGTCAAAAGAAATTCCAATTCTTACAAGGTTAGGCGACTTTATTTGGAGACAACCGATTCTAACTGTGAAAACAAGCACTAAGCACTCCAGGGCAGTGCAACTGGAGTGGATGATGCTGTGCAATGAGGCCTCCGATATACGAACCCGCACAAGTGTAAGTTTCTTGAGAAATGGGAGTCGAAGGTTTAGTACCAAATTGTCTGGTAGGTAGCACAGCGCAAAGGTGGCAGTGTGGAGAGAGGAGGAAAACCGCGAGATGGACATCAGTGTTGAGGGCACAAGTTCATGGTGTTCGGTATGTGGTATGTGATTTCCAGGGGAATAGTAGAACTCAAGCAGCTGTAGTTCTGTGAATTCAGGGGATTTCAGGAAGGCATCCACCGTGCAGGGCATGGTATGCTTGCTCAGGTAGCATGACGGGATGCAGAGGCTTTGAACGGAGCCCTGGTGGGAGGAGATGATGGCTCTGGGGATTTCAAAATCATTGAAGAGAGATAGCTGACGACAGTCGAGATTGAGGGGCACGGCGCGCCATAGAGGACGCCATCGAATTTAGAGGACTTGGGTCCGGCAACAATCCTTGGTGGGGAGAAGCGAGATGATGTCCCCAAGGACGACGTCCGGGAGATCGCTGATGCGGTCCACCCGAGATTCTATGGGTTCCTGGGATCCGGTGGGGGCGGGGTCGCCGCTTCTCCCCGCGTTGCCGGGTGCAGGATCTACAACTGGCGTCGCCGCTGGCGGGAGCCTCATCTTCTTGGTGCTGGGGTCAGCCGACTCCATTTTCCTCGAGGGCGTCACGTCGCGCTCACAGATTTGAGCTGAGTAACGAATGACGAGCCTAGTTGTAGTGCGAGTGAAGAAGAAGGGGAGCTGAGGTTTTTTATGTAGTAGTGAGGAAGAAGGGGAGCTGGGGTTTTCTGTAGGAGTGAGGTGAGGAATTTGGGGGTACGAGTGGAGCGAGCTGGCGTGTGGTGGGTGAGAGCGAGGAGGAAGAAGAGCACCCAGGTTTTTTTGGGGGGCGGTGTGCTGGGTGTGGTAGCGCCTCTCATTCAGTAAATATAGGGCTTTTGAATTGATTTTACTATTTACTAGTGTGGATGGGCTGTTTTGTCTTGGGCCCAGAGAAACAATTACTACTAGTACAGTGGAGACACTCTACAGCTACCCAGAAAAATAATTACTACTAGTACAGTGGAGACACTCTACAGCTTCTGGCTCCTCCTAGTTCATTGAAACGTCTCCCTCTACTGAATGCCGTTATACTTTTGTTCACCGACATGCGGGCCATGCAGCGCGCGGGCCCAAATGCCATCCACCAAATTAGAAGGCAGTATGCAGGCGGAGAGTAACCCCGGTCGTAGCGCGGCAGTAACGAGCCATCCTATCACAAAATCCCCCCCCCCCACAGTCTAAGTTTGACGGACGAAGCAACCATCATTTCACTCTTCGTTGAATCCCCTTCTCCCTCACTGTCTTCAAGAAAGGCAACACTCACATCTGCCACTGTTCTTCTCTCCCAACGAAGGGAAGGTAAGCGGATCCGTGATGTTGGTATATTTTCGTTCAGAAAAAAAAGAACTTTTGCAAAGCAGTAACCGATCCTCACTCTCTTTTTTGTCTCATTGTCATTGCGATTGTGTTTTCCTTTCAGTCGTCTCCTAGTATTCATCAGTTTCATGATGGACCATGAACCAGGCAAAGATCTGCCGATATTGGAGCAGACGCGGGAGGCTGATCCCCACGAGACAGATAGCTCCAAGAAGATGGAGGCAGCCACCGAGCCGACCCCAGTTACGCTCACGGCCACTACTGAGATGGCCAACGCCCCGTTTGAGGTTACAGCCCCCGTGGCACTGTAGGAGCAGTTTTCCCCCTTCGAGGATGTATCCCCCCCCCCCGCGCACTGAGCTGCCCAAGGTGATTTTCTTCTTTGCCGATCTCGATTGTGGTTTTTCATCTAAGTATGTGGTGATTAATAATGCAAAAATTTATTAGCTTCGATGCCATGCTATACATAGTGGTTTAAATAACTTGTGTTTCTTATACTGAAAAGTAATTCAGAATTTGTTTCTGTTTCAATTAGAACCCTGATGCAGACAAGGATTGTGTGGTTGTATATGTCACTCACTATGAGGAGGATGACCTAAATATACGCACTGGGAAAACAGAGTTCTTAGGCTGTTGGATCCTGGAAGCCATTTGCGGTTATACCAATGAAGAGTTGTATTCCAGCCTCACCGTTGTCAGGCGTGTTGTCCAGGGTGTACTGAAGCACACGAAGTTCAAAGATACTCCTTCGTTTGTGAGGCATACTGTTCTTGTCAAGCTTACGCAGGAAGATGACGTGGCATGCCTCCACAAACAAGTTTATCAGTGGCAAGGCCACAAGGTTGTCTTCATGAAGGTTCACAGGATTGAGCTGCTGTGGGACATCCTCGATGATGTTCATGGCAAGGTCCGTCTTGTGTCCAGCCCAAATTAGATCGAGGCATGAAATAGTTGCCCCAGCTAGTATTTAATAGCAGTTTGGATTGTGTCTAGTTATCCAAACCTTGCCTGTTATCGACCCCTCTGGGGCTAGTACTCTGTTTGAATGCGTCTATGGGAACTGCTGCTACTTTTGTGTGCCCGTGAATCATGTGAGAACCATAATAATTGTTGCCGAAACAGATGCGTCCTCACTAGTTTTTTCATGAATATGGCATGGTAAGACATAAGTTGTCACGGTTTACCATACGAGCAGTTTGTGTTTTTATGAAATAGAGCACTCGTTCGAGAACTATGCGCCAACGTATACATAAGTACTTGTAAACACTGTTGGTGCTACCCCACTTGTAAGCAGTTGTAAAAAACATGGCACATTGGCTCAGCTCACTTCAACACTAGGCTATCGACCAGCTAACAATCAACAATCTGCTGTCTGACATATAAGCAACTATGTATCATGTTACAATGGTTCATGCAGTTAATTGAGGCCACAATGTAATAAATTGCAAACGTTCACACGCTAGTCCAGCGCTCATCACTACTAGAATCTGGCACTTTGCCATCTGCCATGGCAGATGGCAAAGGCATGGTCGGCGGATGGCAAAGGCTTTGCCATCTGCCAGCAGATGGCAAACATCTTGTCTGAAACCCTGCCGGCAAACGCTTCTTTGCCGTCTGCTGGCTGATGGCAAAGAGCCTGTACCTTTGCCATCAGCTGGCAGATGGCAAAGCCTCTTAACGGGGTTAGCCCTGTTAGAAGGCTAACAGCATACTTTGCCGTCTGCCAGCAGATGGCAAAGGCTGCAGGCTCTTTGCCATCTGCCAGCAGATGCCAAAGGCTGCATGCTTTGCCGTCTGCCAGCAGATGGCAAAGAGCTTTGCCATCTCAGATAGCAAAGGGCCCAAATAGGCTAGCCCAAATTTTACATGTAGATGACACATGGCCTCTTTGCCATCTGCCAGCTGATGGCAAAGCTCTTTGCCATCTGCCAGCTGATGGCAAAGTGCCTATATTGACCCATTTAATATAGTTTTTCTTATATCAATTCATTTTTACGGAAAATCAAACACAAACATATTTATATGACCAATATAGCATATTCAACACATATTACCAATAGTCATGAACACATATATATCGAACACATATCCAACACATGTTATCAATAGTAGCAAGTTTCATCCATACATATACATAGTTTCATCATTATTACACAGTTTCATCATAGGTAGCAAGTTTCACAAAGTCAAAACAAAAACTAAAGACAAGCACTCCATCAACCCAAGATTCCGTGATCTGAAGCAAATCTACAAAATGGGAAAGAAGAAAGTTAGCAGAAGACTAGAAGAAGAAGATTATTATGATGCAACTAAAATGTAAAGATTATTATGATGCAACTTATATCTGTAAAATAGGTCATTTTGGAGCTAAGTATGGTTATTATGTCATTTTTGAGCTAACTAAGCATATTTTTGCATACACCTAATTAAATTGTAAATATGGAAAAACTGTTGCTCAAGCCTAACTTAATTATATGCAGTACAAATTATAGGACAGAACTGCTGGCTTTTAGAAAATATGAATAACGTCAATACCCAATCACAGCCTGTTCAAATGAATCCCTGGCCCAATATGCTCTTTAAGGTACAGGGGGAGAGAACATTTCCATAAACATTTAGACATAGCAGAACATGAGCTGAAAGAGTAGCTATGAGCTCAGTTATAAAACTGGAAGTTGCTAGTGTATGTATATTTACATACTTATATTTTTCTCATCTCTTCATTGGGAGATAACATGTATAATTTAGCATGTATATCTGCGGACATAGCAATTGGTCAGCTACAGGATATTGATCGGAATACAATTGGAAACATTGATCGCAAGACATACTATACTTCTAGCCAATTATTTGTATCTTCAAATCCTTTAGTCAAGAAATCAACCAAATCATCAATAAATATTATAAGGGAAAGAAACTATGAAATAAAAGGATCTGCAAGATAATGTCTTTTCAACAAAATAGTAGTGCAACACACCATTTGTACAGAAAAACTGTACATAGCTATCATGAAAGCATATGATACTTGATCCTTAATTTCATCATAATCCAGTGGAAGAGAGGAAATCATACATCTATGTAGGACGTATATCACTGTCACCCATCTGCCTATGGCATCCAGACACGCTGTTGCCAGCCGTTGCACCACCATCCTGACACATGGGCACCTCACGCCACTACATGAGGATGATTGGTGGTGGAGTCCGTAGCAGGCTGCATGTCGATGTCCTCGCCGGACAAAAAACAGTGCTATTGTTGGTAGCTAATGTTCTCTAACTGTCTTCCAAATAGAACTACAAAGGTATGACCAGATTTCCTATAAACAGTGGGATAAATAAATGGAATATGTTTTAGTTTGATTTTTGAAAGACATGGTTGAACTCTAAGAATCCAAATTCATAAATGAGGTTAGATAGGTCGGCCAGGTTACATAGCTATTCTCTCTAGCAAACAACAGAATCAAAGTAGCAAGTCTCGATGCACGGATAAGTTCCGAAATAATGACAACTTATTTCCATTGTCTAGAACTAAGCATCATTTTCCAAGCTTGAACATTATTAAAGAAATATAAATTTAATCACAGTGCAACTCTATATATGTATAAGAGGCGACGTCAAAATCCCAGCCACTAATTAGCAATTATGTGAAGCTCCAGATGCCCCAAAGGCATGGACGTACTGCAAACCTGTTCATATATGCTCATTACGTTTGTGTGGAATCATCACCGGAATCAGCTCGACACCGGCGTTAGGCTGCGTTTCTCGATCTTCTCTACGCGACCGGTGGAGTGGCAATGGAGAGGGCGTGGGTGGATCTGCAGGACATAATGGCCGAACACATGTCAGCAAGGATACCATGACGGCATGGGAAAAGAGGAGATCAATCGCTCAAGTTGGTGGAGAAGAAGCCACAATAGATGGCGTCCAAGCACATGCATGGCGGCAGCATGAGGACGACAAAGCCGGCAGACTCGCTAGGGCTTTTGCTTTAGATGATCCACGATCTATGGGATTTTTCTTTACGAACGGTGATCTTATTAGAAAAAAATAACGTGAAGAAGAAGGCTTCAGCCTTGCCGGCGTGGAGAGGCACAGAATCCTGGGGGGAGGGCGAGATATTAGGAGTTCTATTTTTCTACCATACCAAATCAAACTTGTTACAGCAAGGCAGGAATTGCAAATTGTATTTGCCTAGCTACGTGACCAGATTGGACTTGCCTTTTCTAAAAACCAGATTGGACTTTCCTTTTCTAAAAACCATATTGAACTTGTTGCCCATATAAGATTGCAGTACCCACATAGTAAAATGCATTAACTTGTGATTCCAGAATTAAACAACCAACACCATGCGCCAGGGTAGGATTTTGCACACAACAAGTACTCTGAAAATAAACTGCACACATGTACAGAACAGAGAACATGAGCCAAGACACTGATCCATAGGGAAGAAGAGAAGGGGACGAGCTCACCTTGCAGTTTAGGCTTCGGGGGCGTGGTCGTCCTCGTGCCGCTCCTAGCTTGGGAGCGTCGCTCGGGCATCAATGGCGTAGGGGCTAGCTCCTCTGAGACATGGGGTCGCAGCTCCTTAAAAAAGGCGCGTCGGACGGCGGCGAAGATGGGATCCGGTGGGAAATAGACCGGGCTGACGGGGGCGGGGCGGTGGGCGGCCTGGATCCGGAGCAGCGACCGACGGGGACCGGCGCGGCCGGCCTTGATCCTTGGGGTGGCGGGCGGCGACCGGCGGGGAGGCGCAACTGGTCGGTCTATAAGAAAGATGGCCCGTGTGGCTATACTTTCCACATCTGTTTGTATACATAGCATTAAAAAAACTGATCTCTTTTATCAAATATTTCTATTTCAATATAAATATTTCTTCTGGGGTATAATATACAAACAGATGAGAAAAGACAACAAAATACATAATACATAACATAAACATAAAAATAACAGCATTATTTTTTCTGCCAAATGGTTCTGAACACTTTTAATATTGACTCGACTGCGAAAAGCGCAATTATCACATGCAAAGAAAGCAAATAGGTAGAAAGTTTTGTAAGGGCATTAACATAAAGTGCACATTGAGACTACTTTTTGTATATGTGGTCGCATATTGTTTCAGCTACAACAAATTAATTTACATAAGATGGTGTATACATGAAGCTACTGTGAGCTAACATGAAGTGAAACTAAATCTTTCATTTGAAGCAAACTCATGATTCATAAACAGAAATCTTGAAGCTACCGTGAGTAAAATATTAGTAAGATGATAGCTGGTTTCCAACTTTTGATGACATCCATTTCCTTAAATCTGCTGCTATCCTAGGGAAAATATGATTTGACAAAAAATAATGGTATGTTGGATTTTTACCATACAAATGAGGGTTAAGGATCATTGGGCTTGACACAAATTCGAATTTGGATTTCGTAGGAAATGAATTTGTAACCTATACATGAAGGTGGTTGATGTCAGTATTGGTCATTCATGTACATATATATAGGAAGTAATTCAAATGTGAAGCTACCTAATAAAAGTCGGTGGCTTGTGGCAACATGAGAGGAAAGAACAATGTTAGGCCACCCAAAAAAATCATAACGTGAACCCATGGTCATATGCATGAAAAGGTGAGATATTCGCGTTAAGGAAATAAAAGTAGTGAAAAAGTTGACCTTGTCGCGAATATGCAGAGGGTTCACTCAATATTTGATCGGTCAAAGTTTGCTTTTTTATTTGTTTTATTTCCTTAATGTTGCAGAGGCATGGCAATTTTAGACCATAAATGTTGGAACCTTTTGCCTGTTCTCTGTACTTTTAGTGTGCTCTGATTGATCACCATTGTGCCATAAAATTAAGTAGTCAGTAAGAATATCCTAGCTTTTCATAGACAAAGGTCATATTTGATCGGTCAAGGTTTACTTTTTCATTGGTTTTATTTCCTTTGCTAATGTGTGCTGAGGCATTACCAATTTCCTAGACCATACATATTGATGCTTTTGCCCGTTCTCTGTACTTTGATGGGCTCTGGTTAGTCACCCAAACAACTGACATGCCTCTGCATATACATTATCAAAATAAAATCAGTGAAAAAACAAACCTTGACAGATCAAATATATCTGACCTTCAGCTCATAATTATTGACTTCATCCTCTTCTTATATGCATGTCCAACGCTGCTAGACATGCAAATTATGTCAAGTTAACATCTGTGTTCATTAAAACTGAAACAACTATAATTATTTGTGTGCTGCAAATACCGAACAACAGTTCTCTTGATATATACGTATTTGCATAGACTTTGCAAATAAGCTCATCTCAGTTGAGAACAGCAATTAAGACAAAGCTAGATATATCAAGTCTGAATAACTATTGTCATTCTTAATGAGCATAGTAATGATTCACATATGCACCACACACACCTTATATCATAAAGGCACATGCTCAGTCGCTCACAAAACTACATGCAGGATCGCTTAGTAAATATAAGTTGCACGTCAATCCAGCATGATGAACGAAAACTAAACATGGGCAGTGGTGTTCAACCTGGGTCGCTCAAACCAATCCAGGTACAAATCCCAGCAAAATTTTCTCGCGAAAATCAGGAAGGCCGAACAACCAGGATCTCGGCCTCTGCAGAGCGGAACACACGCAGCAGCCTCCATCTCAGAAGATGAACATGACCCAGCGATCTCCACCACCCGCCCCCGAATCCGCCCCAGCCGCAGCCCAGCAAGAAATACTAACAAAACGCGGCATCCCAGTGACCGGGGCCTGTCGACGAACAAGCGGAACACAACCCATTCTCCCAGAAAAAAACAGAGACGAACCAGGTCGCGTCACTAGGCACTAGGCACGCGGCATCCACCATCTCCACCCAGCAGCCGGATCACAGCCAGAGCGCCATTCGCGTGATCCCAGGGCCCAACGCCAACCCTGAACCAGACCAAAGGAAACCTACGGTAGAGAGGGAGGAGAGGGGGGCGCGCACCGTATCCGGCGTCGAGGAAGGCGGTGTGGAAGACGCCGGCGTAGGCGGATCTGTCGCGGACCTGGACCTCGACGGGGCGGGCCGTGGACGAGGGGAAGGGTCGGCGACGGGGCAGGGGAGGGCCGGCGACGGGGCGGGGGAGCGAGAGGGCCGTCGACAGGGTGGCGGGGGATGGCCGACAATGGGGTGGCGGCGGGCGAGCCTAGAGCGCCATCGACGGGGCTGCTCGGTGTGTGGATGAGATGTGAACGTCGTTTTTTTTACCTGGATGGGTGGGGAGAGAGGGAGGGGATAACCCCACAGTTTTTTTTTACCTGGAAAAAAATAACTCCATCTCTTTGCCATCTGCCAGCAGATGGCAAAGAATCTTTGCCGTCTGCTGGCAAATGGCAAAGAGGTGGGGCTGGTACGCCGTTACACTCTTGACGGCCATAGGATTTGCCAACCTCTTTGCCATCTGCTGGCAGATGGCAAAGATTATTTGCCATCCACTAGCAGATGGCAAAGAATTGGCTGATGGCAACCATGTTCTTTGCCATCTGTTTGTTCTTTGCCATCTGTTTTTTATAAGCAGATGGCAAAGATGTTCTTTACCATCAGCTAGCAGATGGCAAAGAGCTGGCTGATGGCAAATTCCCTGTTTCCAGTAGTGCATGTGGAACACTCACATTAAACTCGTCTTCATAAAAAACTTGAAAACCATAAGTTAAGCAATTTTATACATCTCAATGATTCATAGAACATAACAAACATATACTAGTTCACAGCAAAAGAGAAAGTTGTGAGAAGGTTGACAAATCAGGAAAAAACAAGCAAGGCTTCTCTGAGCATAGGGCCTCCCGACAGGCTTAAATTTCCTGGAGTTCACTCTGGTTTTTTCTTGTTGCCACCATCAAGGGTTAGGTTCTCTCATTCCAGAATAACCAATTATAATTGTGGTCTCAGCTGGAACGCTGAACTGGACCATGCAGTGTACTGACCAGTTGAAATGCTTGTGCATTCCACTAAATTTAAGCACCATTATTTGCAGAAATAAGCAGACCACAATGCCTCTTGTCCGCGCACCTGTCCAAAAGACCGCCGTGCAGCCGTGCCAGCTAGTCCTAGGTCCGTGGAAGAACTGGCAGAAAGTGCATTCCGGACTAGGATGCAGTTGTTTTTGCTCGTCCCTGCACTGCAATCAGGAAGTAAAACGTACGAATCAGCTTATTTTAGATTGCGTTGGTCATTCTTCCTTAGTTACTACCAATGTAGGAATACCTTGAAGACTGGAGGTTAGACGACGGCAACAACGGATATCCATCTCATTTTGCACAGTTGTACTAAAACGGAGGTGTGTGCTTTTTATTGCGCGGATAGAAACGATACGGAGACAGACATCCCGAAACGATATGGAGACAGACATCCCTATTTGCGCAAATACGAAATACGATTATTTAAACAATGACATATATTTGCAGTGGTGTATGATTAACAAGAACATCTATTGTGTTATAATTGGCACTAGATTGACAGTATGAAGAGTCCTTAAGTAAGTAGCATCACATCACATCAACAATGCCACTAGATTAACATGCAGAACAATAGCATCAGTATTATTGTCATGAGAGTAGCACATGGTCAGTAAATGTGCAATCAAATTTGTGCAGTTCCACTGGGATGAAGCAATGTTAGCGGTGTGAGAGTTAAGTGTAACTGCAGAAACACAATTCATGGGAAATAAAGCAAGACGGAATCACTTCATAAAATGGTGGTGGCATTGCTTCAATTTATCGACGGCACTAGACCATTACTTATAGTGACATTAGGTGGCATTGCTTAATGCTTCATGTGATTTTACATTAACGGTAGCGATACGGGCATAGGGACAGCAGGGGCATAAAGTGGTGAGGCAGATGTGTCTGCCGAGAGAGGCAAACACTCAGGCAACATGTCTGCATTTGTCCCATTTTTTATCTCCTTGGCGACATTTTCCTATGTGAGCACAGGAAATCTAGACCTGCTCATTCTCATTTGCGTTGTCCCCCAACACCCGTCACTTTCTTTCCTTTTTCAACCAAGAGATATGTCCACTTTCTCCCACCCTTCTCCATCCACCATGCTTTCTTCGTCTTTTCAACCAAGAGACTGGTTGGGTAGCCAGTATCTACTACTTTCCCCCGTTTCCTCTTAGAACCAAGTCCTAGATTCATGCTACAGCTTTCCCACTTTCTTCCCTGTTTGAACCAACTCTTAGAGTCGACTGTATGAACTAGTTTTATCTCCAATAATAGTAAAAGTCTAGGTGGATTTGGAACAACGGAAGGAAGTAGTAAAAGATCCACATGAAGGGAGCTGGGGCAGTAGAGGAAGGTGGGTTTCGAAGGAATATATACCTCAGGGTCGTCGGCATGTGCAAAGACGGCGTCGGGAGGCCCCATCTTGGCCACAATACCACAGGGAGAAAGAAGGGGTCGGAGGCACTCCCGAGCCGGCGCTCTCTCGGAGACAACGGCACGGTCGTAGATCCGGACACGCGGGCAGCCGTTGGTCTCCTCCCTCGCCGCCGATGATAGCGTGAACGATGCACCTACACCCCTGCCCCGGTCGAGGTTGTCCGGCTAGATTTGTGACCAGCCGTGAGCTGCGAGAGAGTGTGGCCACCTATGTCTTGCTTAGATCTAGAGAGCATGAGAGAGTGAATGAGAGGAACCCTAGTAAAGCAAGAGCTAAGGCTCCTGCTTATATATATAGTGGAGTGATTTTGTTGTACCAGCTTCGAAAAAATGCGCTCCTACATGTACCAATGAGTGGGGGTGAGAGAACTAGTGAGTGCGTGCACCGCTTCTCTTCGTGAGAGTACAATATTCTATGCCCAAAGAATGTTCGCCGCAAGAGTAATAGTATAAGTGTGTGACGTGTGAGCTAAAATAAAATGTGCGCGGCGTCTTTTGTTTTTTAGAAGTTCTGAGGGTAGGGTGTGAAGAGCACATATGTGTGTTACGTGTACCTGCAGATAGACGGTGGGTGCGACATGCGAGTCTGCGAGAGGACTCGGTAGAGTCGTGACTCGTGAGGGTGCGTGTGCGTGAGAGGGAGGGGGGCACGTATCAATGCAATGCATGTGTCCGTAAATCATTATCCGACAAACATTTCACCACAAGCCTTTTCCTGACGAACGCCGTAAGAACCGTTAGATCGGCATTCGACAGTGTCAGTTTTGCCATGTCATTTAATAGAACAGACACTCCTCCTACACACAAATCTTCCACGTGAGTGTTAGCAACTGTCGTATGCTCCCTCCATTCCGAAATGCAGTGCATATCGCTTTATTGAAAATTCAAACCTCGCAAACTTTTACCGAGTTTTCGTTTACCAAATTGCACATGTAGAATACCCTGTATATATCATTTCATTCATCTTCGAGAGGTAACTATAAAGATGTGGGAGGAGTCTACAAAATAAGACCATCGTATCACCCGCATCAAGTTCAACCATCCTTTGGTGTCGAGGAATATCATAGGAACTCTATATGATATGATTTTTATAGGATTTTTTCCTTTAGAGCCAATTGGTTCATACACTACTAGGAAAAGGGCTATAGATGGAATTAACACTAATGGCGCACCAGACATGTGGTGCGCCATTACTATATACTAATGGCGCATCATGTGTTGGTACGCCATTAGTGTCCAAATACTAATGGCGCACCACATCGCGGGTGCGCCATTAGTAAAAAAAATTACAATTTTTTTGTCAAAACTACTAATGGCGCACCGTGGGAGTGGTGCGCCATTACTAGTTGAACTAGTAATGGCGCACCATGCCACGGTGCGCCATTAGTAACTTGGCCACCACTTCCACCGAATGCACCCCCCTAGTGGATCGCCTTTTCAGTTTTAAAAAAAATAAAAGAAAATGATGAAAATGTCAAAAAAATAAAAGAAAATAAGTTTCCCACGTGATATGTGGTCTAGTTGTTGGGAAAATTTGCAAATATGAATTTCGACTTCATTTACAAAATCTCTCGAGAATTTGTAAAAATGGGCATAACTTTTGCATACTAACTCGGATGAAAAAGTTTTTTATATGAAAAGTTTTTTATATGAAAAATCATCTACCCGTTAAACATTTTCAAAATCCTCAAAAACCTAACAAAAAAAGATACGGGGCTTTTAAGATCTGGAGAGGCAAAAAAATTCAAAAAAATTCAAACTCAATAATGGCGCACCTGCCCATGGTGCGCCATTAGTATCTTCCCGCCTTCAAAATTTAAAATAAGTCAAAAAATTAAAAAAAAGTTACTAATGGCGCACCTGCCCATGGTGCGCCATTAGTATCTTCCCACCTTCAAAATTCAAAATAAGTCAAAAAAACAAAAAAAAGTTACTAATGGCGCACCGGCCCATGGTGTGCCATTAGTATCTTCCCGCCTTCAAGATTCAAAATAAGTCAAAAAAATAAAAAAAAGTTAGTAATGGCGCACCTGCCCATGGTGCGCCATTACTATGTCGTATATATGGCTGGGCGCACCTCCCCCACTCCATCTCCTCCTCTCCTCTCCTCCACTCCTTCTCCTCCTCTCCGGCGACCTCCTTCTACTCTCCGTCGACCTCCTCCTCCTCTCCGGCGACCTCCTCCTCCTCTTAGGCAACCTCCTCCTCTCCGGGAACCTCCTCGTCCCTCATCTCCTCCCCTCCCCTCCCCTCACGGTTTCTCCTCCCTCCTCTCCGGTGAGCTCCTCCTCCCTCCTCTCCTCCCATTCCCTCATGGTTTCTCCTTCCTCCTCTCCGATGCTTCGGTGAACTCCTCTCCGGCGACCTCCTCCTTCTCTCCGGTGATGTAGGCGAGCGCCTCTCCGGTGACCTCCTCCTCCTCCTCTCTGGCGAACTCCTCTCCGGCAAAAGAACACGGCAAAAGAACGTACAAGATCCAAAAACAGGAAGAAAATTTGAAATAATATCGTGCCAAAAAACGAGCAAAAAAAATAGCAAAAAATGGGCAAAAAAATCACGATCCAGATCCAAATTCAAAATTCAAAAATAGCAATGGCACACGGTGGGGGTTAGACGGTGCGCCACTACTATTTTCCCGCCTTCAAAATTCAAAAATACTAATGGCGCACCGTGGCCTATACTAATGGTGCACCAGTGGCCTATACTAATGGCGCACTGTGGCCTATACTAATGGCGCACCAGTGGTGCGCCATTAGTATACCAGATACTAATGGCGCATCAGTGGTGCGCCATTAGTAAAAATTACTAATGGTGTGCTAGTAATGGCGCACCAGTGATGCGCCATTAGTAGGCAAAACTGGTGCGCCATTAGTAGGCCTTTTCCTAGTAGTGATAGGAATAGATTCATATACTCCACATTTCAAAGGAAATAAACATGATATCATTTCTATGCTTTTAGAGCCACTTGGTTCAAATGAATGGATTCCTATACTCCCTTAATTTCAAAGGAAAATAAACATTAGCATATATTCAATAGAGAAGTTCCTATGATCTGAACCAAATTACATATCTTTTCTAATCCCTCCTCATAGGAATTGAGATACATGTCATCTCTAGATTCAATAGAAAAGTTCCTATGATTGAACCAAATGACATCTCTTTTCCAATACCTACTCATAGGAATTGAGATGCTCCATGTCATCTCTTTCCCTACAACTTCCATGTATACATCTTCTATTCCTAAATAGATAGTACAACCCACTAGTAGCTTTTTTCAAAAACAAGCAACTATGGCACAAGAACTATATAGTGTGCCAATAACTTTGAAAGATGGTCACTGGATGAAGCTAATCCGATAGTGCAGAGATGGTGAATCTGAGTACTACTGGCCGTTGGATATCATCAACATTCTACCAGATCTGCCACATGTACAATTTAGAAGACTCCATGGTTGAACTTAAGCATAATGCACAAACCTCAAAACACAACCACTTCCCCTTTGTTCTAGAATCTTCTGTATCATAATTGTTTTTTTTCTAAATGAATTGCCATTATTTGTTTTTTACTTTATGCTTTACAATGCACAACCCCGTGAATCTTAACATTTTTTTATAAAACTAATTGATTTTGAATGAGATGAACTATAAGAACTAAACGTACATCTACATCATGCATATATGACTCAAAGCTTTACATGCTATAGTGTGTATTTATTCATAATTAGGTTTCAAAGTCTCATGCATTCAATGCATCAGTGCCTTTCGGTCGAACCTACGTCCAAATTTTTTTGTACGTACAATATCTCCACTGATCCCCAAACCCAAAATGCTGCCTCGTTCCCGTAAAACCAAGCGGCCCACACATGCGTCGACTTGAACAGATTTACTACGACGTGGCCCCGCACGCCGTAGTACTCCTACAAACCCTACCACCGACCTCATCATCCGTTTTCTTCAAGAGGACGAGAGAGAAGCCGATTTGTAGTGGAGGCGCTTTCAAAATAAGGATATGTAGTGGAGACCCCTACCCTAGGGTGCCCTAGGTAGCTGCCGCACGCATCATTGTTTTCTCTTTTCTTTATGCTCTTGCGCCCTAGAGTGAAATGATGGTTGCTTCGTCCGTCCAGCTTAATGCGGGCCCTAGAGTGAAATGATGGTTGCTTCGTCCATCCAGCTTCATGAGGGAAAGGTGGGGCTTTGTGATTTGACCCCTAGTCTCTCATTTTCTACTACTGCGGCGCTACGACCGGGGTGCCTCCAGTTCCAACCGCTGCTCCGAACTGTAATTTGGTGCATTGCACGTGGAACAAGACGGTGGATGAGCCACATGTCGGCCAAAGGGGTCCTGTTAAGCGTGTCGCCATTTCACGTGCGGACTGACCCTGGTTGAGTTGCTACGCCAACACGATAGGAGCAGCCTACCACTTTGTTTTGCTCCTTGGTGAATCCCGACTATATTAATCTAAAAAGATACGTGCTGAACTACCCTCTCCGTCTCGGTTTTTTATTTTTAGGCATCTTGGTTTATAGGGCTTGCACGTAGTTCTAGGTCATCCATTTGACTAACTAAATATGAGTTACTAGTATGTCACAAAAAGTACTATACTATATCATTGGATTCTTAAGCGGATGTAGTTGTATAAAAGTCGAGGGTCGGGCTTTTTCTGCGTGGTAGGCGGGGCAGTTCCGCCTAGTCGGTTCGACAAAGACGCGAGAATACGAGGGAGTAGGCTGCTGCAAATGTAGGGCTGTGTGATTTGACAGCGAGCTACTGCTGGACATGTGCGGCCCCGTGATTTGACTTGCCATTATCATTTTAACTGCGGTGCTACGACCGGCGTGAGTCTCCCGATTCCTGACCACCTCCACACAGGTGCCTCTCCCAGTGCTCACCATGTAGTTGATGCTGACTCTTGCATGAGAGCCCACTTCTCCACTTTTTCCTTGCCTCTTTCCTCCACACATGAAAAAATGCCATGTAAAGCAGGCTTATAGCCCACTATTGTAGTACTTACTTACTCCTACAGGTGCTAAGCATGCCACATCGGCATAAAGTCTGATGAGGCAAGTTTGGTGACCCAAGGAAGAAATGATGCTAAGCGCGTGTACCTAGGTGAAAAGACAATTTTGAGTCTTAGCTAATTAAATGAAGCAAACTTAGCAACACCATTTCATTGGAAGAGGTCACTCCTTGGCAACTGCAATAAATACTAGTACTCCCTGTGTCCTAGTCTCAAAAACGTTCTTATATTGGGATGGAGGGAGTACGAAGAAAGAGATAGAGAGGAGTAAAAACAATACACTTATAGCCAACCTTATAGCTAACCTTGTTGTAGTATGAGTGACTAAGTGATGACTATGTATGACATGCCAACATCAGATAGCCTAATGCACCATGTTAAATCTCCAACGGCGTGACTGCGCGAGCGACGCGACGGTCGTGGTAGGCGCGACCATGATACGGGCTACTGGCACCCTTGGATCTGAGAACAAATGGTCGCATGCTAAGTTGCTGAAAATTTGCAGAATAACCCTCCAGGATAGGATATTCACCCATAGGTCTAGAATCACGCCATGCAACCATTCAATCTCATATCCAAGGGCTCTCGGAAGCCCGTATCATGAGAGAATGGAAAGCCACTACCCTACCGTTCGCACACTGGCAGTTCGCTCCTACTCGTCCCCGCACGTCCTTCAATACTACGGCGGTTCGCTCCTAGTCGTCCCGTCCATTCACATTACGGCAGTTCCACTTCCTAACCCTGCTCCCAAATCCATGGCGTCCGAAATCTCCATGATCGACAGTAAGTACATGGTTAGAACCATCACCAGCAATGAGTTCGACGTCATCTACACCCGTTCTTCCGCCACGGTGAAAGGATGCCTTTCTTGCTTCAGACGCATGTTCGAAGACTCATATGATGAGTGGGTCGCTGGGCTAGATGTTGAGTACACCATAGTCCTGGGACGAGAGAAGGATCTAAAGGATGAAGAAAGGAAGAAGCCCGCCGTGATCCAGGTTTGCGTGCATGTCTTATGCTTGGTCTACCACATATGCCATGCCGACGTTGAATGCCTGGATTTTAAGGACTTCCTCGAGAGCAACCTAGTCAAATTCGTTACTGTAGACTTTGGTAACGATAAAGAAGTCCTAGGTCGGATAGGCCTCATTGTAGGCAACACCTTCGACCTCCAGAAGAAACGGCTGGTGTCTTCTCGTCAGCCTTCAATGCTGACCCTGGCAGGAGCCATGGTTCATCCTTCGTACGGTAAACTAGAGAAACCTCATTACACGTTTCATAGTTATGCATGGTAGCAGAATGTACTAGATATAGACCACATCCACTACGCTGCAATGGATGGCTACCTTTGTTTCAATATCTACAAGGGTTGGATGAAGAGCAAGAGCCAAGCGTGCAATTCAAGAAAAGAAGTATCGGCTAAGAGGAAGAGGGACAAGGACGAAGTCGAGGACGTGGACGAGGACTCCTCCGATTGAGTAAGGTGTCAGTATCATTGCTCATGGTGGTTCTAATGCAGTGTCTATCGGATTAGTTGCATAGTTTAATTTCAGGTATGCTTAGTTGAATTTGAGGGGTGTGTTGTGCTGAGCCCCAGTAGAACTATGTTATGTTTCTTCTCGTTAGTTTAGCTCCTCAGTATGATACATACTACTAGTATTTCTTTAATAGAATTTAGCACCCCAATTAAGCACGTACTAGCTTTTTTAATAGTACTATATGCATAATTTGGCGACGAGCGCTCTCTATATGTACCACCTTTTTTTTAATTTCAATTTTTTCTCCACGGCGCAATCCATCGATAGTACTACTGTATAAAAGTATACATTTTTTAAAAGGCTGGAGTACTATTCATCACATATATAGCCAGTTAAATTCTCAACCTAGAACGACATGCATGCCATGTAGTAAACCGATACGGAGGAAGTATAGTAAAAATGAGGTTTTACCGAGCGATCGGCGGGGGAGCATGGCCTGTCATGCGGTCCCACGTGTCATGATGTACCAAGGCGATGCACGTGTCCCTCTTGAGGCAGAAGCAATACTATGTGGTTTGAGATGATGGCGAACCGAAGTGTGAAATAATGGTTGCTTCGTTCGTCTGGGAAGGTGCGGCATTGTGATTTGACGTCTCATTGCTCATTACTACTACTGGGCCGATACAAGTGGGGTGCGTCCCCCCTGCTGTTTTGCACTGTTATTTGGTGCTTGACATGTCGACCCGGTTGCTATATGTCTCACATGTCGGTGACAGGAAGGACATAATTCATGAAAGGGAGCGTCGACGGAGGAGTATACTACAGAATTCATGAAAGGGAGCGACTTAGTTTTGGAAAAATTTGTTTTTACACTACTAGGAAAAGGGCTATAGATAGGATTGATTCTAATGGCGCACCGTGGAAGCAGTGCGCCACTACTATATACTAATGGCGCACCTGTTTGTGATACGCCATTAGTGTGGAAGACACTAATGGCGCACCGTAAACAGGGTGCGCCACTAGTATGAATTATTTTTTTCCATTTTCCCATACATACTAATGGCGCATCGGGTCCATAATGCGCCATTACTATCTATAACTACTAATGGCGCACCAAGCAGGCAGTGCACCATTACTGTAAATTTTGTTTTATTCTTTTTTTTGGAAAACTACTAATGGCGCATCGTGGCACAGTGCGCCATTACTAGTTTAAATTAGTAATGGCGCACTCAGAGGAGATGCGCCATTAGTATATATACTTATTATTTTTACTTTTTTGCAAAACTACTAATGGCGCACCGTAGGCTGATGCGCCATTAGTAACCAGGGTTACTAATGGCGCATTTTCCTACGGTGCGCCATTAGTAACCTGGGACCAACAAGATATTTTGGACAGCCCACACCTACCCACTCACTTTCCCCACTTCATTCCATCCACCTCCTTCTCCAAGCTTTCGGCCATCTCCTCCTCCTCACCTCATTTCCACCATAGATTCAACAAAATTAAGTGGTGAAATTACCTTTTTTTGATAGGTAAGTAAGGGAAAGCTATCTTCATGATATAGATATACTTTTTTTTCTCCCTAGCTCGCTCCAACAACGTGCACATGCACTTTTTGTGGCCTAGCTAGATCTATGTATGTTTGTGGTGTTGCATGTGTTTGTGGTGTTGCATATATGTTTGTGTTTGAAGGTACCGGTATTTGAAATATGCGATAGTTGCCAATATTTTGCCGGAATGTTTTGATTCATTTCCGTTTCGGCGAGAATTTTGGCACTATGCATTCTTTTTGGTCCTATCTTTAGGGAAGGTCATGCCAAATTTTTTCTTGGTTCTAACATATCGTTTTGCTCTACCCCGCAGGCGAGCATGGTCCGCACGATGACTGAAGGCATCGTGAATAGGTTTTTGAGCTCCGCGAAGGCCGCGAAGGTATGGAAAACGAGGTCTGTTTTCTGGGACTTGCCGTACTGGAAGATCCACCGTGTGCCTCACAGCCTTGATGTCATGCATATCACGAAGAACGTGTGCGAGAGTCTGCTTGGTACCCTGCTCAACATGCCAGAGAGGACCAAAGATGGGCCGAAAGCAAGGGCAGACTTGAAATCAATGGGCATCAGGCAGGAGCTTCACGCTAATGATGATGATGATGATGATGATGAGGCGAAGCAGGACACGGAAAGTCGTCGCAAAGGCAAAAAGGCCAAGAAGACCAGAAATGACTACCCTCCCGCGTGCTTCACTCTAAGTCAGGAGGAGATCGAGCAGTTTTTCACCTGCCTCCTAGGAGTAAAACTTCCTTACGGTTACGCGGGGAAGATAATCAGATACCTAGACCCAGCGAAGCAGAAGTTCAGCGGGATGAAGTCTCACGACTGTCACGTGCTGATGACGCAGGTACTTCCAGTTGCAATCCGTGGGATCATGGACGCGCACGTCCGTGAAACGCTATTTGGCCAATGCAACTTTTTCGACGTCATCTCTCGGAAGTTGATTGGCGTGAGGCAACTCAGAAGGCTACAGGAAGAGATCGTGGTGATACTATGCGAGCTTGAGATGTACTTCCCGCCCGCATTCTTCGACGTTATGGTGCATCTGCTGGTCCATATAGTGGAGGATATCATCCAACTCGGGCCGACGTTCCTGCACAGCATGATGCCGTTCGAAAGGATGAATGGTGTCATCAAAGGATACGTTCGCAACATGTCACGTCCAGAGGGAAGCATAGCCAGGGGCTTTCTGACCGAAGAGTGCATCTCCTACTGCACGAATTATCTAGGCATCGAGAACCCCGTTGGTCTGCCCGTCAACAGGCACCTCGGCAGGCACGCTGGATGGGGTCACCATGAGGGTCGCCGCGAAATGCATGTCGACTTTGAGGGTCGACTCGCCGACTTTGAAAGAGCAAACCTAGTCGCGCTAAAACATATAGACGTGGTCGATCCTTGGGTGGTAGAGCACAAAACCTTTATTAAGAAGACGTACAATGACCGAGGCCAACAGAGGACGGACGGAGATATACTCAAAGAGCACAACTCATGTTTCACGCGTTGGTTCAAGCAGAAGCTTCTGTCGTACCCTTTACATGAGGATTCTTCCGCGGAAGAACAACTCATATTCGCCTTGTCACAGGGCGCCGAGCACAACCTGATGACCTATGAGGCGTACGATATCAACGGCTACACATTCTACACCGAGGACAAGGACATGAAGAGCGATGGTTATCAGAACTCCGGGGTAACGATGGAATCCTACACCAGTAACGACAAGGACAGATACTATGGAAGGATCGAGGAGATCTGGAAGCTGAGCTACGCTGGAGAGAAGGTCCCGATGTTCCGTGTTAGATGGGCCAAAAACGTCATAAAAGAAGACCGGTATTTCACCACCATGGTTATACCCGAAGCCAAATCCAAGACCGCGGGCGCAAACGTCACCGCAAAAAATGAGCCATGGGTACTGGCTTCCCAAGTGGACCAATGCTTCTTCATTACCGACCCACCAAAGCCCAGTCGTGTTGTCGTGAGGAGAGGCAAAAGGAAGATCATCGGAATGGATGGAGTAGCCAATGAGCAAGACTTCGACAAGTACGGCGACCCGAAGATCGAACATGACGACGACGATGAAGTAGCAGCACACACCACAAGAAGAAGCAGGACCACCCTACCTAAAGGACGTCCGTTCCACAGAAGAACTCCGTTTGCGAAAAAGGAGGGCAAGAAGATTGTGAACAGATAGCTAGCTAAGACCGATTGTATTTAAATCGTAGTCTTCATTTCTCGATTGTATTTCATGGGCACCTTTTGATATCATGAATATTTTTAAATTTCATGGGCACTTTTTGAATTCATGAGGACACTTGATCTCGATTCCCCCTCCATCTCGATCTCGATCCCCCTCCATCTCGATCGCACCCGCACCCTCCCCCGCTAGCTCCACCCATCGCAACCCTCCCCCGCTCCACCGCCGGAGGACCCGCCCCCCCGCACCCGCACTTTTTGAACATATTTTTACTATTTTTATAAAAAATATTACTGTTATAATTTAAACAAGTTTGAACATATTTAAACACAAATAAATATAAAAAACAGCATTTAAAATGCATAAAAAATATTACTGTTATGATT
>NC_041393.1:704373055-704399134 GCF_002162155.2 Triticum dicoccoides
CGCCCAGCCGCTGCCGGAGCTTCAACGCCGGCGTCTTCCTCAGTCTGGGCACGGGGTGCAGGACGACGACCGCGGCCGCCGGCCTTCCCACGGCCAACTGAGGCATCCCTTCGACGACGCCGCCGCCGCCGACCCCGACCCCAACCCCGACCCTGACCCCTCCGGCGACCGGCCGCGCCTGCCCAGGTACCTCTCCTCCTTCCTCCTTCCTCCCTCTCCATCCTTCCTCCCTCCCCAACCTATGCATGGTGATTCCTCCCTTCTCCTCCACCCCCTCACCTGCAAACCCTAGGGCCATGGCGGCAGGCTTCTTGCTCCCTTGTAAGAACATCCTCTCTGTTGGCCTACATGTATTTCAGAGAACAAATTCGTAGTTCATTTCATTCTATTGGCCTGCATTAGGTAAGCATCAAGTGGATTTAACTATTTTAGATAGTTTCAGTTAACTGTTTTGCGTTTCCTGAAGAGGTTCACCTATAGTTTCAAATATTCAGTCACTGGATATATGCAATAATTTACAAAGAGCAAGTGATGTAGAGAAAAAATTCAGCAAATGATGTATAGTTTCAAAAATTCAGTGAAACTGAACCTACCCTATTGCTTCATGTAGCAAAGGCGGCAATGCAAGCAAGATCATGCTTGGCTTAGCCAAATTCATGTTACTGAATTTTTTTCAACATGATAAAATTGTCATGCTACTAAATGTTATAGAAATGCAAGGGAACACAGAAATACTAGGGCACACAACATTTAGAGTACTCTGAAATTCAGTTCTGAAATTTTTTGTTAGATAGTGGCTACACTAATCTAGAGTAGTATCCCAATCTGATGGAGTACTTGATTTGGGGGACTGAACTTATGCTTATGTATGCCATCAGAAGCAGTTCTTTTCCTTGCAGGTTTGCGCAACTTCAGTCGGTTGATCTTGAATCCATTGAGCCTTCACTTAGAGCTGGTACTCATCCATGTAACTCTTCACATTTCCATGTAGGATGGTTGCCTATCACTTACTAGTGTGCTAGTGCCCCTTAGTCCAAAGACTAATAGCTATGACAAAGTATAATTCCTTGTAGTGTTTAAGTATAACAAAATTCAGAGAAATGCATGCAGAAGCTAGATCAGTACCAGCTAGCTAGCTAGCTAGTAGTAGTACTACTGCTACTGTTCTTTCCTTTCTTTTGGTAGTACTACTGCTAGTAGTAGTACTACTGCTACTGTTCTTATGTGTGCTGTCCACAGATTGGTGTATAGTCCTCCTTCGAACCCAACTTTTTCACCAGGTGGAACCAATGTGATTAACTTTAGGATCATTCTGTATGCATTTTCGCTGTTAAGAAGGCGCGCCCACAAAGCCATCTTCCACGTGCCTGACCATCCAGGTCCATCTTCCCCTAGTAAGAAACAACGATGTATTAACTTTCGATTTGAGGAGAAATGTCCCTTTACTAGTAGGTGAGATAAACTAGTACTAGGAAAATATTTCTTGTTGCACCCTTTCTTGGCAAAACACATACAGCTACAAGTTTGTGTCTTATGTTTTCACTTGATAAGCGATGCTCCTAAGGCACATCCTGATAGTAAACCATTAATTCCAGCAATGAAGTTCAACAATGTGTATTCTTATTAGACTAGCACAATGCCCGTTTGCTGCCACGGATTAAAAATTACACTGCAGATTAAGATGATTATACTGCTATCTGTGCCCGACCACACCATCCATATCTGCTCTTATACACCCCCTTTGTGCTAGATCGAAGTCCAACAGTGGGTGTGGCGACTGTCAACAGTCATGATGATGGACAGATTGCCACAACCATTTGATTTTATTTTGCATTCATCCTATTGTCAAAACATGCACAATTATTTGACTAATTCCATAGTATTGCTCGATACGGTTGATTCAAAAAGCAGGACAGACAAAAAGGAAATATCAAATGTGGACATGTACTGTAAGGAAAGCATAAGCTATTTTATACCGAACAAGTAAAATCATAAGACTAATCTGCTGTATCCATTACTATATTTGGTCCATATTTGAGCCATGATCTGTAAAAATACATTTTTCATTCTTTCTGTGTTTGTACAGACTTTCTAAACTATTGATGATTTTTTGTTGGGAGACATATTATATCTGGAATGGAAGCTCACATAAGTTGAGCTGATTTTTGTCCATATGAAAGCAGAGGACCATATGGTCTGTGGCTGGGTTTTGTCTCCGACCATCGTGTCGTGATGAATTTGCAGGTACCCCGAGAGGCCCTTGAGTTTGCCGGAATGTCGATTAACTTCCGTTCCGGCAAATTCGGGTACTCCATATGTCCTATTTTCAGCAAAGGTCATGCTGAAATTTTCCGTGAATTTTAGCATGACTTTGCTAAAAATAGGACATATGGGGTACTTGCGACTAATGCATGGGTCGGGCTATCTTAGTACTTAGTTAAGTAGGATCAACTGCCCTGCCATTCTTGCTGCATTAAATCATAGGTGGCAATAGAGCCAAGTGATTAGGCCCAACTTAGAATTATCCTTAGCATCGATAAACCCTAGATGATAAACCCAACATAGGTGGCAATAGAGCCAAGATTAGGCCCAACCTAGGGTGCCTCGGCATCGATAAACCCTAAATGATGAAAACTTAACTTGGTTGCCCCGGATGCCTCGGTGTCGATGAGAACCTAAATGATGAAAGCTTAGGCTTTTAGGGTGCCTCGGTGTCGACAAACCTTAAATCATGAGACCATGATCTTGTTCCTTGACAATAACCATCTTTTTAACCAAACTTTTTTCCTATTTAGAGAGAAACATGGCCCACAACGATGAGGCCGGTGGTTCGGGCGGCAAGCAATTCTGGGAGCTGTTCCAAGAGATGGAGGAACAACCTCACCGCTATGATGACGCCGCGGAAGACACCGATCCTGATTACACAACCCCTAGTGGCGTCGGGGATGACACCACTGATGGTGCCGCCGAGGATGCCACCACTGATGATGGCGGCGCACACACAGATGGTGGCGGCGCAGACACAGATGGCAGCCAACCGAAGAAGCAAAGGAAGGACCGGCGCCCGAATGCGCTCCGCACCGTCAAGGAGGAATTCACTCAAGTGGACTCCAACGGGAATCCAACGGAGCCCAAACATATAGTCAAGGGGTACTCGGTTCAGCTCGGGTGCATTCTCTGGAGCACCGTCTCGATCAACACCGAGAACCTTAGGCATAAGGACCGAGGGAATTTGCGCATCCTCCTCTTCACGAAGCTGCACGAACGATACAAGTTCCCCGCCGAATTTGAAAACACACGCCTCTCAGGGAATAAAGTGAACAATGCCGCCCTCACGAAGATGAGCACGGCCATGTCTACTTGGAGAAGCGCGGTGAAGAGAATGATTGATAAAGGTGATAGTTATGACAAGATCAAGGCGAAATATCCTTTGATGAGCGAAGATGAGTACAAGGAGTTCAAGATCAAGTGCCAGAGCCCCGCAACCTCTGAATCAAGTCAATGGGGGAAAGAAATGCGGGAGTTGAAATTAGGGGAACACAAACTCGGTCCCGGTGGTTATAGAGTGGCGGAGCCTATATGGGACAAGGAGGACGCGGAGCGTGCCGAGCAAGGCCTACCGCCCCGCTTCGAGAAATACAGCGGTGACAAGCAGACCAGGAACTATGTCAGGGCCCGGTACAAGGAGGACCCGATAACAAAGGAGCTTACCACGGATCCGAAGACCAGGGCGCTTGAGCTTGTTCTGGTAAGGAATACACCCCCGCGTAATTAGCTCCATATGGTTGCACTCTAATTAATCCCCAATATTTCTAAATGGTTCATGTTCCTTTCACAGGACAATGAAAGCAGTAGCGCGGGTCGTCTAAGAGCTCCCCTTTCGACACCCCTTTAAATAGGGCGTTGAACGTAATGAAAAAGAAGGATAAGCTCGATAAGCCGACGTCAGCTGGTCGTGTGGCCGGCAAAGGCTTGTCCACAAAATGGGGGTCATACTATACCGCTGGTGTGCGGAAGGAGAAAAAGACCAGCTCGGAAAGCCAGATGCGCGAGGTTGAAGAACTCAAGGCACAAGTGGCGCGGATTCCGGAGCTTGTCCATGAGCAAGTGCAACAACAACTTAGAACGACGCTCAACGCCATGGTGCCTACGTTGATTCATGGGCTGACGACGTGGATTGCGGGCGGCCAAAAGGGGCCTCCCCCGGTTCCCAGCTTCACGGCCAGCAACTCGCACAGTGCGGCGGCGGCACCATTGGTGTCTCCGGCGGCGGCGCCATTGGTGTCTCCGGCGGCAGCGCCATTGGTGTCTCCGGCGGCGGCGCCATTGGTGTCTCCGGCGGCGGCACCATTGGTGTCTCCGGCGGCGGCGCCATTGGTGTCTCCGGCAGAGGCGGTATTGGTGTCTCCGGCACCGGCACGGGCATTGGAGCTTAATGCACCCGGGTGTACGCCGACTGGCACCTCGCCAGCAAGCGCCCCCTCCGTCAGTTGCACGCCCGCCGTTGGCGGTGCCTCGACATTAGCCGAGCTCGACGGCATCACGGTAACTAAGCCTCTCGGCCGATGACTTCATCTCCTTGCCTTTGACTGGGCATCCCTGACGCCCTATACATATTTTTCCAGGGCACCGCCGACGTTCCTTGCACTCTTCTGCACTTCGTGGGCGCCGAGTTGGTCGATGTCGCCAAGGGCAGAATCGTTCAACCGGGCAACCCCATGTTCCACGCTAATCGGATGCCAACCACAATGTATAGGGTTGAAGTGGTCCGGGTGCTGCCAGGCTGCGACGAGCTATTACCTCCGATTCGACCCGCTGGGGCCGACGAAGAAGATGAGATGACCCTTGGCACCTGCGTAAACTGGCCCCTGCTATGGCCGAAGAGCCAGATTCGTTTGGGGGCGGGGGACACCACCCCACAGACAAGACCGCCAGTCGTGCCGGCGCCAAGCCATGGCAAGAACGCCGCAACGCTACCGGACCTGCCGGACATCCCTATGGCACAGGATCCGGACAGCCCTATGGCACAGGATCCGGACGGCGACGACAACGACAGCGGTGCATTTACCAAAGTTGATAAGTACTTTGCCGAACATGGGTACGCTGACGAGTTCTGCGGGCCTCTTTCTCAAGAACCCAACCAAGACCACCAGGATCTAGCTGGTACGGCGGAGAAATCCAATTGCAACAAGCGTCGTCTGGCGTTCAGTTCTCAGGACACGCCTCCAGCTCCCGCCTTCACCGAGCCTCAGATAGCTGAGGCGCGAAATATTATCAGCCCCAACACGCTGAAGAAGGCGGTCTGTGAGCAGAACTCGGTCCCATTACAGGAGATCAAGAAGAAGGGCCGGAAACGAAAGACTAACAAGGGCGCCGGTGCGAGCCAGCCGGCACCGAGTTCGATCCGTGCTCAGGACGGGCCACCTTCACCTAAGGATATCTCGAGGAGGGTGCATGTGGCGGGTAGGGCGATGCTACCGCCAAATATGCTGAATGCTGCAACCGGTGCTATGCGGAGTCTGCACGACAGTGTTCTGATTTTGGAGAAGCGGCGTCTCAGAGAGAAGGATGTGGCATACCCGGTTTTCGTGGCCAAGTTGCCAGAGAGCAAGGGCTTTGTGGATGGCAACATCGGGGGTATGATCGTCCTGCGGTTTGATGACATCTTTGCTATGTTTAACCTTCATCCGTTGCACTACACCTTCGTTCGGCTGTTTTCGCTGAGCATGCAGATGCGGATCATTAGAGACAATACCCCGGACATCGTGATAGTCGACCCCTTCTACATGCATGCCAAGCACTTGAGCAGCGCTGGGGACCGCCAAATTGCGAGTTCACACCTCGAAGGCGTCATTCTGGCAAACGCAGATAAGGATAACTTCCTTGTGCCTTACTTTCCCGAGTAAGTCATCCCTTAACCGCCCCGTAACATATGATTTCTTAGATTTCGATCGTTCTTTTTTTCTAACATTCCGTGTTCTGTGCAGTGACACACATTGCACACTCATCCTCTTAAGCCCGAAATATTCCATGGCCACGTATTTCGACCCGAACCGTAACTCCATGATAGACTACACAAATGTGAAGAAAGTTCTTGATGATGTTCTCCCCGGCTACGCCCAATCTGGAGGCACCTTCACCAGGCCAGTTCGTAAGTACGACAAGCACATCTTCTCACACAATACGAAGTTCTGCTGCGTCAAGCAGCCGCCTTGCGGTCAGAAGGATGCCTACTACGCCCTCCATCACATGCGGGCGATCGTAAGGGACCATCATCACCTTCTGCTACCAGATAATCTCAAAGATTGGGCCGCGAGCTTGTCGGCAGTCCAGGACGCGGACCTCAGACAAGAATTCTTTCGCATCCAGTCGGAGTTTGCGGACATCATCCATCAAGATGTCCTTCATACCGCGGGGCAGTTCTTCCTCAGATATCAACCGTCCAACAGTGAGATAGATGAAACGCTACAAATGCAGGGTGACAACGACCGTGATTTCATGACCATCACGACAGACGGCGGCTTCACCCACGCTCCTGTCCGATGAGTTGAGTCGAAAGTAGTGATGTGTAGTTCTGAAACATTGATTGGCTCATGTTGTAATTAAACTTTAATGAATTCGGATGTCTCTTTGGTTTGGACGGTTGTTCAACTTAGATGTAATCGATGCTATTTATTAGTAGGACCATGAATCGTGCTATTAATGTCTTGCTTTTCTCTTCCGATCCTTTTGTTGCATACTTACACATTGCTTATGTATTGTCTGTTGTTTGGCTTGTGCATAGAGATGCCGTCGTATGTCGTGTACAAGGGTAAGGTTCCCGGAGTCTACGATGACTGGGAGGAGTGTCGGAGACAGGTTCACCATTTCAGCGGTAACAGTTACAAAGGGTACACCACTAGGGCGGAGGCCGAATCTAGATACGCCCGCTATCTAGCGGGAGAGAGGAGGGAGCGTTGGAGGAACCGGATGAAGACCAGTTTGATCGCGATGATGCTCATCGTGATGAGCACAGCTCTCTTCTATGTGATGGTAGTTTAGATGATCGATATCGACTTGTAATGTGAAGGCAAACTCGATACTCGCGGTCTTGAGACTTGTAATGTTTTATCTTTGTCCGGTCTTTTGAATCCGGAGACTAATATGATGAATTGTATTCGGAGACTAATCTTCTATTGTATTTGATGAATCTGATGTTGCTGTGTGCTGCTGTCTATATTCTATGCAATAATATATTTTGTAACCTGTGCAAAAATCAGAAAAGCAAAAAAAATAATACCTAATATTCATACTAATGGCGCACCACACAAGACACTAATGGCGCACTGTGATCATCACACTAATGGCGCATTAGCTGCTGGTGCGCCATTAGAATGCCAAAGCACATTTGTACATATGGCCCCTGGGAGGCATTCTAATGGCGCACTGCAGGCTATACTAATGGCGCACTACGCGGTGCGCCATTAGAACACCAGATACTAATGGCGCACCAGTAGTGCGCCATTAGAATTTAATTCTAATGGCGTGATGCCAGTGGCACACCAGTAGTGCGCCATTAGAAGGCAAATTCGGTGCGCCACTAGCATGCCTTTTCCTAGTAGTGTTACGGAGTACGTACCCACTAGGGTTTATAGGGCTCATCTAAAAAACATTCGTTTTTCCGTTTGATAAGTCTCAATTCAACTATACTAGTAGTAGTAACATTACATGTTGGATTTCTAGGTGCGTTAGATCACCCGACGCAAGCAGTGTCAAGAGGAAACTAACCAATGCATGTACAAGTTCATGAAAATTTAGTGGTCATTCATGCTTTCGTTCTAATTAATTCCTCGGTAAACATTACTTCTTGAGAAAAACGAGCGTACTAATTACTTGTGCAAACTACGAAATTAATTCGACCTCTCACCGTCTACCTTGGTTGGAGAGATTTTGAAATTGAGCCATAAACTGGAAAGGAGGGAGTAGTAACTTTTGTCTCGATTACTACTTGTGGCCTTGTATAGATGCAAAATGTATTTTTCTTATAGTGGCCTTGTATAAGTAAATGGAGGGAGTACTAACCAAGGTACGTACTCCCTCCGTCTAGGTGTGTGGTCGTCTTACGAAAACCAAATAATCCCAAAACACTTAGGCGTGGTGCATTAAATTCTACCTCGTTCTTGTTTATTGACATATCAAAAATAAGAGATGTGGGGTGTGCATGCTTTTAATGACTTGAGACTACAAAACATGACATGCAGTGGTTAGTTCATTGCATGTGAAAGTGCTAGTTATCGACTAGAGGGGGGGTGAATAGGCGATTTTTATCAAAGTCTTCAAAACGTGGAAGTTTCGAAGACAAACAATATAAATGACCTAATTGATATGCAGCGGAAGATAAACTACAACAAGAAAGCCATAGTCAAGTATGCAATAGTGTTAACGTAGAACACTAATAGCAGCTAGGTAGTAAGGACCAGGATGGAAGATAGTATGAAGCCAATCAACAATAGCAGTCAAGCAATGAAGTCAAACAGATAAGATAGATAAGCAATGACTTCACGAAGCCAAACTCAAAGTAAAGGAGGGAAGGGATAGAACCAGTCACTTGTTGAAGACACAGGATTTGTTGGACCAGTTCCAGTTGCTGTGACAACTATACGTCTGGTTAGGGAGGCTGAGATTCAACTCAGAAGACCGCGTCCTCACCTTATTCCCCTTGAGCTAAGGACACACAGTCCTCGCCCAATCACTCTAGTAAGTCTTCAAGGTAGACTTCCGAACCTTCACAGACTTCGTTCACCGGCAATCCACAATGACTCTTGGATGCTCAGAATCCGACGCCTAACCGGCTGGAGGATACACAGTCCTCACGTATAATAAGTCTTCAGGTCACACAGATAGAAAGACTCCAGTGATGCCTAACACTCTTGGTTCTGGGTGTTTGGGCTTTGTCCTCGCAAGGATTTCTCTCTCAAAGGCTTCGAGGTGGGTTACTCTCAAAACGACCAAAGCCGTAAACTAACTCTGAGCAGCCACCAATTTATGGTGTAGGGGGGTGGGCTATTTATAGCCACAAGGCAACCCGACCTGATATGTCCAAAATGACCATGGGTCACTAAGGAACTGACATGTGTTCCAACGGTCAGATTTCAAACACACACAACAACTTTACTTGGGCTACAAGCAAAGCTGACTCATCCAGCTCTGGATAAGATTTGCTCTCATTGTCTTCACTCGAAGACATAGGATTTGGGTTGAGCATCACTTCAGTCACTCTGACTTAGTTCACTTGGACCCCACTTAACAGTACGGTGGTTCCTATGACTCAACACAGAAGAAAAGGAAACAACAAAACAACTCAGTCTTCGCGCTCCATAGTCTTCACTCAATGTCTTCTCATGTCATAGTCTTCAATGTGAACATGTTCACACACCACCATTGTCTTCAATGTCTTCATACATTTTTAGGGGTCATCTCTTGTAGGTAAACCGAATCAATGAGGGACACTACCTGCGTTATCCTGCAATTCTCACAAACGCATTAGTCCCTTAACCAACTTTGTCGTCAATACTCCAAACCAACTAGGGGTGGCACTAGATGCACTTACAATCTCCCCTGTTTTGGTGATTGATGACAAACTGGTTGAAGTTTTCAACGGGAAGGAAGTATGTGAAATTGTAAAGGATAGCGTATTGTCTTCATAAGTGGCAAGGGCTCCCCCTGAAGATGTGCATATAAATAATTTGCGTTTGGAATGCAAATGCACATGGCAGGTTGTACTTGTGGACATCCTCTTCAACTTATGAAGATAATTCATCATGCACAAATTGATATAGCTAAGAGAATGACATGCATAATGAAAAATGGACGTCTGCAAAATGATCTAAGTGCGGAATCATCGCACGTGGAAACGCAAATAAGTAGAAGACGACCATCAAGTTTAAGTGTTACAACTCAAAGAACGAAGTGTATCAAAAGCAAGAGTTGTAAGCACTAGGCAAAAATATAAAGCAACCGCCTTTATGAACCCGCTTGAAGACTATCAACTCATATGCTTCTCCCCCTTTTGTCAGTAATGACCAAAAAGGTTTGAAGACATAGAGCATCTACTCCTCCTCTTGAGGAGTAGGTGAAGCAGTAGGGTTGTCATTGTTGGTTGGCGGTGCAGACGAACTTGGTGCAGGCGTGCAGAAGTAGGGGGCGGTGAAGTTGCATCGTCTTCATCATTGATCACATTGGCATTTACAGTTGCCGCGGAGGAAGAATAGTCAGAGTCTTCAAGAGATGGAGTTCTACGTAGGACGGCATTCCATGGAGGAGTGTAGTCAAACTTAAATCTTTCAGTGAAGCCATCGTCTTGAAGATCCGCTTCAGCACTGAGCAGGGTCAAACTCTTCCATGATCGCCGACAAGTTTCGTGAGTGACAAATGCATTCTTGGTGACAAGGTTTCGAATGCGATTTACATCCACCAAGAGGCTTTGCATCTGACGCTTGAGCCAAAAATGATGCTTATCTTGCTTCTGATGCAGGGCCACAAGAAGTTCTCGGTCATTTAGGACCCGAGAGCGCTTCTAAGGCCTTTGTGCAATAGTGCTCTCAGTAGCTTCAGTTGGCGCACGATGAGGTAGACGAGTGTTTCCAGCCATTGGATAGACACGAGTTAATGCTTGGACTCCTTCAATAGGCTGAGTGAAGCTTTGATGTTCAACATTTTTAAGACTAAGAGGCTTCTTGGCAGGTTCAGGGTGTATGGCTTCAACTGACATATCAAACTCTAGTAGAAAGATCACATGATTGAGAGCAGAGGGTTGATAGTTGACAGCAGAGTGTTGCTTGATGAGGCGCATGACCCATGGAGCATAGAACTTTAGGCCAAACAGATCAGATCCAGACGCAGCCAGTTTCCTAAGGAAGAAATCTTGTGCATTGAAGCTAATGCCATTGAGGATGTAAAAGACCAATGTCTTCATTGCTCCTTCAAGTTTTGCAGCTGAGGAATGTCCTTTGATCGGCCACAGAGTCCGCCTTATGATGTGATATATGGTGCGCGGCAGATACTCAAGGTCATCAACAAAGAACTCCTTTGGATATTCAGTATCATGTGGCAAAGGCTTCATCATGCTTAACATCTGGCTCATGTTTGGTTTTGGCTTATGGAAGATGCTCTCCAGTGCATTGCGGTGGTTTTGGCAACCAGGTTCATATAGCTCTCCGGGAGTGGATAGGCCTGTAAGCTCAATGATGTCAAGAGCTTTGGCTTCATGATGAACATTTCCTGTCATCCACTCGAGAACCCAGGTCTTTGTATCTCTGTTATATCCGCGAATGTGGAGGGTAGCATAGAATTGAAGCAGAAGTTCTTCATTCCAATGTTCTTTGTCTGTCACAAAGCTGAGCAGACCAGCACCACGAAAGCAGTCAAGTGCTTCTTCTAAGCATGGCAGTCCAGCAATGGCTTCAGTGTCGAGGCGCATATGAGGGAAAATGCGCCCTTGATCATACAGAACACATGAGTAATAGCTTCGCTGCTGATGACTCCAGAACCGATCTGATGATATTCTTGGCCTTGTGTAGGGGTTCTTTGAGCTGTCAAAGAATGTGTTGTGGCTCTTGAAGCCATTTGCATTGAAGGACCCAACAGATGTGGCAGTACCTGGAAACCTTGGCAGTCTTGGCTTTGGCTTCTGTACCTGAGGCCTATGCTCAATTGATAGTCAAATTGAGGACCAGAGACATTAGGCGGAGGGACCAGAACGGGCCATCTTACTGTGATTAGCTCGCCATGGTTGTATGCTTGCTCAATTGTATAGGGCCTTGGTGGCAGAACAGGAGCAGTGGCAGCAACAGTGGCTTCGGGCTGCACAACAGAAGCTTCAGGAGCATTTTTAGCATTAACTTCTAGTACAGTGCTTGGGACAGGATCCACATTAGCTTCAGCCATGACTATGTCAGTGGCTTCATTGGTGTTGGTGGTGGCAGCCTCAAGGTTTTCAACCTCCACTTGCTGAGCTGGAGGGTCAGGCACAGACACGTTCAATTCATGAACATCTTCTTCAGGAATGGAGGGTGTAGGGACACGTTCTTCTTGACGTTCGTCATCGGCTGATGCAGCCGGATTTTCTTCAGCAGTTGGGGCTTCAGACACGGAGACATTCACAGTTGAAGTGGCTTCTGAAAACACTTGACGTGCAACAGGTCGGTGGTGCACTTCTCCTTCTAGAACGCTCAGAAGAGGGGCTAGAGGCCTTGGTCCTTTGTGAAGCCTTTGTAGTACAGGCGACGCCTTTGGAGATGGAGTGGGCAGGTCCTCATCCTCTTCAACTTGCATGGATGGTGTGGCTTGTTGTTGTTGGGTAGTACTGGGGGAGTCTTGTTGTTGCGGGCGATCAGCCCATGAAGCATCCTGAGCAATTGGCGTCAGAGGACGACCAATGCTGATGATTTCGCTGTTCGTACGAACAGGCAATGATACCACATTGTATTCAATTTGAGGAAGAACTTCATCATCTTCAACATTGTCATGATGACCAATGTCTTCAGCAGTGATGGGATCAACTGCTGGAATCTCTTCTGGCTTCATGAGCCTCTGTGGAAGTAGGCTCATGAACAGTCATTCGTAGTTCTTGGGTAGCGGATGCAGGACGAACCACTGAGATGGGTTCAACAACAAGGGGCTCTGTGGGAGCAGCCCGATTCTTCTTGGTCTTGCGCTTCTTCTTGGAGGGAGCAGCATCAGAGGCTTCTAAGGTTTTCCTTTTTCTGGCTTCAGCCTCTGCAGCCCTCGTCTTCTTCTGTTCTGAAGCGGTTGACGTGACCTTTGGCTTCGAGCCAGTCATGCTGCTTGGGAAGACAATGCGAGGTTCATCTTGCCTTGAAGGTGCAGGTTGGACAGTCAATTTCTTCTTCTTCTTTGCAGCAATCCTGGGGTCGATGCCAGGACGACCAAGAGCCTTGCGCTTTTCAGCCTCATTGTAGGCAAGCACACACATGTCAGCCAGATCTTTCATGCGCTCATGAGAGCCTCTAGCCTCTTCCCGCTTCTTGTGAAACGCCTCTTTGAGCTCGTGAAGCAAGATCTTGAAGTTCTTGACATCTTGCACACTGAGATTGGCCACATGCTTCTTGAATTGAGCCTTTTCATAGTCAATTTTGTGCTTCAGTTCGACGATGCGCTGAGCAATAGCTAGCTCATAAGCAATGGCGCCATTGAAGGTGACGCTGAGGCCAATTGGAAGTTGCAGATCATCAAAGCTGAGATTTGGTGTGTCAAACCATTCATCAATGAAGTTATGGAGGACGGCCACATCAAAGAGAGGCAAGTTATTGAAGATCTCTGCTTCTTCCTTGCTCTTGATCAGTTTCTCAAGAGCATCATCTGCAAGATCGTCATCGCTCGACAGATCAATGTGCTCATCACACAGAATGGCAGCAGGAGTCAAAGCCTGATCTGTACTCTTGACGATTTTCTTTTTCTTCTCCATCTTCTTGGAGATGCATGAAAGATCTTCAGACTGCACACTGTCTTCAGGAGGTGCAGTGGCCAGTGGCTTCACACGAGAAGCTTTTGGTGGTTCAGCTGATGATGAAGCCTTAATCTTCTTTGGCTTCTGCGGCCTTGGAGGAGGAGCCGGAGCTTCATCAGAATCAGCATCATTGTCAGAATGATCCACTTTGGCACCTTGTACCAAGACGTAGGAGATGAGGCCATCAAGGTTTGCAAAGGGGCCAATTCTATTTTCTTCAGCTTCACGTGTGCCATCATCACGGGGAGCAGAGGGACCAGGATTGAAGTCTACTCCCCATGACTTCTTGTTTTCCTTTGCCGAAGCCTTAGCATACTGGAAGTTGCGCTGAAGAGATTGTCGTCACGACACCAGAGCAATGATGATGGGTTGGCATCTTCAGGCTGTGGTCCATGGACCATGCAAGGATAGAATTCTTGCACAATGGCTTCAGCTTTGTTCTTGGGGGGGAGGCCTCGATAGAGAATATCACCCCAAGGACTCTTGATAGCATTCTTCTCAGCGTACTCCTGGGTCACGAACTTGTACTTAAACCATTGTTCAGCCCAATAGCGTCGAATCCATTGGATTCGAGTCTTGCGCTGATTATAATCCTCTTTGGGATTTGTCTTGTAAAGTTCTGCAAGATCATCAGGCAGATCCTTTGATGTTCCCCCACGACGCTGTCTGCCACCCTTCCTTACTGATTTGTCTACAGCCATGAACTTCAAACTAAATGGTTTCAATAGGTTCAAAGGCTTCAAAGGCTTTTTCTTGCTGGTCAGACACGAACTGGCTTCGGGAGATTCAATGTGTTGCTGTAAGAATTCTGCAAACGAATGCAGACTATGAGAACCTAGGGATTCTCCCACGGACATGTACCTGTGACAGCATTAGTGATGCGAGGGAAGGGGAAGAGGTCATATGCATTCTCAGAAGATTTTGAAGATAAATCAGTTTGAAGACATTAACCTCATGTTGCGAAGACATTCACTTATATGTTGAGAGTCGGTTCCAGATTTGTACGAATCCGTGAATAAGTACAAGTGAGGAATCTAACTAGATGTGAAGCTTAAGTGAATATACTAGGCAGTATGAGATGCAGACAGAATAGATCTAACTTTGTATGGACAGAAACCAATTTTGGTAAATTGGATGAATCATTGAGGATCAAAAAACTGGTAAAAATAGAGTTATATTTACCACATGAAGAACTGCTAGATGGGATGAATAGGAGACCAGAAGTTCAATCCACCATGCCCTAACTTGGCGACGGAGGACACCTACGGCGGCGGCGGAGAGGACGATGCCTGCGGCCGGCGTGAGGACGGCGTCGGAGAAGTCGCGACAGCTAAGCGCTTCGTCGCCGACGTCATCGAGAGCTAGTGGTGGCGCTAGGGTTTTGACGAGGAGGAGAGGTGGAAGAAGGTTTTCTTGACCGCAGGGGACACGTATTTATAAGTAGGTGTGCAGCACAGCGCAATTACGCAGGTGCCCCTGTCTGTTCACATCCGTGGGACACGTGGCAAGCATGCAACATACTCAGAGTTGTCCCACGTTCCCACGCCCGCCAAGTTTGTCGTATGGTTGTTCCGGCTTCTCCGGATATCGACAATAAAGATGAATTATTTAAAGAGGACTTGATGTTTGTCTCTGTGTCTTCTGCTGACAAGGATGCAGAGAAGACATTCGAGAGTTTCAACAGAATGTGTATGATTTGGACAGATAGAGTTTGAGATAGTAAGCATAGAGAGATTAGGGTCCGATCACATTCACTTAGTTCAAAAGATTCAACAATGAAGACATAGCTATAAGTATATGAGAAAGCAATCAACTCAACATAGTGAAGTAAATCATGAAGATAAGTTGAAAGTTGAAGACAAATCAATTTGCGAAGATATTCAACAATAACGCCATGAGTGAAACACTTCAAACCAAGAAATTTGGTGGTGGCGTTACCCACCGTATAGGAAGTATTAGACCCAGACACTGCGCACAATTATCGTGGTGCTTCGAAGCCAAATTCCTCGTTAATGTATTCACACTCAGAATGTAAGTCTTCATTGATTAAAGATATACTTCACTTCGTGTGTTGTACATCTAAGTCATCAACATGCACAAGTGTTAGGATGTGTGCCTGATCACAGGACATTTCTGGATTCCAAGATATTTAGCTCACACCGTAACTTGCAAAACCTTTTCTCATCCAGGGGCTTTGTGAAGATATCTGCCAGTTGCTCTTCAGTGTTGACGTGAATGATGTCAATATCTTTCTTCATGACATGATCTTTGAGAAAGTGATGACGAATTTCAATGTGCTTTGTCTTCGAATGCTGAACTGGATTGTTGGCTATCTTGATGGCGCTTTCGTTGTCGCAGAAGAGAGGTACTTGTTTCAGATTGACGCCATAGTCCTTAAGAGTTTTCTTCATCCACAGAAGCTGAGCACAACAAGATCCAGCAGCAATGTATTCAGATTCAGCAGTTGAGAGTGATACACAGTTTTGCTTCTTTGAAGACCAACAGACAAGTGATCGTTCCAGAAAGTGACATGTTCCTGATGTTGACTTGCGATCCACCTTGTCACCAGCATAATCAGCATCTGAGAATCCAACCAGATCAAACCTTGAGCCCTTTGGATACCATAATCCGAGTGTTGGGGTGTAAGCCAAATACCTAAGAATTCGCTTCACAGCTAAGTGATGTGATTCCTTTGGTGCCGCTTGGAATCGAGCACACATGCAAACACTAAGCATAATATCTGGCCTAGATGCACATAGGTAAAGTAAAGAACCAATCATGGAGCGGTATACCTGTTGATCGAACTCTTTACCATTGTCGTCGGGACCAAGATGATGTTTGGCTGGCATTGGCGTCGTGTAACCTTTGCAATCTTGCATCCCGAACTTCATCAGACAGTCTTTGAGATATTTTTGTTGAGATATGAAGATGCCATTTCTTTGCTGACGAATTTGAAGACCAAGAAAGAACTTCAGCTCACCCATCATGGACATTTGATATTTCTCTTGCATCATGTATCCAAACTCATCACTATACTTCTGACTGGTGCAGCCGAAGATTATGTCATCCACATATATTTGGCATACAAACAGTTCACCGACATATGTCTTCATGAAGAGTGTGGGATCGAGGGATCCTGGTTTGAAGCCTTTGCTCTTCAGGAAGTCTTTGATTGTATCATACCAAGCGCGAGGAGCTTGTTTGAGGCCATACAGTGCTTTGGTTAGTTTGTACACCATATCAGGATGTTTTGGATCTTCAAAGCCAGGTGGTTGAGCAACATACACTTCTTCTTCAATCTTGCCATTGAGGAAAGCACTTTTCACATCCATTTGATATAGCAAGATGTTGTGGTGATTAGCATAGGCTAGTAGTATGCGAATAGCTTCAAGCCTAGCCACAGGAGCAAATGTTTCATCGAAGTCAATTCCTTCAACTTGAGTATATCCTTGTGCCACTAGACGTGCTTTGTTTCTGACGACTTGACCATGCTCATCTTGCTTGTTCCGATATATCCATTTAGTGCCGATAATGTTATGCTTGCGAGGGTCAGGGCGCTTGACAAGTTCCCAAACATTATTCAGCTTGAACTGTTGAATTTCTTCTTGCATTGCTTGAATCCATTCAGGTTCCATAAAGGCTTCAACAACTTTCTTGGGTTCAGATATTGATACAAGTGAAAAATGCCCACAAAAATTTGCTAGCTGTGTCGCCCTTGAGCGAGTAAGTGGACCAGGTGCGTTGATGCTATCAATTATCTTCTCAATTTGTACTTCATTTGCAACACGAGGATGAACTGGACGAAGACTTTGCTCATGCTGATCATTGTCATCATTGGAAGGATTGTCTTCGGTCTGAGCATTATCTTCAGGTTGGTTTGATGCAGAAATGATAAGTTCCTCTTCAGGCTGTGCTTCAGAGGGCATGATTTCACTAGTTCCCATCAGCTTGATAGATTCACTAGAAGGAGCTTCATCTAATGTGCTTGGCAGGAGCTCTCGTTGTGAATCATTGGTTTCATCAAATCGCACGTCCACAGTTTCAACGATTTTGTAGTGAAAGAGGTTGAAGACTCTGTAGGAGTGTGAATCGTTTCCATAACCGAGCATGAAGCCTTCGTGTGCTTTAGGCTCAAATTTTGACTTGTGATAGGGATCCTTGATCCAGCATCTAGCACCAAAAACTCTAAACTAGCTGACATTTGGCTTCTTGCCAGTGAGGAGCTCATAGGATGTTTTGCCCAGAAGCTTATGGATGTAGACACGGTTGATGATGTGACAAGCTGTATCAATAGCTTCAGGCCAGAACTTTCTTGGTGTCTTGTACTCATCGAGCATTGTTCGAGCCATCTCAATGAGGGTTCTGTTGTTGCGCAATACAATGCCATTTTGCTGAGGTGTGTATGGGGCAGAGAATTCATGAGTGATTCCCATTGTATCCAGATAAAGATCAAGCCCGGTGTTCTTGAATTCAGTGCCGTTATCACTTCTGATATGCTTGATCTTGACGCCATAATTGTTCATTGCTCGATTGGCGAATCGTTTGAAGACATCTTGTACTTCAGTCTTGTAGAGAATTATGTGCACCCATGTATATCTTGAGTAGTCATCAACAATGACGAAGCCATAGAGACATGCCGTTGTTGTGAGGCTAGAGTAGCGAGTAGGGCCAAATAAGTCCATGTGTAACATCTCGAAGGGTTGAGATGTCGTCATGATTGTCTTCGAGGGGTGCTTGGCCCTAGTCATCTTCCCAGCTTCGCAAGCACCACACAAATGATCTTTCTTGAACTTCACACCTTCGATGCCTATGACATGCTTCTTCTTGACGAGAGTGTGTAAGTTCCTCATGCCAGCATGTCCCAGCCTCCGATGCCAGAGCCAGCATTCTGAAGCTTTTGCAAGAAGACACATGGCAAGCTGTGGACCTGCTGAGAAATCTACCATGTATAGATCACCTTTCCTATACCCTTCAGAGACTAGAGACTTTTCAGATTCCATTAGTAAAAGGCAACAATATTTTCCGAATATCACAATCATGTTTAAGTCACAAAGCATTGAGACAGACATTAAGTTGAATCCAAGGGATTCAACAAGCATCACTTTATCCATGTGTTGATCCTTTGAGATTGCAACTCTACCTAGACCCAATACCTTGCCTTTACTAGTGTCAGCAAATGTGATTTGACTCTTGTCCGATGGACGTAAGGTTGAGTCCATGAGAAGACTTCGATCACCAGTCATATGATTAGTGCATCCGCTGTCCATAATCCATTCTGAAGCATGAGGTGTCATACCCTATACTGCAGTTAGGAGGATAGGCTTCACAAGGTATGTTGTGAAGCATAAGCATTTGATGTACACATGGATTATCACAGCTCTTAGCATAAGGTTAGAACTCGTAGTATGATCGGTAAGCGATTCACATGTGAAATATATGGTAAGATCATTTTATCATGTGTCCCTTATAGTGATTTAGGTCCCCAGCAATAACATCGGACGCCTTTGATTGCTGGCTGGAGACCATGTTCTGCAAAAGAGAGTTAGTTCTTCTTCACCACCCACATCTTTAGGGGTGGCTTAGAAGCAATGAGTCTAAGTGCAACATCTAAGAATTTTGGCTTTGGAGCCCTAGCAAATAGCCTTGCAGGAGATGAATGATACTCATGTGAATAAGCAGAAAAGTTCTTAGTCCTATGAACATAGCGGTTTGAAGACACACGCTCATATTCATAAGTTTGAGTACGATTTCCCTGCAAAACATTGGCGTTAGGGTGACTCAGGTGAGTCCTGTTTTCGTATGAAGCCATTGGACCATGTGACGCCTTTGGTCTGGGGTTTGTCTTCTTCCCTGGTGGTGTCATGACAACATTCACAGGAAGATTCTCAAGACAGCTTTTGGGAACCCAGATCTTCTTCATTGGCAGTCCATTCCTGCAGTTAGTACCAATATACCTGGCAAACACTTCACCATTCTAATTTTTGAACAGTTTATAGTTTGCATCAAAGGATTCATCAATGACAATAAGATTAGCACAGGTAAAGCCAGATAGGGTGGATGGATCCACTAAAGGTTCCTTTGTAGCAACCCATGTGGTTTTGGGATACTGCTCAGGCTTCCAGTAGGAGCCATCAACATTCATTTTCCTCTCGAACCCAACACCCTCTTTCCTAGGGTTTCGGTTCAGAATCTGCTTTTCGAGGACATCACAAAGTGTCTGATGCCCTTTCAGACTTTTATACATCCCTGTTTCAAGCAATGTCTTCAACCTAGCATTTTCATCAGCAGAGGGGTTAGTTACCACATCAGTAGTTGAACGCAGAGAAACAGTAGCAGCAGTGGAACATTCAGCAACAGAGATAGCATTATTACGCTCAATGCATTTTAAACATGGTGGTTCAAATTCATCCCGAGCGGAACTGATCTGTTGAGCGCGAAATGACTCATTCTCTTTTTGAAGATCTTCATGAGTCGCTTTCAATTTCTCAAGCTATTGCTTCCTTTGAAGATAATCAGAGGAGAGCTTTTCATAAGTGGTTGAGAGCGTCTCATGAAGACTTTCAAGTTCTTAATACTTAGCATGAAGATTTTTTATGTCTTCAACTAAGGACTGTGAACATGTCATTTCCGCCTCCAACAGGTCAACGCTTTTGTCTAACAGTTTTTGAGTATGTTCCATAGCCCTTTGTTATTCAGTAGCAATTTTAGCAAGTGTTTTGTAGCTGGGTTTAGATTCACAATCAGAGTCATCTTCACTTGATGTTTGAAAGTAAGCATCGCGTGATTTTACCTTGGCACCGCATGCCATGAAGCAGTAGGTGGGAGCAGGATCGTCCTTGTCATCATCAGCGTTGGTGTGGGAGTCACTGTCTTCAGTGTTGAAGATGGACTTGGCAACATAGGTTGTGGCTAGAGCCAGACTTGCAATGCTAGAGTCGGACTCAGCTTCAGATTCAACCTCCGCCTCCTTAGAAGAAGACTCCTCCTCTGAATCCATTTCCTTGCCGACAAAAGCACGAGCTTTGCCAGATGACCTCTTCTTGTGAGATGAAGACTTTGATGAGGACTTGGAAGAAGACTTTGAAGATTTCTTCTTCTTCTTGTCATCAGAGTCATATTCCTTGCTCTTCTTCTTCTTCTCGTTGTCCCACTAAGGACACTCAGAGATGTAGTGCCCTGGCTTCTTACACTTTTGACAGGTTCTCTTCTTGTTGTCTTGAGTGGAAGCTTCATCATTTCTTGAACTGGATCGTGAAGACTTTCTGAAGCCCTTCTTCTTGGTTAATTTCTGGAACTTCTTCACAAGCATAGCAAGTTCCCTTCCAATGTCTTCAGGATCATCAGAACTGCAGTCAGATTCTTCTTCTTCGGATGAGGAAACAACCTTTGCCTTCAGAGCACGAGTTCGGCCATAGTTGGGGCCATAGATATCTCTTTTCTCAGAAAGCTAGAACTCATGTGTGTTGAGCCTCTCAAGTATATCAGACGGATCGAGAGTCTTGAAGTCAGGATGTTCTTGTATCATGAGGGCAAGGGTGTCAAAGGAGCTGTCAAGAGATCTTAGCAGCATCTTGATGATTTCATGCTTGGTGATCTCAGTGGCGCCAAGATCCTGAAGCTCATTTGTGATGTCGGTGAGGCGATCAAACGTGAGCTGGACATTTTCATTGTCGTTTCTCTTGAAGCAGTTGAAGAGGTTGCGAAGAACACTGATCCTTTGATCTCTCTGAGTTGAGACGCCTTCGTTGACCTTGGATAGCCAGTCCCAGACTAGGTTTGACCTTTCCAGAGAACTCACACGACCATACTGTCCTTTGGTCAGATGACCACAGATGATGTTCTTTGCAGTCGAGTCCAGTTGAATGAACTTCTTGACATCAGCAGGGGTGACACCTTCACCAGTTTTTGGAACGCCGTTCTTGACGACATACCAGAGGTCGACATCAATGGCTTCAAGATGCATGCGCATCTTATTCTTCCAGTAGGGATATTCAGTTCCATCGAACACGGGGCAAGCAACGGAGACTTTGATTATCCCTGCAGTCGACATAGCTAAAATCCAGGTGGTTAAACCGAATCACACAGAACAAGGGAGTACCTTGCTCTGATACCAATTGAAAGTGCTAGTTATTGACTAGAGGGGGGGTGAATAGGCGATTTTTATCAAAGTCTTCAAAATGTGGAAGTTTCGAAGACAAACAATAGAAATGGCCTAATTGATATGCAGCGGAAGGTAAACTACAACAAGCAAGCCATAGTCAAGTATGCAATAGTGTTAACGTACAAAGACTAATAGCAGCTAGGTAGTAAGGATCAGGATGGAAGATAGTATGAAGCCAATCAACAATAGTAGTCAAGCAATGAAGTCAAACAGATAAGACAGATAAGCAACGACTTCACGAAGACAAACTCAAAGTAAAGGAGGGAAGGGATAGAACCAGTCACTTGTTGAAGACACATGATTTGTTGGACCAGTTCCAGTTGCTGTGACAACTGTACGTCTGGTTAGGGAGGCTGAGATTCAACTTAGAAGACCGCGTCTTCACCTTATTCCCCTTGAGCTAAAGACACACAGTCCTCGCCCAATCACTCTGGTAAGTCTTCAAGGTAGACTTCTGAACCTTCACAGACTTCGTTCACCGGCAATCCACAATGACTCTTGGATGCTCAGAACGCGACGCCTAACCGCCTGGAGGATACACAGTCCTCAAGTGTAATAAGTCTTCAGGTCACACAGACAGAAAGACTATAGTGATGCCTAACACTCTTGGTTCTGGGTGTTTGGGCTTTGTCCTCGCAAGGATTTCTCTCTCAAAGGCTTTGAGGTGGGTTGCTCTCAAAATGACAAAAGCCGTAAACTAACTTTGAGCAGCCACCAATTTATGGTGTACGGGGTGGGCTATTTATAGCCACAAGGCAACCCGACCTGATATGTCCGAAATGACCCTGGGTCACTAAGGAACTGACACGTGTTCCAATGGTCAGATTTCAAACACACACGGCAACTTTACTTGGGCTACAAGCAAAGCTGACTCATCCAGCTCTGGATAAGATTTGCTCTCATTGTCTTTGCTCGAAGACATAGGGTTTGGGTTGAGCATCACTTCAGTCACTCTGACTTAGTTCACTTGGACCCCACTTAACAGTACGGTGGTTCCTTTGACTCAACATAGAAGAAAAGGAAACAACAAAACAACTCAGTCTTCGCGCTCCATAGTCTTCACTCAATGTCTTCTCATGTCATAGTCTTTAATGTGAACATCTTCACACACCCCCATTGTCTTCAATGTCTTCATACATTTTTAGGGGTCATCTCCGGTAGGTAAACCGAATCAATGAGGGACACTACCTGCATTATGCTGCAATTCTCACAAACGCATTAGTCCCTCAACCAACTTTGTCGTCAATACTCCAAAACCAACTAGGGGTGGCACTAGATGCACTTATAGCATGCAATGCTATTAATTATGAAATGAACATTAAGTTCTCTCATTTTCTCCTCCTCCTTGGTGACGGTGAACAACCTAAGATGACTTACTCACCTAGACGGAGGGACTGAAATTTTCTCCTCATGTTGCGAGCCACCGCGCGCGTGGGCGAGATAGCGGGCGTAAGGCGTACAATAGTAGGAGTACTACTACTACTACTCATAAGCAAGCTTCGCCTCATCCTGCGAGCCACGGCGCCCGTGGGCGGGGGAGCAAGCTTCTCCTTGTTCTGCGAGTTGACGGGACACATCAAAAGTACTCCAGTGTATAGAGCCTTGCCTCTAAGGTAGGCCCCACATGGTTTGTCTCTTTTTTTAACATAACACGTCCAGTCGCAATTTGTTTGTTCACCCGTGGTAGACGATCCTCCCTCCACTAAGTGGACAACCAGTACACGTGCCAAATTACCACGTGGGCTGCCTTTTTCGTACAGAAATGAGCTCCACCGTGTACCTGCGTGGGTGTGGTTGGGAAAGAGACAGGAGTACGTGCGCCGTGCGTGCACCTCTTCTCTTCGTGCACGTCCCCCACCTACGTAGTTTGTGTGAGAGAGATACAAACCTAGACATAATGCGCCGTCCATCCCCATGCCTCCGCCCAGTCCGACCACCAGTCACCACCACGCCCCAATCCTCCTCACCTTATCTCTCATCTTTCTCCCTCCATTTTTATATACAAGGGGCCACTATCAAAATTACAATTTGCAGATATACAAGGCCACTAACACTAATCGATGCAATATTAATGGTGTTTTCCTCATGGTACTAACAAAGGAGGACATTAATTATCCCTTGCATGCATGCGGGAGTTTGTAAAAAAATGCATCTTGATGTTCCGTGCAATGCACATGCATCTTGCTAGTCCATGAAAACAACACATGGCAAAATTCCACGGCGAACAAGGGATTTGAATCTGTTGGGAGGGACTGTTTGGATATTTCCCGGGGTAGCCAAAATATTGGCGACCCTTTTGTCCACCGGTGCCTTTGCCACCAATGAACGAGGAATGGCTCGGGTGCTCATGCTGTCATGCATCCTCCAGCGCGCACGTTGGAGACGAGCTCGCACGAGCTGTGTTTTTTTGTCCCACAACGCCGCCCGAGCCGCCCGCAGACCGACCAGTGACCTGCAAATTACGACATCCAACCGGACGAAATTCACGCAAACACGTAGACAAACTGATATTTCATATAAACAACGACGGAAATCATTTAAAATACCGGATTTTCATACAAACATGACGGATTTCATTACATTCAAGTGAACTACGCAGTGCTAGTTCTGGACAGCATAGGTATATAATACCTGGCCTAAATGGTCGCCCGCCGATCGATTTGTGTTCCTCATGTCCGGCAGCACGATCACCAGACTGCCGGGAGCCCCAGAGGTATATATGCTTCAGCGCAAAGGACGGCTCGCTTCCCCACTGCCCAACTGATATCATTGGCTGGTGCCGAAGATGATGATGGCCGGCACGGGTTTGAGTTCATCACCGGCCACTACTTCGCCATGGCCGGCACCGTCTCGAGTTCATCCTAACATTCCCCTCTTCCGTGGAGCCCATGCGGTGTCTACGGAGGTCCTCGCAACAAAAGGATCCAGCAAGACACCTGCTGTGTACGCCGACGTCGCCTCCGCGGTGGCCTTCATGGGACCCAAGCGGCGGTGGCCTCTCGTGTTCTACTTCTCCTAGATGATGGTGGCGGACGCGGAGGCGCTGGCCACCGACTCGTCGCTCTCCGCGCACCTGACTTTTGTCGCTGCTTGCATGGTGTGGCCGACGTCATGGGAGTCTCGGCCACAGAAACGGGAGACACGGTATGAGGCGGCGGCGTGGACGGCGGCAATGACACCCGTGCGCTGCTCCTCGTCGAGCTGGCTTGGAGCTGCGAGTTTCTGAAGCGCGCGGCGGATTAGGGTGGCAACTGGCTCCGCCGGGCGAGGGGAGGGAGGTGGATCAGCGAGCTGCATAGCTCGTATCCAGCGAGCTATCCAGCCGGCTTGGATGCGGAATAACTACTCTTCGTAAGCCATTGTAAGAATGGACAAAATGGTGGAGGAGATAGGGGAGCGGCGGAGGTGTGCGATTCTTGGTCGGCGTTTGGCCTCGTTTAAATAGGAGATTAAATAGACAACAGACGGGAGGAGCTCGGCCGGTGTTGCGTTTAACACCGGCCCGGTCATGAACGGACGTGTGTCCAGAGTGCGTTTCTCGGCTTCCACACGGGTGGTTTTCATGGAGGCGTTTGAATGTGGCACGGAGGCGTGTTCAGTCGGGCGTGCAGCGAGTGGCACCTTCGACTCTGACCTAGGACAGCGCGCCATTCTTCCACTGACGTGTGGGCTCTTTGGGTGCATGGCCTGCATGTCAGTGACCCAATGCAGGCAACGCACAACAGAGGAACCTTTGGTGGGCCAGGGCGGTCAAAAGTGGGCATTTCATAAACCGATGATTGTTCATTGAGTGTGACGTCATCTTTCTCATGTAGATAAGCCTACTATGTTGATAGACCGTTCGATACGTTGTGATTCATAAAGACCGTTGCAAACATCAATGTTCTGCTTATCACAAATAAGATTGATTAATACCCGTAACAATCCATGTCCTTAACAAAGGGTGCATGCACGTATAGGTTGAGCGTGTGTCTTGCGTCGTGTTCTGTGTGCATGCAGGCGGGCGAGTGTTGCATCCATGCATGTGGGTACGTTTCAGTGTTGCATGCATGGGTGCATACATGCATGTGTTCGTGAGTGCATGTGTAGGTGTCAGTGTTGCACGCCCGCATGCGTGCGTGTGTACGTGTCAGTGTTGCACGCCTGCATGCGTGCGTGTCTTGCATGCATGTGTACGTTATGTGTACGTGTCAGTGTTGCACGCCTGCATGCGTGCGTGCATGTGTACGTGCGGGGTGAGGCTACACGTCAGTCGACTGGATTTTTCATCTCTGGTCATTAGATTTTCCAGCCGTTGGATATGAAATCAAGGGCCTCCAGTTTATCATCAAACTCCACCCCCCCTGAGCCGCCAGCCCCCGCCGCCCGCGGCCGGCCTGCCCTCCCCGAAACCACTCCCCACCGCCGGTCC
>NC_041393.1:704399541-704417525 GCF_002162155.2 Triticum dicoccoides
GGCGATCACCACCCCACCGCCCAATGAACGCCCCCCAACCGCCGGTGACTGCCAACCAGAGGTCTCACGACTTCGAATACCCACCGACCACTAATTTATTAACATTTTTGTCCTTCATATACGCGCTGACGGGTGGGCCCTATGGTAATGTGCGCTGCTGAATGTGGACCATTTGACTGGTCAATTGATCATGTTATCAACAAATTACGGAGCTGTACTATGGTTACAGATCGATGGTTTTCCCACTCGCACGCACTGCCTCCGATCATGTACTGTGTGTGGTCTCGATTGCCACCTCTATCCCCATGGCAAAGGTTTTCCGCTTTGAGAATTATTGGGTTGATCTGCCAGGTTTTGCTGATTGTGTTTCTGAGGTTTGGAATAGGCCAGTGGTAAAACAGTCGATGGCTCTAACAATTTCGGCTAAGTTCAAACCACTCCGATATGCTCTCAAGAAATGGCATTTAAATTTGTCCACAGTCAAAGCTTTAATTGCTGATTGTAATAAAGTGATTATTTTCTTGGACAATCTTGAGGAATCTTCAAGATATCTTATATTGGCAATTTATCTACTGGAAGCAGCGTTGCACGATCAGAAACATCAAAGTTGGTGAAGAGAATTCAAAATTCTTTCATGCCATGGCTACGGAAAGATTTCGTAAAAATACTATTTCCTCGATCAAGTCTGTGGAGGGCGATGTGGTCACGGATCACCAACAGCTGGATGGGATGTTCTCGGCTGATTTTAACCAACGAATGGGCCAATCTAAAGGCATTCAAATGGGTTTTGATCTAGACACATTAATTACCAGGATTGATGGTCTAGAGGAGTTGTCTTTGTCGTTCAAGGATTCTGAGGTGGATGCGGTAATTAAGAATATGCCTTATGATCGCGCCGCGACTAGACGGGTTTTCTGGCCTTTTCTTAAAGAAATGTTGGTATATTTTGAAGGGGGACTTTATGAAACTTGTTCAAGAATTCTATGAGGGGAAATGTAATTTGGAGTGTCTCAACACATCTCTTATCACCCTCATTCCGAAGAAGCTTAGCCCTGAATATGTTGGTGATTTCCGTCCCATATCTTTGACTAATACATGTTTAAAGTTCTTAACCAAGCTCTTGGCAAATCGTCTTCAGGGTGTAATCTTGAAATGTATCCACCGTAACCAATATGGTTTTCTTCGGTGCAGTTCCATTCAGGACTGTCTGGCACGGTGTTTTGAGTATATTCACCAATGCAAAGCTTCCAAGAGGCCTATCATTCTTCTTAAACTTGACTTCACAAAGGCGTTCGACACCATTGAGCATGAGCTAATTCTTAGGATTTTGAAATGTAAGGGATTTGATGATCGTTGGACAAGTTTTATTGACAACATTCTGTCCATGGGCTCCCCTTCGGTTCTTTTGAATGGAGTGCCTGGGAATCATTTTGTCTGTCGTTCGGGTGTTCGCCAAGGAGATCCGCTATCTCCTTTGCTCTTTGTGATCGCGGTGGACTTACTACAATCGGTTGTAAATGAGATGAGCTCCAGGAATATTCTCACTTTGCCAATACCAATGACCTCGACGGACTATCCGATCGTCCAGTATGCTGATGATACCCTCATCGTCCTTCCTGCTATTGACAGCCAACTCATTGCTTTCAAAGAAATGCTTGAAGTCTTCGCCAAATCAACCGGTCTAAAGGTGAATTTCAGTAAGTCCTCTTTGATACCCATCAATATGAGTGATGACAAGGGCAAGCGTGCTGCCGCTTTGCTTGAGTGTGATGTTGGTTCCATGCCATTCACTTACCTTGGCCTGCCAATAGGTACATCCAGGCCAAGAATTTATGATCTGTTGCCTTTGGTGGATCATATTGAGAGACGTTTATCTGCGTCCTCTTGCTTCTTGAATCAAGGAAGCCGGCTCCAGCTCTTGCAATCCGTCATTAGTTCTATGCCAATATATTTCTTGTGCACCCTTTCGCTGCCACAAGGTATCTTGAAGCAAATTGAGCGGATTATGCGGCAATGCTTGTGGAGAGGGAACACGGATACGCCCCGGCAATCATTGGCGGCTTGGGATTTGGTATGTCGTCCTAAATCCTTGGGTGGACCGGGAGTTCTGGACTTGAGCTTTCAAAATGATGCATTGCTCATCAAGCATCTTTTTAAGTTCGTTAATAAGTTGGACGTGCCATGGGTATCTCTAATTTGGGACACTTATTACGCCTCTGTGCCCCCCCAAGTCACTCAAACCTGTGGTTCTTTCTGTTGGAGGGACGTGTTCAAGTTATATGATAAGTTTTGCAAGTTGGCAGTTCCACTAGTTCAAACCGGGGATACGGTGATCTTCTGGCTTGACCGTTGGCAACTGGGCAACAATATGGTTAGCATGCAACATCAGTTCCCGAGGCTGCACTCTTTTGTGATCGATGACACTCTCACTGTTAAGGATTTTATGGAGCTTTCTGACCTCACTGACAATCTACATCTACCTCTCTCTGCTGAGGCCTTTGAGGAGTTTAATCAACTTCAGGGGTTGCTTCCTTTGGTTAATCTTCTAGATGGGGATAATGATGTCTGGAAATGGCCTTCCAAGTCTGGTGATTATCAGTCCAAGATTTATTACTTGTCCTGCTTTTCGGGCACAATGGTTGACCCCATATTCAGGTGGATCTGGAATTCTTCTTGTACTCTGAAGTTTAAGGTTTTTGGGTGGTTACTTTTGATGGATCGCCTGAACACTAGGGACATGATGAAGCGGCGGCATTGGATTATTCAGGATGACACTTGTGTCCTATGTCACTTGGCATCTCACGAGGACATAGCGCATCTCTTCTTTGCTTGTAATTTCAGCCAGCGCATCTGGAACTACCTTGGTATTTCATGGAGTCCTCAACCTAACCAGAACACTTATGAGATGGCTTCTGATGCTAGGAGGGATTTTTGCCATCCTTTTTTCTTTGGGATTGTCTTCACTGCCACTTGGAATATTTGGACACAAAGAAATGGGAAGATCTTCAGGAATGAATCACCTTCTTTTAGGGCATGGAGGAGAATTTTTTTGCATGACATCTCTCTTTTAGCTCACAGAATCAAATGTAAATATAGGAATAGACTAATATCTTGGATAGCTGCCTAACCCTAATCATTTCTTTTGTAAGTATTTCTCTCTCCCCTTCTGTCTTAACTTTGTAACTTTGTATTACTTTGGCTCTATGGTTTAATAAAAGGCTGTGAGGCTGTTGCCTTGCAGTATATAGTCAAAAAAAATTACGGAGCTATATGGTGAGCCAGTGACCGTGTGATCACCCTAAAATGTACTCCTATTTTATTAACACAGTGCAGACTCAAACTACCATTTCTTTCTTTCATATATGGGCTGACAGGTGGGCCCCATGGTTACACGCCCCGATGGTGCAACACTAGTTGTGCCGCGTGGAACGTTTGACTGGTCAATTGATTGTGTCATCAACAAAATATGGAGTTGTATGGGTGAGCCAGTGACCGTATAATCTTGACATGTATTAGTTTAACACGGTACAGACGCAAGGGCTCATATATACGCGCAAGCACTCACCGCTATAAGCGCACACACGCGAACCCTACCCCTATGAGCACCTTCGAGAGAGTGGGCCAGCATATATGATCTTGAGATTTTAGGAAGTCCCCATAGGTGCCTCGTAGTCGAGTGGAACGTCTCCTCCCACTGAACGTGCATCGCCGGAAAATACTGAAATTAACACAAGATAAATGCGAGCACCGGGACTTTAACCTTGGTGGGCTCGAGAAAGCACTGTCCTCCTAATCATCCAACCACATGTTGGTTAGCACGACAAAATGTATGTGGTCACCGTGATGAGCTTATTCTGAAGTCTAGTGACCATATCGTGCTTTCACTTCAAATACAATGACCGTAAGTGTCGTCAACAAAATACGGAGCACGCTTCAAATGCAAAGTCCGTCAGTGTCATCAACAAAATATGGAGACGTATCGTGAGCTAGATACCATTGTACTATTGTATATGCTTATTTTCTTAGTGGCCGATTGCGTGTGTGGTGTGGTGGGCACATCATTTCTAGTTGTGGTGGGTCAACATGAAGACTCATGGGTCGGTTCCATCCTGCGTCGCATATAGGTTGGACCGAGACGTGTTATACGAAGACCCATGTGGAGGACACGACGTACAACACGAAGCTACCAGAGTCGCGGAGGATTCTATCCCCACTGGTGATAAGGCGACTATATATGATTTGTAACCCTAGGCCCTTAGTATGGTATACAAGCTTGGGGGCTTGTTCATCAATATTATACACACACGCACAATGCCTGGTATTCACGTGTACTTTGTACACACCCCTATCACTAATATACAGTAACAGGAGTAGGCTCTTTCTTCAACTGCAAGGGTCCGATCCGAACTAGGATAAAACTTTGCCTCGTATTACCATCCAGCCTAACAGCCAGGGATATCCTTCCGAATGATATGATGAAATCATATCTACCAACTACTAAGAGAGAGGTGTGTCGGGGGGGGCAATGTGTGCGAGAGAGGCCTAAAGATAATGTGCATGCAGTAGACACGTAGGAACATATATGTGCGTATAGAGGGCTAGTAGAGACCGTGCGTGTGTATATATGCATGCGAGAGAAATAATGTTTTCCAACAGAGATTAGTGAAAGGAGTGGTACATAGTAGTGAGAAAGAGAGAGAGAGAGAAAGAGAGAGAGCATGTGCGTGAGACACCTCGACACCCTGAGAGAGATTGTGAGCATGTGTGAAAGAGAAATGCCGATGCATGTAAAGTGTGTGCACTTATGCGTTATATAGAGAGATATATAATGCGTTTGTGAGAACGGGGCAAGGCATAGTGCATCTACATGTAAAGGGCGGTTCTACGCATTAAATTAAAATATAAATGGCATTATCATTTTTGGATGAGATCATGAATTTTGCAAATTGCGTATGGACGAAAATCGGTCTATCAGACACCCATACTCTATTGAATTCTCGAATGTGCATGTGTTTATTTCATATTATCGATCCATAGAGTGAGAGCGGTTTGAAATATATGCAATGGATGCTTTTACAATTCATATATAAACATTAATTAGTGCACTCCATGTTGTTAGTGTGAAGCACTTTATACATTTGTCACTTGCATGGATACATTCCAAATTGCTAGCTACGAAATAGAATACATGTCGAATTCAACATAAAGGGGGTTTCGAAGATTCGAATTCATAGGAAGTGCATTCATCTATTTGAACCAGAGATAATGGCATTTGTAAATCAGATGTAAAAGGGGGCATCAATCTTTGTTGTGAGTTTGAACATGCTATATATATTCATACCCATATATAACTTTTTATTTTTTGCAACCAAGGAGGTTATATCTGGAACCATGCATGAACTAAGTTAAGTTGCATATTTTTTAATATATACTCGTGTACAATGTATATTCAAATGTACCCCCTCCATACCAAAATAATCATAGCTTTACGATTTTCAAGAGTAAAGATTTGTGAAGTTTGACAAATGCTGAAAGTTCAATTCAAGATAACTGAAAACATTAATGCTTCTGCTCCCAAATATTGAACGAAGCGCCAAATAGGCCTCTGGTCACTCGAAACCGCGCGAGACTAATTTTTGGTGGTAGGAAATTACTGTCCTCACTCTGGCCCGTGTAGCCTATCGGCTCGATGTCCAAAGGTCTAAACCGGGGTAGGTTTGTAACTTCACCAAGAAGCCAGTCTCAGCTGCCTCCGAGAAGTATTCATACGCCGTGGGTGCCTAAACACCCATGCACTCGGCCGAAATCTATCCCGCCCACATTTGGGACAGCTGACATGGCTGTCGTACCCCCAAGCCGCAATATGTCCGAAATTTTAGATGGGGGCCAAGTTTGTAACTTTCCCCAAATTTCAAACAAGCGCCTCTCAAACCGAAATATTGTTCCCCCTTAGTTACCCGCCTCCCTCCATTTCCCCATTCATACTCCGTGGGCGCGAAAACGCCCTCTCCACCAGCCGCGAAACCCCATCCTCCTCCATCCTCCACCCCATAGTGGCAATCCACTGCCGCCCTCCTCCATCACGCCGGAGCCGGTACCTCGACGTCGTCATCCAACGCAACCGCAACCGCAACGCCCTCAAGGACTTAGCATCTAAAGCCGAGGCAAAGCTGCCTCCACGACGCCGACGCCGACGTGCGCCGTACCAGAACCACTCCGACCATGCCGTCCTGCGCCTCACTGCTGCGGCTCCACTGTCCCAACCGTCCACCGCATTGGAGTTGTTCCCGCTACTCCATCGTTCGTCGCCTCGGATATGCTTCCCTGCTGCCGATAGAAGGCCGCCGCACCACACTCAACAACTTGGCCATGGGTTCGTCCAAGGCTGCACCGTCCTCCACAACTTCTGGTTTCCGGCGAACAACAAGAAGATCGTCGGAAAAACAGAGGGACACATCACTGCCAGCAGAAAGAGGTACTCCTCTTCCCTTATTCGTGCAAATCTTACATCTCCGCTCACACCGTATTCATCCCACAAAAGAAACTAGTTGAGCGCTTCTTACTGCATCTTCTTCGTGATACTAAATGCACAAGGTTTCCTCCCTTTTATTATTTCACCTTCGCTAGAGGTCAGTAGCCTGCATGGATTTCAATTCAGGGTCAGTTGAACCACAATTAAAAGAAGCAGCACCCACTTAGGCGCGCGGAGCACCTAGTCTGCCTGTTCCCCCGGGAAGGGGCACATCGGTGTCTATCATAGGGGTGTGGGGCGCAGGAGCTGCTTGCGCCTGATCTGGAGGTCGGCGAGGCTTGAATGGATGGCCGGGGGGCGGTACCAAGCACGGTGGTGCGGTGAGGTCGAGGGGAGGGAACAGGAAGGGGAGGAATAATGGGCCAGTGGTCGCTGGCGTTTCGAGGAAGATCGTCAACACTGACTGGCTGGAGGTAGATGAAGGCGATCTGCCCATTCTTTGTACATCGGACGGTGCAGAAAAAATGGACTGACCTATTTGCTTTCAGTCGACAGTTAATTTCATAGAATCCTGTAGTAATTTTGTGTGTCGTGCATGTTGTAGAGCTATCATATGTCTCCCGTCATTTATTTCTCACCGACCTGCTATCTGCTACCTTTACACTGTACTAATTGTGAACACACTTCACCCATACTCACACTATTGTTTTTTTATGCATGGGTATTTCAGACTCTGACGCAGTGTTGATGAATGCAGAAAAGAAAAGACAGAAGTCGCTCCAGTGTAATTGGAATATAAGCACTAAGCGTTTCAGCACTCTAATGGGTGCAGCGTCAGTAGTTGGAGACAGTAAACGTAGCTCTACAGTTGATGATCTCAATTGCCACACACAACCATCCCAGGTGCTTGCTTTAACTTCATGCTGTCAAATGTGGTTGCATGTTGCATATGGTGTCTAGCTTGTATTGCTTCCAATTTGGTTAAACTGCATCTGCTTACTTTACACATTATTCCTTTCATAATGACATGCCTTCCTATTTTTGATACATACTACATATGTCTATTAACCATGTTCGTACATCAAACTAATGCTCTTTTGTATCCCTCGTCAATCACTTATGATGAGATAGTCACCCGGATGGGTTACTGTGAGACGCCCTACTTGTTTAAAGAGTGCAGTGTCATCCTCCACACATGATTCTCAAGAAACAGCAAGGCTAAATGAAGATAGTCAACATAGCTCTCTAGTTGATCACCACCATTCCCCCACACCACCATCACAGGTGCTTGCTCTTACTTGGCAGTGTGATATGTGGTTGCATGTTGCATATGGTGTCTACCTTGTAATGCTTCTAATTATGGTAAATTGCATCTGCTTAGTTAACACATTATAACTGTGAATATGACATGCCTTCTTGTTTTTGGTACATACTACGTCTTTCTATTAACCATGTTCTTACATCAAACTACTTTTCTTGTGTATCCCTCATCAATGCTCCTAATTTGTTAAATTGCATCTCCTTAGCTTACACATTATACATGTGAATATGACACGCCTTCCTGTTTTTGGTACATACTACATCTGCCTATCACACCATGTTTTTACATCAAACTACTGTTCTTGTGTATCCTGCATCTATCGCTTATGATGAGGCAGTCACGTGCGTGGGTTAATATGAGACACAATACTCTTATAAAGAATGCAATTTCATCCTCTCCACATGATTCTCAAGAAACAGCAAGCCTAAATGAAGATATTGAACGTAGCTCTGTACCTGAAGACCGTACGTCCCCTACACCACCATCACAGGTGCTTGCTCTAACTTCGCAGTGTGATATGTGGTTGCATGTTGCATACGGTGTCTAGCTTGTAATGCTTCTAATTAGGGTAAATTGCATCTGCTTAGTTTACACACTATACCTGTGAATATGACATGCCTTCCTATTCTTGGTACACACTGCATCTATGTGTTAACCATGTTCTTACATGAAACTCCCTCTCTTCTGTATCCTCCATCAATCACTTAGGATGAGTCACCTTTATCCGTTGCATATTGCATATTATTTCTAGCCTGTTGCCATGTATTGCTTCTAATTTGGTCAAATACATTTGTTAGGGCGCCCTTTTAATTTGGCAGAGTGATATTGGTTTCATATTTCATATGGTTTCTAGCTTGCATCGATTCTAACAAGTTCACGCACCTTGTGTACACTTTATACATCATACATATTCCATCCTCCTATCATGCATCAATGAGTTCTGAAGAGCAAATTTTATTCCTTTATCTTGTGGGTTTGACTTGACGAGGCAAAATCAAGAAAGAGGAAGGAAAAGAGTAAGGAAGGCGATGATAGTGGTCCTCCGCAGCAGCGTAAACGGAGCATCTGTACCGATTCTCCTTGTACTGATAGTGCATTACAAGGTCCAAGTCTCCGCTCCCCTACTCCACCATCCAAGGTGCTTCCTCTAACTTGGCAGTGTGATATCTGGTTGCATGTTGCATATGGTGTCTAGCTTGTATTGCTCCTAATTAGTGTAACTGCATCTGCTTAGCTTACACATGATACATGTGAATATGACACGCTTTCCTGTTTTTGGTACATACTATATCTGTCTATCACACCATGTTCTTACATGAAACTACTCTTCTTGTGTATCCTGCATCAGTCACTTATGATGGGACACCTTTAAGTTGGCACTGTGATATTGGTTTGCGTCTTGAATATGATTTCTAGCATGCATTGCTTCTAGTTTGATGAACGCCACCTATGACGAGACAGTTTTAACTTGGCAGAGTGATATTGATTGCACCTTCCATATGGTGTCTTGCAGTGTTTCTAATTTGTTGAAGTGCCTTCTTCTTAGTTACCACATCATAGGTGTGAATATGTCAAGCCGTCCATTTTTTCGTACATATTCCATCCTCGTATCATGACTTTGCCTTTCATCACAGTAGTGTTTGTGAGTATCATGCATGAATGAGTTCTGAAGAGCGAATGATATTCCTTTTTCTTGTCGGTATGACCCCACAATGCAAAATCAATAAAGCTGAAGGAAATTGTCAAGGCATTGGATGATGGTGGTCCTTCCGAGCAACTGAAACAGAGGTTCTCTACAGATTCTACTCCGCCATCCTCCCAACAAGAGGAGGTTCAAGTTGGATCCGAAACAGAGGTTCTCTACAGATTCAACGCAAGGCTAGACAGTTAACGTAGATGTGTAGATGATGAGCACATCTCCCCTACTCCACCATCACAGGTGCTTGCTCTAACTTGGCACTATTATATGTGGTTGCATGTTGCGTATGATGTCTAGCTTGTATTGCTTCTAACTAGAATTGCATCTGCTTACTTTACACATAATGCCTCTGAATATGACACGTGTTCCTGTTTCTAGAACATACGTGTACATGATGAGCACATCTCCCCTACTCCACCATCACAGGTGCTTGCTCTTACTTGGAACTGTTATATGTGGTTGCGTTTTCCGTATGATGTCTAGTTTGTATTGCTTCTGATTATGTTGAATTGCATCTGCGTAGGTTACAACTTATACCTGCAATGATCACTTACCCATAAGACACATTTAACTTGGGACTGTGATGTAGGTTGCATCTTGCATTGTCTTGTAGCTTGTACTGCTTCTAATTTCTTGAAATGGCACTTACGACGAGACACTTTTTACCTGATAGAGTGATATTGGTTGCGTGTTAATATGGTGACTAGCTTTCATTTGTTCTAATTTTGTTGAAATGCCTTCATCTTACTGTTTTTTCATACATATTCCATCCTCCTATCGCACGTGTGAATATGAAACGCTGCCTTTTTTGTATATATTCCATCCTCCTATCCTGCGCTTGGCTTACATCAAAGTAGTGTTCGTCTGTATCATGCATCAACCAGTTATGCAGAGCTAATTTTATTCATCTTCTTGTAGTTTTGACTTCATAAGGCAATATCATAAAATAGGAAGGAAAAGAGTAAGTTAGGGGATGTTGGTGGTCCTCCGCACTAACGCAAACAAAGACTCTCTAGATTTGCCACTGCTACTGCTAATGAAGTTGAAGTCCCAAGTCTACATGATGATTTCATCTCCCGTACACCACCATCGCAGGTGCTTGCTCTAAGTTGACAGTGTGATAATTGGTTTCATGTTGCCTATGTCGTCTAGCCTGTATTTCTTCTATTTTGATTAAATTGCACCTGCCGAGTTTGTACGTTATACATGTGCATATGACATGGCTTTCTGTGTCTAGAATATACTGCATCTATCTATCATACCATGTACTTACGTCAAAGTATTGTTGTTGTGTATCTCGCATTAGTAACTCATGATTGGACGCGTTTAACATGGTAGTTTGATAGTGGTTGCATCTTGCATTGATTTCTACGTTGTACTGCTTCTAATTTTTTGAATTGCCACTTATGGCAAGACACTTTTAACTTGGCAGAGTAATGTTGGTTGCATCTTTCATATGGTGTCTAGCTTGCATTACTTCTATTTTCATGAAAATCCTTCTGCTTAGTTTGCACATTGTAGCTGTGAATATGTCATACTGTCCTGTTTTTCTTACATATTCCATCCTCATACGGTTGTCTTACATCAAAGTATTGCTTGTCTGTATCATGCATCAATGAGTTCTGAAGAGTGATTTTATTCTTTTGTGTTGTGGGTACAACTTCACATTGCAAAGTCAAAAAAGAGGAAGGAAAATAATATAGTAGGGAGAGCTGTTACTCGTCGGGTGAAACGGAAAAGGATCTGCCGTTGAGATTCTGCTGGTACTTATAGTGCAGTACAAGGTCCAAGTCCACTGGCTAAATCTACAAACACAGTATCACCTGCTCCACCAGCTGTAGCATCCACTTCAATTGTACCAGCATCTCAACCAGTTACTCGTTCGTTTGCTCCGGAACTGGCCAGTTCCGAAGCTGCCTTCACACCTAACACTACTTCTGAAGCACTGCTGACACAACACGACTTGGCAAGATCAGATGAACCTCATGAGCATCAACACCAAGATGGTACCTGACCGAGTCAAGTTGCAGTTGCATGCTCCTTTATATGTACTCTCACAGTTTGATGTACACTAACACTTTACATATTCGTTGTTGAACTAGCACCACGGCGCAAGCGGAAACAAACATCAGGGATAATGCTTGACAGATTAACAAAATCTAAATGAGGAAGAATGGAGATCCATTTTGATGCAGGTTTAAAAAGGCCACGTGATGCTACAGAGTCAGCCAAGTTAGTATCAGAGGCAGCCGTTTCCGTTAGGTGTCATGCACGTATCCTCCCAGCATGGACCCAGTACAGGAATGAGAAAGACAATACCCAGTGTAACACCTTCCTTGACCATTTATCCTTAAGTAATGTTATTCATCGCAATTAGTAATATTGTCTTGCTCTGTCCCATACTTTCTAGCTTCCTCCTAATAACACTCAGATTCTATTTTCAACAGATGAGGTTCAAGTTGGAACCGAAAGATGATGCAACTAAACAAGCATGCACTCATGTTTTTCAGTCTGCTCTGCGACAGTATCGATACCACCTTAGAAAATCTCACTTTGAAGGCAAGGCTAACAATGAAATCGCCCAAACATCTCAAGTGGAATATATTACAGATGAAGACTGGACAGCCCTCGTTAAACAGTGGTCTGATCCAAAGTATCAGGTAGGCTATATGTATTTGATCAGACCACATATTGAACTTCTATTTATGTATGTGCCTTACAAGTGTATCTTGTTCTAGGCTAACTGTTTGAAGAACAAAACCAACCGTTCTAAAGTGAAATTCCAACAGACAACAGGATCTCATAGCTATATTGCACACTGCGAGGCTCTTGTAAACAGCTGCTACTTCCTTCTTTTTTGTGTGCCATATTATTGTATCTATATTGACTTGTTCCAAATACAGAGGAAAGCCCGTGCGGACCAAAAAGAACCTGAACCGAATGCAGTGCAAATCTTCAAGGATTGCCACACCAGCAAGATGAAGGGCATGAGCACACCAGTTCAAGCCGCTGTTGTAAGTCCTTACTCCTCCTGCCCTGAACTGATTGGTACTGCGATGTGTTCATTTAACTACTTTGTTTGCAGCCAATGTCAGTTACTCGGTTGACTTTTATACACAGTTTTCTTAACGTATCATTTCACCTTACATGGTTTAAAAGAGATGAAGGATATTCTTTTGGTCTTGACCTGTAATCTAGTTGTTATGTTCACGTGCGCACACAATGACAAAATAGCCTGTTTGTTTTATATCTGTTTGCCCATGATATGAATGATGTCATACTATGTTCACCCTACTTTAAACCATGTCTCTTTATCCTTTGATGTCAACGAATGTGAGGACATAGACAATACAGTAGGCATGCTACATGGACATATGTTCCGAAAGTGATATTATTATGTAGTTGGCACTACAATACATGCTAATGTATTACAGTAGTTCACCAAAATAAGTTATGTATAAACATTTAACCTACTTTGTTTGTTTTTATCTCATTAGTAAATTATCTGGTACACTAATCTACAAGTTCAAACTTTAAGGAAGCTATGGAACAAATCATTGAACAGCCACAACCACCTGAAGGTGACGAGGCTACGACAGGCACAATGTCACCTCTTGTTGTAGTGCGTCAGTATCTCTCCACTAACAGTGCAAAAAGCACCTTCCTGCGTAATTCTGGGTTGGTTGTCAAGGTAACCTCGTCCAAATCGCCTTCTGAACAAAATCTTCCTGCTAGACAGAGTGATATATCTGTGCTCCAGACACAAGTCCAATCCCTAATGGACGTTGTTTCGGAAACAAGAATAGTGGTTGAGAAATGTCGTCAAGATATGAATGGTTTTGAAACCAGACTATCGGACATTCACTTCGTTTATCAAGAGCAATGGTGGAAAAAGGTGGAGATCGTGCTGCTCCATCAGATTCTACAGCCCGAAACATTAGCACTCAAGTCAAATGATCTGTGCTTCTATACATCTGATGGTGCTTTTATCTGGAAGCACTGTAAACTTTATGCCAACAAGCCTTTTGTTGTATGGTTGGAATTTATTTTGTTGTGATACAACATTTATGATGCTGCCATAGGCTGCAGTAATTAAGACGCTATTTTTGTATAGTGTAGGTTTATCTTAGTAATGTATTCGGTCGAAAGCTTCGTAGGAGCCCAACATTCCAACATTCGTCGGGCCCATTCCAATTGGGCTAAAAACGATTATGGGCCTAAATTGGCATGTAGCCCACTAAAAATATCTAGGCCTAAATCAGCATAAGCTTTCATATTTTTCTGGTAAGCCTGTGCCCATAGTAGGCCTTTAACAGGCCTAAACATAATTTGGGCCCTCAGTAAAATTAGGCCTTTTACAGGTGTAAATATCTCGAGCCCATAAAGAACATGGGCCTTTAATAGACCGAAAGTGAGATTGGGCCCTGATTGTGCCAAATAACCCACTGGACTTAGCAGGCTGAAATGGTGGCCCATTTACGATGCGGATCTTTGACAGGCCGAAATTCGGACGGGCCGTAAATGCGCTGACCTAATACACAGGCCATTAACGGGCCGGAACTTCGGTCAGGCTAGATTATCGCCATTTTTATATGGGCCATTAATGGGCCCGATATGACATTGGGCCACATATGGCCCATGGTTTACGTTCGACGTTAACAGGCCGGAAATGACAATAGGCCGAAAGTGGCCCAAATCTATAGTGGGCCTCTAACATGCCGAATGTCAGACATTGTCGAATATGACCCAAATCCTTTATGGTCGTTTATGGGCCGAAAGTTTTGATGGCCTGTAAATGGGCCCAAATGAAGCCGGACCTTTAACAGGCCGGAAATACACCGGGCCGTAATTCGGCCCAATTACTTAGCGTACAGTTAACGGGCCAGAAGTGACCATGGGCCGCATTGATGACAAGTTTAGGGCAGGCCGTTGACGGGCCGATTTGACAGAGAATGTTGGATTTAGCTGGGCCAGCCCTTTATTGGCTCCAGAATCTTGTGGGCCTTTAGCTGGGCCGGTCCATTGTGGTCCGCAAAATCTTCTGGGCCTTTAGCTGGGCCAGCCCATTATGGTCTGCAAATTCGTGTGGACCTTTAGCTGGGCCGGACCATTATGGTCCGCTAAATTCTGTGGGTCTTTTGCTAGGCCGGCCCATTATGGCCCGCTAAATCTTATAGGTCTTAGGTTGGGCCGGCCCATTTAAACTTTGTGGGCCACTTTTGGGTCGATCCATGTGTCAACATATCATCGGTCATCTCGACCGTTGGATGAGTGACACCTGTGCCAACGCGGAGCTGACGCGTGGATCTGTGAGCCAATGAGAATTTTACACGTGGAAAATCGGCATTGGTCGTGGCTATTAACGGGTTATCGGATCCAAAATCCGACCCGATAGCTTAACGGCCTTCCGTTACGGTGCATGCCACGTGTCGGTCACCCTTGACGAAAGCACTTATGTGACGCGCGATTTATCGTCATGGAAGTGGACACTTCCGTGATTCTGTCATAAATTTTTCATGGATGTACATGCATGACAGAAAATGCGACCTACTGTGACAAACACGTATCATCATGGAAGTGTATTTTTTTGTAGTGTCAGCAAGACCCTATTACTACTATTGATGACATAACGGTAATCGCAAGTGGACGAGAACCCTGCCTATTGGTCCGCCTCATTCTAATGAGCAGGAAAATGGTTCTCTTCGTTCCCCTCCCTCAGAACCAACGTTGTTGCTGACAGAGTGATAGACTTTCCTCTGACATGCCCTGCTATCGTGACCGTGCAATATGTCAACCCCCTTTCTACTTTTAACCCACAAGGTGGGCACAAAGCTCATAGTTCCACAGGATCGAAACCTGACTCTCCTGTACACCCCCTATTTCCAAAGTTATTCCTCAGGCTTGGCTTCGTATGTAATTCACGAGCCACCTTCCAAAGATCATCACTTATGGTATGAAATATAATACTTATTCCCGTTGCTCTGAACACCTTCCACACTCTGTTTCAAGCATCGAATGATTGCCTGCCCGCTTGAAACTTCCCATGATACCTCTTTATATTGCTCTCAATATTTCCTTAAGTTTCAATTCGAGAGTTACTTTCCGCCACCTTCTCCGATGTTATCTACCACATAGTCAACCTTCCAGAGGTCCATTCTCCCAGAATACCCACTTACTATTTCGTAGGTATGATGAAGTTTCTAAAGAAATGATGTCGACTTCATCATGATGACAAGAAGAAGAGGAATGAAGACATCAACATAGTGGATTGACCTCTTAGAGAAAAGCAACCAAGACCGAGAAGGTCCATTGGAATTTCGTAACCACACCTTTCCCCCTTAATCTACCTCTTAAATCTCGGGACGAGATTTCTTGTAGTGGAGGAGAGTTGTGACGCCCCGATAGTTAAGCTACAGTGAACCTCTGCTAATGATGCTACGTCACCCCGGTTACTATTGATAAACTCGCATTGATTCGAAACCGTTCCAAATTCAAATTCAAAATCAAGTCAAATGGTAAGGTTTTCAAATATTAAAACTAAAATGTTCGGTTACTGTTGATAATGCATAGGTAATCGTGGTGAAGAAACCACACTTTTATATAATGCTTTAATACTCTAAAGTGATTTAAACAATAACAAAAACAATTAAGTAAATACCTTTTTCAATTAATAAAACTCTAAACTAATTTATTTCGGGGTGAAACTTTTATGACAGTGGGTGGTTGTGAAACATTATTTAAGTAGTTGTCATCATATTTTACTAAACTAAAAATAAATAAAACAGCAAATAAAAAAAAGAAAAGAGAAATACAAAACAAAATAAAAATAGAAAGAAAAGGACACCCCCGGCCAACTGCGCCAACAGGCCCAGCTGGCCACACACGCGGCCCAGCTGGCCCACCCCCAGCTGGATAACCCCACCCACAGCCTAACCCTAACCCCCGGCGCACCCACTCCCCCCCGCACGATCCCCACCCACTCTCTCCTCCCTCTCGCCTCCCTGATCTGGATCGGGGCTCAACCCCTCCCGCGCCTCTGCCGACTTCGCCGTTGCCGCCGTGGATCCCGCCCCCGCCGCTCGATGCCATTGTCGGAGGCCACCTCGGCAGACTGCCTCTCCTACGTCGCCGTCGTCTCCATCTTCCTCCCCGAGCCCTGCTGCCACGTACCCTACAATCCCGGTGAGGCCCTGGGCCTCTGCTCCTTTATCTGCCCCGCTCGCGGTCCTGCCTCGCCGAGGCTCGAATGCACCCAAGCCCTGCTGCAGCCTGGCCGTCCCAGGCCTCTCCTCCTCTCGCGCCCGCGCGCACCCCGTGGCCACGCGATGCGCCCGCCTACCTCCTGCTCGACCAGCCTGCTCACTCCCTCCCCTGCTCGCTGCATGCTACAGCTACTACGCCCCATGGCTGCATTCGACGTGCAGGTCCACCCAATGCCGCACGCACCCGCGCTCGCGCCCTCGCCCCCTTGTGTCCACTCCGCTTCGGCCGCCGCACTCCGCCCCGCCGGCCTGCGCCGTCTGCTGCCGGAACGCCCTCCCCACCCGCCGAAGCTCCACCGGCCGCACTCTTGGGCCGCACCTGTAAGCCCCTGGCCGCGCGCTGCCTCTTCCGACCATGCCCGACCGCGTGTCGCTGCACCCGTATCTTCCCTGGCCGCACCGCTCAAGCTCCACCACTCACCGCCTCGCTCCGACATCCCTCGCCGTGCTTTCCCTCCCCACGCTGGCCGCTCGCCGTTGCCCACATCGCCGCGACAGCACGCCCGGTTCCACACGGGCACCGACGCCCAAGCCCGCATGCTTGCGCCCATATAGCCCGTCGCCCGCTAATCTCTGGGCCAATGATAGGGGGGCCCCGCCCCCTGAAACATTAAAAATAAATAAATAAACAAGTTAAAAATAATAATTTAATTAATTAATTAACTAATTAAATTAATTAACTTAATTAATTGTGTTTAATTAACCTAATCAATTAACTAAACTAAAAATGTTTAGTTAGCCTTAGTCTATGACAGGTGGGTCCCACTCGACCCACAGGCGAGGTTTGACTCTGGTCAGCTCGGTTTGACCTGCTGACGTCATGGTGATGTCATGCTGACATCACCTTTCACTATTCTGGGTAATGTTCGATTTAAATAATTAAATAAATTTCAAAATTGCATAAACTTCCATCAACCATAGAAAATAAACCGTAACTCGGATGAAAATACTTTGTACATGAAAGTTGCTCGGATCAACGAGACGAATCCGAATACGAAGCCCGTTCATCAGCCACACATCCTTAGCATAGCGAACCTTCACCATTTCACCTATGGTTCATCTGTCCGAAAACGCGAAACACCGAGGATACTTTAACAGATGTTTCCCCCCTTCGCCGGTACCACCTACTGCCGCGTTAGGGCACACCTAGCACCGCTCATTGTCATGTCTTGCATCTTCATGCTTATCTTCTCTCCGGTAGACTAAGATACCGACGCTACTGCTGCCCCT
>NC_041393.1:704417809-704571566 GCF_002162155.2 Triticum dicoccoides
TTCTTCTCTCTACTGCTTGCATTAGAGTAGTATAGCATGTTACTCTTTCGATTAATCCTATTCTGTTTCATAGCCTGTCATTGTTGCTACATCTCTTGATACCTTACCTGCAATCCTAAATACTTAGTATACGATGCTAGTTTATCATTTGTGGCCCTAAATTCTTGTCAGTCTGCCATGCTATACTATCGGGCCGTGATCACTCGGGAGGTGATAACGGGCATATACTATACATACATACATACTACTGATGGTGATTAAAGTCGGGTCAGCTCATAGAGTACCTGCAAGTGATTCTGATGTGGGGGCTGAAAGGACAGGTGGCTCCATCCCGGCAGAGGTGGGCCTTGGTTCCCGACGGTCCCCGACTGTTACTTTGTGGCGGAGCGACAGGGCTGGTTGAGACCACCTAGGAGAGAGGTGGGCGTGGCCCTGGTTGGTGTCCGCGGTTACTTTAAAATAACACGCTTAATGAGATCTTGGTATTTGATCTGAGTCTGGCGACTGGCCTATACGCATTAACCAACTACACGGGAACAGATATGGGCACTCAACGTGTGGTATCAGCCGAAGCCTTGTCGACGTCAGCGACTGAGCGGCACGCGCCGGGTTGGACCGCGTAACACAACTTCCTTTGTAATGGAGGTTGCTAGGTCCGCTCTCCGGTCGCGTACGCAACATGCAGGTGTGCAATGGGAGATGGGCCCAGACCCCTGCGCGCATTGGATTTAGACCGGTGTGTTGACCTCTTTGTTGTGCCTAGGTAGGGCTGTGACGTGTTGATCTTCCAAGGCCGGTCATGACCCAGGAAAGTGTGAACAGCCAAAGGGGATCGACTGTGTTGGGAAATGTGGTGCACCCCTGCAGGGAAGTTTATCTATTCGAATAGCCGTGTCGCTCGATAAAAGGACAACCCAGGGTTGTACCTTTACCTTATGACAACTAGAACGGGATACTTAATAAAACACACCCAGACAAGTTCCAGAGACAACCCGGTGATTGCTTTCCCATAGGGCGACGAGGGGAGGATCGTGGGGTAGGATTATGCTATGTGATGCTACTTGGAGGACTTCAATCTACTCTCTTGTACATGCTGCAAGGCGGAGGCTGCCAGAAGTGTCGTCTTCGATAGGATTATCCCCCTCTTATTCTGGCATTGTGCAGTTCAGTCCATCGATATTGCCTCTTTACACATATACCCATGCATATGTAGGGTAGATCCTTGCTTGCGAGTACTTTGGATGAGTACTCATGGTTGCTTTGCTCCTTCTTTCCCCCTTTTTCCCTCTTCCTCTCGGATGCTGCAACCAGACGTTGGAGCCCAGGAGCCAGACGTCACGGTCGATGATGATTCCTCCTACACTAGAGGTGCCTACTACTACGCGTAGGCCGCTGACGACGACCAGGAGTAGTTTAGGAGGATCCCAGACAGGAGGCCTGCGCCTCTTTCGATCTGTATCCCAGTTTGTGCTAGCCATCTTATGGCAACTTGTTTAACTTATGTCTGTACTTAGATATTGTTGCTTCCACCGACTCATCTATGATCGAGCACTTGTATTTGAGCCCTCTAGGCCCCTGGCTTGTATTATGATGCTTGTATGACTTATTTTATTTTAGAGTTGTGTTGTGATAACTTCACGTGAGTCCCTGATCTTGATCGTACACGTTTGTGTGTATGATTAGTGTACGATTGAATCGGGGGCGTCACAAGTAAAGAGACTTGCCAGTAACGAAATTCAACTAGGTGTGAAGATACCGACGATCGAATCTCAGGCAAGTAACATACCGATGGACAAAGGTAATTACGTATGTTGTCATAAGGTTCGACCGATAAAGATAGAATATTTAGGAGCCAATATGGTCATCCAGGTTCCGCTATTGGTTATTGACCGGAGGGGTGTCTCGGTCATGTCTACATAGTTGTCGAACCCATAGGGTCCGCATGCTTAACGTTCGTTGACGATATAGTATTGTATGAGTTATGTATGTTGGTGACTGAATGTTGTTCAGAGTCCCGGATGAGATCACATACATAACGAGGAGCTCCGAAATGGTCCGGAGGTAAAGATTGGTATATGGGATAATAGTGTTTGGTCTCTGGAAGGGTTCCGGAGTTCATCGGAAGGGGTTCCGGATGTTTCCCGAAATGTTTGGGTATGAGAAGACTTTATTTGGGCCAAAGGGGAAAGCCCACGAGGTTTTTGGAAAGTGCAAAAGGAAGTTTTGTGGAGACTAGAGCCTATATGCTAGGAACCCCGGCATCTAGGGGGTAGACGCCGGGAATGCTGGCGTCTAGTCCTGGAGTCCGAGAAGGACTCTTGCCTTTAGGGCAAACCCGACTTTGAGGAGGCTTTTACTCCATGTTTCAACCCCAGGGCTCAACATATAAATAGAGGGGCAGGGCTAGCACCCAAGACAGATCAAGAATCACCAAGCCGTGTGTCGGCAACCCCGTACCGTCTAGTTTATCCTCTGTCATAGTTTCCATTGTGCTTGGCGAAGCCCTGCGGAGATTGTTCTTCACCAACACCGTCACCATGCCGTCGTGCTGCCGGAACTCATCTACTACTTCGCCCGTCTTGCTGGATCAAGAAAGCGAGGATGTCATTGAGGTGAACGTGTGTTGAACACGGAGGTGTCGTAGGTTCGGTACTTGATCAGAACAGATCGTGAAGGTGTACGACTACATCAACCGCATTGATAAACGCTTCCGCTTAGCGATCTTCAAGGGTATGAAGATGCTCTCCCCTCTCATAGCTATGCATCTCCATGGATAGATCTTGCGTGTGCGTTGGAATTTTTTAAATTGCATGCTATGTTCCCAATAGAATCCATATTACCGCCCCTCTCAAGAAAGAATGAGTGAATAAACACTCATCATGAGAATAAACCGCTTAGCATGGAAGATACTGACTACCTCATGTCGCTCTATGAACAATTCAGGCACACAAAAAGGATATTTATTTGAAGTTTTTAGAGGTGGCACATGCAAATTTACTTAGGACGGCAGGGTAAGACCGCATATAGGTAGGTATGGTGGACTCATATGGATTAACTTGGGTTTCAGGGTTTTGGTGCACAAGCAGAATTCCCGCTTAGTACAGGTGAATGCTAGAGAGCGACCAGCTAGAGAGCGAAAACAGTCATGAACATGCATTATGCAGAAGTAACATTGAATACTAGCACGAGTAGGATATGAACACCATGAACATAAATATCATATAGGTTATGTTGGTTATTGATTCAACTAAATGCATGAACATGTGCCAAGTCAAGCCACTCGAACATTCAGAGGAGGATACTATATGATCATACTACATAACAATCATTTTAATGCAATGTTGATATCCAAGATAAATCATTATCCACTCCTAGCTACTTAAGCATGTCATGAGAAACTATAATCTCTAATTGTCATTGCAAACGTGTTTAATCATAATAGGCTGAATCATGGATACTAGGTTAAACATGTTTACAAAAAACAGAACAAGTTGAGTTCATACCCGTTTCTCTCTGCCACAACCAGTTCATCAAATGTTGTCATTATTGCCTTTCACTTGCACGACCGAACGATATGAAAATAATAATAGTGCAAGAGTGCCATGGAATAAGCTGGAATTTGCAAACATTTTATTCAAAAGTAGAAGACAAAGTAATATGGTCTCTTTGTTATATCAACAATAATACATATGAGAGCCACTCAACATTTTCATCATGATCTTATCCTTGGTACGACTCCATAAAAAGAAAAGAAATTTAGAGAAACACATTGAAATATTTTTGGAGTTTTTGGTTTTTCTTGAACAAGCAAATAAAAGAGAAAGCCAAAACGAGAAAAACTATTTACATGGGAAAGCTCCCAGCAAGTAAAAGAAGAACAAGGAAATCTTTTTGAGTTTTCCCAAAGTTTTTCAAACACACAAGAAGAAGGCAAGAAAATAAATCTAACATGGATAATACAATGAAAAAGTGTGGACACCGACAACTGGAATGAAATGTGTGATCATGAATTTAATCTCGATGGAAATACGTACTCCTCTGAGCTTAGGCTTTTGGCCTAACTTGGTAATCACCACTCAAAGAAGCCATCAGGTCCCACGTTGAAGTGCTGCGGAGAGGGCACCTGAGGATCCCACTGCTGAGGCTCCGCCTGTGCCTCAACTAGGTTGTTCCGATAGGCAACAATGTCCTCAGGCATAATCCTGTATCCGCCACTGGCAATAGGATCAGACGAAGCAGGTGTAGGGAAAGGAATAACATCACGGGTAATCTCACCAAAGACCAAGTTATAAGGAACATCCATAGTGGTGTCCTCTCTATCAATAAAGTTGTGGTGAGCCATAGCCACGCTATCTAGGTAAACCCTGGGAAAGGGATAATCATGATCGCGTATCAGGACATTAAAGTGACTCGCTAGGCGAGTAGCATAAATGCCACCCTGTATTTTACCATTGGATCTGTTAAATTGGAGGCAATGTGCCACAATAGCTCCCAAGCTATAAGTGTTGTCGCCTAAAGTGCACGGTGTAAAATAGCAAAGTTTGGGGCACTGAGTACACCTACCTTCTCTCTAGCAAGCAAACACGTCATAATGAATAGAGCAAAATAATGCACAACAGGAAAGTGTAGGCTAGTGGCGGTGACACCTGACACCTCTCTCTCATCCCCCACTATTAGAGTACGGTAAAAACCATCAAACTCCACGGGCCTAGGCTCTACTAATCCACCATCAGAAGGGAGCAAGCATATGTCACAAAATTCAGTAAGCGGTATCTAATGGGGTTCAGCACTTAGTTAAACTGCACCTCAGGGGGATTATTCCTAACTAAGAAATGAAAACTTTCCGCAAAGGAACTGTGAGAAGATGATACTGTTCACATTCAGTTGTGATGAAGTCGGTGAGGCCGGCATTAGCAGCATATTGTGCAAACTCCTGAAGGATTCCGGCCCCTTCCATGAATGGGTTATGCGGCCATTCGCACGGCCGTACCTCCTCCATTCTTCGGGTGTGGACATCACTATCAGAAGACTCCCCAATAACTCCCTTGGAGTTCTTATTGGAAGCGAAATTCCTAAAGATACTCATCTTTTTCCTAAAAATTTTAGTCCACAAATTTTTTCTCAACAAAACTTCACAAGATTGATAGCAACTACTCATAAGGATAAATAGAGGCTATAACAAGCATTCAAACTACTTAGAACAATAAGAATTCAACATGCAATCTCATCTACAGCAGCACCAAGAGTAACTAATTATTCAAAATATAAACCACTAAAGAAAAAACTAATTGGACCAACAGAGGAGTCACATACCAAGCAACAATCCCCCGAAACAATTTTAGAAACGGAGCTCTGAGCAAAGAGATCGAAATCCGCGGGTTTGAGAGCAATGGTGATTTTTTTTCTGGAGGTAGGTGATGATGTGGGATGAAGAGATAAGTGAGGGGGCCCATGTGGGGACCACAACCCACCAGGGCGCGCCTCGGGGTTCTGGCGCGCCCAGGTGGGTTGTGCCCACCTAGTGCACCCCCTCTGATGTTATTTGTCGGAGTAAATTGCCACGGGTAGCCTAACCAGCTCCCCCTGGCTCTTTGAAAAATATCGGGCTGGTGGCGCCATCCAATATCCAAGACGCAGGGCCGCCTTCTCCTGGCCGGCTATCCAATCGGCCGGCTGCTTGAAGGCGGCAAGGCTCTGTAACCTCTGTCAACAAAGGTCGACTCCTAGCAGCCGGCCATCAGACAGTCGACTCCTAGCAGGCAACCCGGCTCACACCCTCTGAACCTGCACCCGCATAACGGCGATAAGACGGGGCGTGGCTACAGTGAAGCCTGCCACCGCCGAATCCGGGGGAAAGCATGGCCACAGTGCGCCGTATGGGGCAGCCACTCCCCGTTCGACGCGACAATGTTGCCACGTTGACCATGACATCACCCACGACGGACTGTCAGTACGGCCCGCAGGCGGCGGGCCCCTACGGCCAGAGAGATAAGGAAGGCGGCCAAGCTTCACCAGTCGGCTTAGGGGAGAGCCGACTCTTAGCAGCCGGCCCACTCCCGCCCTGGAAGTTTGTGTGCCATTAAGCAGACAAGACGGAGTAAGGCTACAGGGAAAGCCCGCCAGGCAGCGGCACAGTAGCCATGCTTTCCCTGACAAAGCCCTCGTTACCAAGAGTAAGGCAACAGTAACCAGCAGCCGGCGGGACCCACCAGTCGGCGGGCCCAAGTTGTCGGCGGAGAAGCCGACAGCAACAGACCCTGACGGCTTGGACCCACACCTAGTCAGATTGCCATTGTACCCTTGGGGGGTAGGCTTATATGAACCCCCCAGGGCACCCATGCAAAGGGTTGATCTCTGAGAGATTTTAGACATCACATAGAGAGAAAGAGAGAGCTAGCCTTGCCCTTCTTCTTCCTCTGGCCAAACAGCTCAAGGATCCTCTTGTAGCTACTCATCTCGATCTAGTAATCATGCGGAGACCGCCGATAAGCAGGACTAGGGGTGCTATCTCCACGAAGAGCCCCAAACCTGGGTAAGATTCGCCGGCATGCATGTCTTCGCCTTATCCCGTTTCAAGGCACCGGCGATGTCTTACTGGCTCCCACAACGATAAGCCACCCGTTGGAATATGTCGCACCTACCACCCAACATTTGGCGCCCACCTTGGGGTGATACGTCTCCGTCGTATCTATAATTTTTTATTCTTCCAAGGCAATATTATTCAACTTTCATATACTTTTGGCAACTTTTTATACTATTTTTGGGACTAACATATTGGTCCAGTGCCCAGTGCCAGTTCCTGTCTGTTGCATGTTTTATGTTTCGCAGAAAACCAATATCAAACGGAATCCAAACGGGATAAAAACGGAGAGAGAATTATTTTGGAATATTTGGGATTTTCCGGAGGAAGAATCAATGCGAAACAGTGTCTGAGGTGGCCACGAGACAGGGGGGCGGGCCCTCCCCCCTGGGTGCGCCCTGGACTCTCGTGGGCCACCCGTAAGGCGGTTGATGCTCTTATTTTGCCGCAAGAAAGCTAATTTTACAAGAAAAATCTGAGCGAAAGATGCACCCCAATCGGAGTTACGGATCTCCAGATATAAAGGAAACGGTGAAGGGGTAGAATCACAGAACGCAGAAACAGGGAGGTAGATCCAATCTCGCAGGGGCTCTCGCCCCTCCAAAGCCATGGGAGCCAAGGACCATAGGGGAAACCCTTCTCCCATCTAGGGAGGAGGTCAAGGAATAAGAAGAAGAAGTGGGCCTCACTCCCCCTTGCTTCCGGTGGCGCCGGAGCGCTGCCGAGGGCCATCATCATCACCGCGATCTTCACCAACACCGTCGTCATCTTCACCAACATCTCCATCACCTTTCCCCTTCTATATCCAGCGGTCCAGTCTCCCACATCCCGCTGTACCCTTTACTTGAACATGGTGCTTTATGCTTCATATTATTTTCCAATGATGTGTTGCCATCCTATGATGCCTGAGTAGATTTTCGTTATCTGTCGGTGATTGATGAATTTCTATGATTGGTTTGACTTGCATGTTTTATTATTGGTGTTGTCCTATGGTGCCCTCCATGTCGCGCAAGCATGAGGGATTCCCGCTGTAGGGTGTTGCAATGCGTTCATGATTTGCTTATAGTAGGTTGCGTGAGTGACTGAAAGACAAACCCGAGTAAGTAGATTGTTGCATATGGGATAAAGAGGACTTGATACTTTAATGCTATGGTTGGGTTTTACCTTAATGAATCTTTAGTAGTTGTGGATGCTTGCTAGAGTTCCAATCATAAGTGCATATGATCCAAGAAGATAAAGTATGTTAGCTTATGCCTCTCCCTCAAATAGAATTGCAATAGTGATTACCGGTTTAGTTACATAGTCAATTGCTTAGGGACAATTTCACAACTCCTACCACCACTTTTCCATACTCGCTATATTTACTTTATTGCATCTTTATCTAAACAGCCCCTACTTTTTATTACATGTTCTTTATTATCTTGCAAATCTTTCCTATCACTCCTACAAAGTACTTCTAGTTTCATACTTGTTCTAGGTAAAGAGAACGTCAAATGTGCGTAGAGTTGTATCGGTGGTCGATAGAATTTGAGGGAATATTTATTCTACCTTTAGCTCCTCGTTGGGTTTGACACTCTTACTTATCGAAAACTGTTGCGATCCCCTACACTTGTGGGTTATTAAGACTTTTTTCTGGCACCGTTGTCGGGGAGTCATAGCGTGGGGTGAATATTCTCATGTGTTCTTGTTTGCTCTATCACTAAGTAATTTTTATTTGCTGTTCTTAGTTGTTCTCTATCTTTAGTTATGGATAAGGAACACAAAATACCAAAAAAATTAGAGGTACTTGCTACTCATATAGAAGGGGTAACTCCTAAAAACCCCGATTCTCATTATGTGAAAGATATTATGTACTATTTTGATAATCCTGAGAAAACCCCATTCAACTTTATAATGGAAGACACATTGGATCAACGTGAATATTTTATGGATTATCGCTCGACACAAAAAGGGAAACTATTACGGGATCAATTTATTATTTTGCGTTGGAATGCTCGTCAACTATGCGTGATGCATGATTATACTTGTTGCTCTGGATGAAGGATCCACACCTTCCCTTTTCATGCAAATTCAATGATAATGAAACCTTAGCTTCTTATGTTAATGGTAGATATGATTACTATGATGTGGAACAAATAGAAGAATTTGTTGCTTTTATGGGTGCTTATGAGATTGAATCTATGTTTAAAGCGTTTGACGATTTTGATGGTTCAGTTTATAGACCAGAAAATATTGCTATACTTAGATATTGCTATGAAAATTATGAATACAATTACTATATCAATGCTTTTATGAAGAAATTCTCCGCTGTCCAAGAAGAGATTAATATGTTGCAGGAAGCTATGGAAGAAGAAATTGATGGAACTGTGAGCTCATTGGATGAAAAAGATGATGAGGAAATCGAAGAATTAAAGGAGGAAGAGCGGATTAGCTACCCGTGCCCACCTTCTAATGAGAGTAACTCTTCAACTCATACATTGTTTAATTCCCCTTCGTGCTTACCGAAAGATGATTGCTATGATGATTGCTATGATCCCGTTAATTCTCTTGAAATATCCCTTTTTGATGATGCTTGTTATGCTTGTGGCAAAGATGCCAATATGAATTATGTTTATGGAGATGAACTTTCTATAGTTCCTTATGTTAAACATGAAATTTTTGCTATTGCACCCACGCATGATAGTCCTATTATCTTTTTGAATTCTCCCAACTACACTATATCGGAGAAGTTTGTGCTTATTAAGGATTACATTGATGGGTTGCCTTTTACCATTTCACATGATGATTTTGATGAATATAATATGCATGTGCTTGCTGCTCCTACTTGCAATTATTATGAGAGAGGAACTTTATCTCCACCTCTCTATGTTTCCAATACGATAGAATTGCAAGAAACTGTTTATACTATGCATTGGCCTTTACTTTGTGTGCATTAATTGTTCTTTTATGACATGCCGATGCATAGGAAGAGAGTTAGACTTCGTTGTTGCATGATATATGTTACTTTGTGCTCACTACTAAATCACAAATCATTGTTAATTAAAATTGGCTTTGATATACCTTGGGATCCGGGTGGATTCATTACTTGAGCACTATATGGCTAGCTTAATTGCTTTAAAAAAGTCATTTATTTCTGTTGAGTGCTTTCATATAGTTTAAAAACAAAATAAAATAAAAAGGGAACCTAAAAACTTTTCAAAAAGGAAAGTGAAAGTGAGAGAGATAAGCATTGTTGAAGTGGGAGAGCTCCTTGAACTTTGTTCATGCTCACGGAAACTTGGTGAATCTTGATTACAGAAACTTTCCATCAAAAATAATTATCCCCTTGTACAATTCCATTGTACTATAAATTTTTTTTGCCAATTTTTCCCTTTAGGATGTTTACAATGCTTGTTGGTTTGTACGGTGCAGGGCAGAAACTTTGGCTGTAGTGCTCATTTTACATTTTTAACTGGAACGTCAAGTGGGTCTGATTCCTTTTGCAATGTCTTGCTGTACAACTTGTTTATTGTTCCTAATTTTGGTAGAATTGTTTGTATAACAGAAGTATGGTGGATGTTCAGATTGCTACAGACTGTTCTGTTTTTGATAGATTCTGTTTTTGATGCATAGTTTGCTTGTTTTGATGAATCTATCAATTTATATCAGTGGATTAAGCCATGAAAAAGTTATATTACAGTAGACACAATGCAAAAACAAAAGTTTTCAACAGTACTTAGAGTGGTGATTTTTTTATTATACAAACGGATTTTACCGAGTTTTCTGTTGAAGTTTTGTGTGGATGTAGTGTCTAATAGAGAATGTCTCGATATAAGGAAAAGAAAGAGAGGCAAGAGCTCAAGCTTGGGGATGCCCGAGGCACCCCAAGTAAATATTCAAGGAGACTCAAGCATCTAAGCTTGGGGATGCCCGGGAAGGCATCCCCTCTTTCTTCAACAAGTATCGGTATGTTCTCGTATTCGTTTCGTTTATGCATTATGTGCAAGTCTTGGAGCGTCTTATGCATTTAGTTTTCATTTTTCTTTTATGCGCCATGCTGGTATGAGATAGTCCTTGGTTGATTTATGGAATTCTCATTGCACTTCACTTAAATCTTTCGAGTATGGCTTTATAGAATGCTTCACGTGCTTCACTTATATCATTTGAAGTTTGGATTCCCTGTTTCTCTTCACATAGAAAACCGCCATTTGTAGAATGCTCTTTTGCTTCACTTATAATTGTTAGAGCATGGGCATATCTTTTGTAGAAAGAATTAAACTCTCTTGCTTCACTTATATCTATTTAGAGAGATGATAGGAACTGGTCATTCACCTGGTTAGTCATAAAATGCTACATAAACTTGTAGATCGCTGAATATGCTATGTTTGATTCCTTGCAATAGTTTTGCGATATAAAGATGGTGATATTAGAGTCATGCTAGTGGGTGGTTGTGGATTGTAGAGACACTTGTGTTGAGGTTTGCAAGTCCCGTAGCATGCACGTATGGTAACCGTTGTGTGACAAATTTGAAGCATGGGGTGTTTCTTTGATTGTCTTCCTTATGAGTGGCAGTCGGGGACGACCGATGGTCTTTTCCTACCAATCTATCGCCCTAGGGGCATGCGTAGTAGTACTTTGCTTCGAGGTCTAATAAACTTTTGCAATAAGTATATGAGTTCTTTATGATTAACGTGAGTCCATGGATTATATGCACTTTTACCTTTCCATCATTGCTAGCCTCTTCGGTACCGTGCATTGCCCTTCCTCACCTTGAGAGTTGGTGCAAACTTCTCCGGTGCATCAAAACCCCGTGATACGATACGCTCTATCACACATAAGCCTCATTCACTACTAGAAAAAGGGCTATAGATGGGATTGACACTAATGGCGCACCAGACAAGGGGTGCGCCATTAGTATATACTAATGGCCCACCACCTTCTGATACGCCATTAGAGTTGAAACTACTAATGGCGCACCTGGCCCAAGGTGCGCCATTAGTATCAATTTTTTTTGAACTAGTGCGCCTGCCCAAACATACTAATGGCGCATCCGGACACAGTGCGCCATTACTAGTTGTAACTAGTAATGGCGCACCCGTCGGAAAGTGCGCCACTAATGTTGTTTTTTATTATATTTTTTATTCCTTTTTTTGCAATACTACTAATGGCGCACTGTTCAACCGTGCGCCATTACTAGTTTAAACTAGTAATGGCGCACTGTAGAACAGTGCGCCATTAGTATGTTTTTTTTTGCAAAACTACTAATGGCGCACCGCCAGAAGGTGCGCCATTAGTAACCTGGATTACTAATGGCGCATCTAGTGCTGGTGCGCCATTAGTAAGTGGGCAGCAACAAGATATTTTGGACAGCCTCTCCTACCCACACTCACTTTCTCCCCACTTCATTCTCTCCACCTCCTCCTTGTCTCGGGTGCCTCCTCTTTTTCACCTCATTTCCACCATAGATTCATTCAAATTAAGTGGTTAAATTACCTTGTTTTGATAGGTAAGTAAGGGGGGAAGCTATATTTATGTTGTTCTCCCTACAATAATGTGCACATGCACTTTTTATGGCCTAGCTAGATCTATGTATGTTCGTGGAGTTGCATATGTTTGTGGTGTTGCATATGTGTTTGTGTTTGGAGGTGTACCAGTATTTGAAATGCGATAGTTGCCAATATTTTGCCGGAATGTTGATTCATTTCCGTTTCGGCGAGAATTTTGGCATTAAGCATTCTTTTTGCTCCTATTTTTATGGAAAGTCATGCCAAATTTTTTCTTGGTTCTAAAATATTGTTTTGCTCTACCTCGTAGGCGACCATGGTCCACACGATGACCGAAGGCATCGTGAATAGGTTTTTGAGGTCCGCGAAGGCCGAGATGCTTCAAAAGAACGAGACAGAGATAAGATGTCCGTGTCGAAGATGCAAGCTGAAGAGCCTTATTGCGGACCCGGATTCCGGCAGGTGCGGGACCACCTGCTCTTGCGTGGTTTCATGGATGGCTATCGGTGGCAAGGTGATGAAGATGACTACGAAGTCGTCCATGGGGGCCGGGCAAGAAATGAGGAAGGGCAGCAAGACAACCACCGCGGCTCGGGCGGGCGAGAAGACGAAGAATCCCCAGGAGATGATCACGACGGTGATGCTGTACACAGTCATCATGTAGAAGATGCAGGACATGATGATGAGGAAGATGTCGGAGCAGACGACGGGCATGATCATGAAGATGATGATGCCGGCGGAGTAGACGACGCTGGACCATCGATGGGCTGGGTGCAGGACCCTCATATTCAAGAGCTGCTTCTCAAGCAGACGGATAACGCAAGAGCTACCGCCCGAGAGAAAGCCAAGATAGATCAACTTGAGGTCGATGCGGTTACTCCATTGTATGAAGGATGCAGGCCCGAGGATACCTGCCTGAAAATAACGCTCATGGCTCTGGAGATGAAGGTAAAACACAAAATGACCGACGCATGCTTCGACGAGAACATGTCATTCTGGCACGAACGTCTTCCCAAGGGGAACAAGTGCCCGACCAGTTTGGAGGAGGCAAAGAAAATCATGTGTGCATGAACAATTGCATCATTTATCGGGATGAGCACGCGGAGTCTACCATATGTCCAGTGTGCGGCATCACTCGATACAAGAAGAGGAAGAAAGCTCCTTGAAAAGTGGTGTGGTATTTTCCGATCACTCCTCGTCTGCAGCGGTATTTCGCGGACCCTAAGGTAGCAAAGCTCCTGCGTTGGCACGCGGATAGGGAGGAGAAGAAGCGAGAAGATGACGCAAATGATCCAGAGATAGATAAAAAAGACAAGATGCTGAGTCACCCTAAGGATGCGAGCCAGTGGCAAGCGTTGAACTTCGAAGACCCAGAATTTGGGAACGATCCAAGGAACATCGTGCTGGGCGCGAGCACCGATGGAGTCAATCCGTTTGGCAGCAAGAGAAGCACACATAGCACCTGGCCTGTGTTTGTGTGGATGTACAACCTTCCCCCCTGGTTGTGCATGAAGAGGAAGTACATTCACATGAGTATGCTAATTGAAGGGCCGAAACAACCAGGGAACGATATCAATCTGTATCTGGGGCTGCTGAAAGAGGAGCTTGACACGCTGTGGAAAATGCCAGCTAATACGTGGGACGCCGCAGAGAAAGAATATTTCCCTATGAGAGCCGCACTGCTCACGACGGTGCACGACTATCTCGGTTACGGATATCTCGCGGGGCAGGTAGTCCATAGATTTTCTGGATGCGTAAGGTGCATGGATGACACAACGTATCGCCAGCTAGATAGAGATCCCGGGTCTTCGAAAACCGTGTTCATGGGACATCGAAGGAGGCTTCGCGACGATGACCCGTGGAGGAAACGCAAGGATCTGTTCGATGGTGAAACCGAACCCCAAAAACGCCCGTGTACGAGGAGCGGCGAGGAAATAGACAAGCTGTTGAAAAATTGGAAAGACTGCCCACTGCCGGGAAAGAAGCAAAAGGCACCAGAGCCGGGAAAGAAGCGAAAGGCGCTAGAGCCGCTGCTGAAGGTATGGAAAACGAGGTCTGTTTTCTGGGACTTGCCGTACTGGAAGATCCACCGCGTGCCTCACAGCCTTGATGTCATGCATATCACGAAGAACGTGTGCGAGAGTCTGCTTGGTACCCTTCTCAATGGGCATCAGGCAGGAGCTTCACGCTAATGATGATGATGATGATGATGATGATGATGATGATGATGATTATGAGGCGAAGCAGGACACAGTAAGTCGTCGCAAAGGCAAAAAGGCCAAGAAGACCGGAAATGACTACCCTCCCGCGTGCTTCACTCTAACTCAGGAGGAGATCGAGCAGTTTTTCACCTGCCTCCTAGGAGTAAAACTTCCTTACGGTTACGCGGGGAAGATAAGCAGATACCTAGACCCAGCGAAGCAGAAGTTCAGTGGGATGAAGTCTCACGACTGTCACGTGCTGATGACGCAGATACTTCCAGTTGCAATCCGTGGGATCATAGACGCGCACGTCCGTGAAACGCTATTTGGCCTATGCAACTTTTTCGACGTCATCTCTCGGAAGTCGATTGGCGTGAGGCAACTCAGAAGGCTACCGGAAGAGATCGTGGTGATACTATGCGAGCATGAGATGTACTTCCCGCCTGCATTCTTCGACGTTATGGTGCATCTGCTGGTCCATATAGTGGAGGATATCATCCAACTTGGGCCGACGTTCCTGCACAGCATGATGCCGTTCGAAAGGATGAATGGTGTCATCAAAGGATACGTTCGCAACATGTCACGTCCAGAGGGAAGTATAGCCAGGGGCTTTCTGACTGAAGAGTGCATCTCCTACTGCACGAATTATCTAGGCGTTGAGAACCCCGTTGGTCTGCCCGTCAACAGGCACCTCGGCAGGCTCGCTGGACGGGGTCACCGTGAGGGTCGCCGCGAAATGCATGTCGACTTAGAGGGTCGACTCACCGACTTTCAAAGAGCAAACCTAGTTGCGCTACAACACATAGATGTGGTCGATCCTTGGGTGGTAGAGCACAAAACCTTTATTAAGAAGACGTACAATGACCGAGGCCAACAGAGGACGAACGGAGATATAATCAAAGAGCACAACTCATGTTTCACGCGTTGGTTCAAACAGAAGCTTCTGTCGTACCCTTTACATGAGGATTCTTCCGCGGAAGACCAACTCATATTCGCCTTGTCACAGGGCGCCGAGCACAACCTGATGACCTATGAGGCATACGATATCAACGGCTACACATTCTACACTGAGGCCAAGGACATGAAGAGCGATGGTTATCAGAACTCCGGGGTAACGATGGAATCCTACACCGGTAATGACAAGGACAGATACTACGGAAGGATCGAGGAGATCTGGGAGCTGAGCTACGCTGGAGAGAAGGTCCCGATGTTCCGTGTCAGATGGGCGAAGAGCGTCCTAAAAGAAGGCCGGTATTTCACCACCATGGTTATACCCGAAGCCAAATCCAAGACCGCGGGCGCAAACGTCACCGCGAAAAATGAGCCATGGGTAGGGGCTTCCCAAGTTGACCAATGCTTCTTCATTACCGACCCGTCAAAGCCCAGTCGTGTTGTCGTGAGGAGAGGCAAAAGGAAGATCATCGGAATGGATGGGGTAGCCAACGAGCAAGACTTCGACAAGTACGGCGACCCGAGGATCGAACATGACGACGATGATGAAGTAGCAGCATACACCACAAGAAGAAGCAGGACCACCCTACCTAAAGGACGTCCGTTCCACAGGAGAACTCCATTTGCGAAAAAGAAGGGCAAGAAGATTGTGAACAGATAGCTAGCTAAGATCGATTGTATTTAAATCGTAGCCTTCATTTCTCGATTGTATTTCATGGGAACTTTTTGAACTATCATGAATATTTTTAAATTTCATGGACACTCGATCTCGATCCCCCTCCATCTCGATCCCTATCCCACCTCGCCAGATCCGGTCCCTCTCGCCGCCGAGAACCCCCCGGTCCACCGGCCGCCGCCGCCGACCCCCCGCACCCTCGATTCCCCTACTCAACTGCCGCCGCCGACCCCCCGCACCCCTCCCCTACTCAACCGCCGTTGCCGATCCCCTGCACCACCCGCACCCTGCCCCGCTCCACCGGCATTACTGTTTGATGATATTTAAAAAAAATTATTACTGTCTTATAAAAAAAATATTACTGTTATGATTTAAACAAGTTTGAACATATTTAAACACAAATAAGTATCAAACAGCATTTTAAATGCATAAAAAAATTGTGGAGCCTGGGAATCAAACCCAGGACCTCCTGGTGTGAGAACTGGCTGCTGACCAGTCGAGCTAGTAGAGGGAGCTTAATGTGGATCAAGTCAGGTGGAAAATAACCTGTTGGCTCGAGCAGAAATCAAAAAAAATTACTAATGGCGCACCAGGGCGAGGTGCGCCATTAGTATGGATGTACTTATGGCACACCGAGGTGTGGTGCGCCATTAGTATTGTGCCTCCATCCATACTTCCTCCCTGGCACAAACCTATCCCCGCTCTCTCCCTCGCCCTCGCCCTCGATCCCCTTCCCCTCTCCTCTCCCGACGCTGCTGCCCCGCCGCCTCGACGCCGCTGCCCCGCCGCCCCGACACCGTTGCCCCGCCGCTCCGACGCTGCCCCGACGCCGCCTCGACGCCCGCCCCGCTCCTCCTCCGGTGCCTCTCCGCCCAGCCCAAGCCCAAGGCCGCTCCGCCTCCACCTCCTCCGCCTCCGCCGTCGGACGAGGGCGCCGCAGCGTGGGCCCGTCGCGCGGCCGCGCTCTCGTTGCTGGGGCTCACCGGCGCCGTCGCCGCCAGCGCCTTCAGCGACCTCTCCGACCTTCGCGACGCCGCCCTCGACCTCTCCCTCCCGGAGCTCCTCCCCGACCACCTCCCGGGAGCTCGTTCTCTGCCCACCCAAGGTACCGCCTGAATGCTCCTCCTCTGTCACTGAATTTGTTCTGAATTAGCAGCAATAGATAGCAATAGTGCAGTTAGTTTGGTGGGGTTGAAACGAGGATTGGGGTCATGGAAGGAACACAAACATGATTAAAATCAGAGAGTTGATTAATTGGCAGCAGTGTGTGAGCTAATTCAGTAGGCAGTTTTGGAACAATCTTTTTGGATAAAGGGTGTTTATAACCTGAACATACACTTGTTCCCCACTCATGGATAGGTGAAATGAAATGATACAGATGGTGTATCTGTAGCCTAGAGATGTGATTACAACATATACACAGTTGAAAATGAAGCAAGTCTTTGATATGAAGTAGAAATAAATAAATAAATGACAGAAAGGGTGAAAGAGCGAGGATCGACGGTGACCACCTATCTAGGAATCAAGGCCAAGGTCCAAAACTTTAAAGTGAAAACTACAAATTCACAGTGATGCGTGTGTCCAGTGCAAATGCCACACAAGTCAAATAACGATGTGGATGGGGAATACAAAAAAAGGTTAAAATTGCATAGATAAGATAGAGCAGCAACAGGCCAACAACAATAGTGCAGTTAGTATATGGTGAAGTTGAAAGCATGTCAGAATGGGGGGATGGTGATTGAAGGAACACCAACATGATTAAAACCAGAAAGTTAAGTAATTGGCACATGGCAGCAGTGAGCTAAATTAAGTAGGCCATGGATAATACTCCATCTAGTCTGCATCAAAATATAAGACACTATCATAAGCGTCTTATATTTTGATACACGGAGGGAGTAAAAGGGAGGTTTGTTGGTGCATTCAGACGGTATCTATGCCAACATAACATATATATATATATATATATACTAGTCTGTTAATACTTGTTTTGAGGGTACTTTTACTTCTTCTTTCCTGAGTTTTATTAGTGTACTTTTACTGTCCTCTATAGGTGACGTGTGAACCGTTGCTTATGCCGATCGACTTACCGACTACCTATTTAATTGGTTTTCTTTTAAATCTTATAGTTCCCGTTGATTATAAACTGGCCGGCCGCGATCAATCAGTTGGTATTGATTTTGTTAGCAGACTTTGAGGTCAGTTTAACCTGTCATTTTCAACAGTACTCAACTAGTCTAAGTTACTGAGCAAAGTTATACACAGCAGTCTAAGTTAGCTAGCCGATCGATTCCATGTGGCCAGAGATACAAGATTACTCAACAACATATCCTAGGAGCTAGAGGATGTTCGCGTGCATGACAAGGCTATAGGCATGCCGCATGCACCAGCCGTTAATTAGCACAAGCTGATCACGTCGTTGTATAACTCCTTTGTTATAGCTCAATTTGGTTCAGCTAGCTGTATCTAGGATTATCCATGCAACGAGTGGTCAAAACCAAGAAACTAAGAAAAACTGCACTTGCCAAACATCTCTATAGTTTTGCTAAAACTGAGAAAAACTGCAGTTTTTAGAAACCAAATTTTTCATTGCCCACACATTGGAATACCGAGGTTTTCAATTACCATGGTTTTGGAAAAACCGTGTTGCCAAACTAGGCCTTAGCAGTTAAGTCTTAACGTGGTTTGCATTCATTTGCAATTACACTTGTTTTTGCCTCCACTTGATGGAGCCGACAGCTTCCGTTTACCTGAAACGAGTCTTCTTGTTTTGCGGTGCTCATTTTTTTCTAAGTGAATTGCAGTACTTGTTCCTTTGTGCACCATAAGTAAGACTAGCTAATTTTATGAAAATGTATCATGTCAATGTCCGTGACTCTCTCTTTTTAAGTCCACATTCTGTTGGTGGCTCGGTTAACTCCTAGGGTTTTAGCAGTTATGTATAAAAAACATTCTGATCCAGTATTGCTTGTAGTGGTTTGTCCAAAATGTTGAATGATACTGCTTGGAGATGCATATATTGTTTCACCTCTTCACATGCCAATGTATTTTCCATGTTGGGGGTCATACTATACCGCTGGTGTGCGGAAGGAGAAAAGGACCAGCTCAGAAAGCCAGGCGCGCTAGGTTCAAGAACTCAAGGCACAGGTGGCGCGGATTCCGGAGATTGACCAAGAGCAAGTGCCACAACAACTCGGAGCGACGATCACTGCCATTGTGCCTACCTTGATCCAGGGGTTGAGTGCGTGGATTGCGGGCGGCCAACAGGGGCCGCCCCCGATTCCTAGCTTCACGGCCAGCAACTCGCAGAATGCGATGGCGGGGCCATTGTTGTCTCCGGCGGAGGCGGCATTGGTGTCTCCGACGCCGGCATGGGAGCTTAATGCACCCGGGTGTACGCCGGCCGGCACCTCTGCAGCAAGCGGCCCCTCTGTCAGCTGCACGGCCGCCGTTGGCGGTGCCTCGACATTAGCCGAGCTCGACGCCATCATCACGGTAACTAATTAAGCCTCTCTCGGTCGAGGTCTTCATCTCCTTGCCTTTGACTGGGCATCCCTGACGCCCTACATGTTTTCGCAGGGCGCCGCCGATGTTCCGTGCACTCTCCTGCACTTCGTGAACAACGAGTTGGTCGATGTCGCCAAGGGCAAAATCGTTCAACCGGGCAACCCCTTGTTCCACGGTACCCAGATGCCACCCAACTTGTTTAGGGTTGAACTGGTTCGGGTGCTGCCAGGCTGCGACGAGTTGTTACCTTCGATTCAACCCATCGGGGCCGACGATGATGACGTGATGACCCTCAGCGCCTGCCTGAGCTGGCCCCTGCTTTGGCCGAAGAGCCAGATTCGTTTGGGGGCGGGGGACACCACCCCAAAGACAACACCGCCGGTCGTGCCGGCGCCAAGTCGGCCCCATGGCAAGACCGCCGCAACGGTGCCGGACATCCCTATGCCACTGGATCCAAACATGCATATGGCACAGGATCAGAACGGCGATGACGACGATACATTTGGCAACGTCGATCAGTACTTTGCCGAACATGGGTACGATGGCGACTTCATGGGGCCTCCTTCTCAAGAACCCAACCCAACAAAAGACGTGCACGATCTAGCTGGTACCACGGAGAAGCCAAGTTGCAACAGGCGTCGTCTGCCGTTCAGCTCTCAGGAGACGCCTCCAGCTGCCGACTTCACCGAGCCTCAGATAGGCGAGGTGCAAAATATTATCAGCCCAAACACACTCAAGAAGGCGGTCTGTGAGCAGAACTCGGTCCCATTACAGGAGAAGAAGAAGGCACGCAAAAGAAAGACAAACAAGGGTGCGAGCCAGCCGGCACCGAGTACGATCCGTGCTCAGGACGGGTCACCTTCACCTGAGGATATCTCGAGGAGGGTGCATGAGGCGGGTAGGGCGATGCTACCGACAAATATGCTCAATGCTGCAACCGGTGCTATGTGGAGTCTGCATGACAGTGTTCTTTCTTTGGAGAAGCGGCGTCTCAGAGAGAAGGATGTGGCATACCCGGTTTTCGCGGCCAAGGTGCCAGAGGGCAAGGGCTTTGTGGATAACTCCATCGGGCGTACGATCGTCCTGCGGTTTGATGAACCTTCATCCTCTGCACTACACCTTCGTTCGGCTATTTTCGCTGAGTATGGAGATGCGGATCATTCGCGACAAGACCCCGGACATCGTGATAGTCGACCCCTTCTACATGCGTGCCAAGATCTTGGGCAGCGCTGGGGACCGGCAAGTCGTGAGTTCTTACCTCGAAGGCGTCATTCTGGCAAACCAAGATAAGGATAACTTCCTCGTGCCTTACTTTCCTGAGTAAGTCCTCCCCTCAACTGGCCCGTAACATATGAATTCTTAGATTTTGATCGTTTTTCTTTTAACATTCCGTGTTTTCTGCAGTGACACACATTGCACGCTCATCCTCCTAAGCCCCAAATATTCCATGGCCACGTATTTCGACCCGGACCGTCAGTCGAACATAGACTACACAAATGTCAAGAAGGTTCTTGATGATGTTCTCCCCGGCTACGCCAAATCTGGAGGCACCTTCACCAGGCCTATTCGTAAGTACGGCAAGCACGTGTTCTCCCACAATACGACATTCTGCTGCGTCAAGCAGCCACCTGGCGGTCAGAAGGGTGCCTAATACGCCATCCATTACATGCGGGCGATCGTACGGGACCATCATCAACTTCTGCTACCGAGTAAACTCAAAGATTGGGCCCCGAGCGTGTTGGCAATCCAGGACGTGGACATCAGACAAGAATTCTTTCGCATCCAGTCGGAGTTTGCGGAAATCACCCATCAAGATGTCCTTCGTACCTCGGGGTAGTTCTACCTCAGAAATCAACAGTCCAACAGTGACATCGACACAATGCTACAATTGCAGGCTGACAACGCCCGTTCTTTCATGACTCCCATGATAGACAGCGGCTTCATCCACGCTCCGGTCCCTTGAGTCGAGTCGAAAGCAGTGATGTTGTAATTAAACTTTAATGAACTTGTAGTATGTCTCTTTGGTTTCGAGAGTCGTTCAACTTAGATGTAATCGATGCTATTAATGTCTTGCTTTTCTCTTCCGATCGTTCTGTTGCATACTTATATATTGCTTATGTATTGTCTGTGAATTGGTACTAACGTTTCGTTTGGCTAGTGCATAGAGATGCCGTCGTATGTCATGTACAAGGGTAAGGTTCCCGGAGTCTACGACGACTGGGAGGAGTGTCGGAGACAGGTTCACCGATTCAGCGGTAACAGTTACAAAGGGTACATCACTAGGGCCAAGGCCGAATCTAGATACGCCCGTTATCTAGCGGGAGAGGGGAGGGAGCGTTGGAGGAACCGGATGAAGACGAGTTTCATCGTGATGATGCTCATCGTGATGACCGCAGCTCTCTTCTATGTGATGGTAGTTTAGATGATCGACATCGACTTGTAATGTGAAGACAAACTCGCTACTCGCGGTCTCGAGACTTGTAATATAATGTTCTATCTTTGTTCGGTCTTTTCAATTTGGAGACTAATATGATGAATTGTATTCAGAGACTAATATGATGAATTGTATTCAGAGACTAATCTTCTATTGTATTCGATGAATCTGTTGTTGATGTGTGCTGTCTATATTTTGTCCAATTATACATTTTGTAACCTGTGCAAAAAACAGAAAATTAAAAAAAACTAATATTCATACTAATGGCGCATCACATCACAGTGCGCCATTAGTATGCCAAAGGATACTAATGGCGCATCATTAAGCAGTGCGCCATTAGTATGCCATAGTTACTAATGGCGCATCTTGTTGTTGTGCGCCATTAGTATGCCAAAGCACCTGGGTATACATGGCCCCCTGGGAGGCATACTAATGGCGCACTGTTGTATATACTAATGGCACATCCAGTGGTGCGCCATTAGTATACCAGATACTAATGGCGCACCAGTGGTCCGCCATTAGTAAAATATACTAATGGCGTGGCACTAATGGCGCACCACTAATGCGCCATTAATGGCCAAATTAGGTGCGCCATTAGTAGGCCTTTTCCTAGTAGTGATTATATCTTCTTGAAAACAGCCACCATCCCTACCTATCATGACATTTCCATAGCCATTCCGAGATATATTGCCATGCAACTTCCATCATCATCATATACATGACTTGAGCATTTATTGTCATATTGCTTTGCATGATGTTTTCATGGCTTGTCCATTTTTGATGTCATTGCTATGCTAGATCATTGCACATCCCGGTACACCGCCGGAGGCATTCATATAGAGTCACATCTTTGTTCTAGTATCGAGTTGTAATATTGAGTTGTAAGTAAATAAAAGTGTGATGATCATCATTATAGAGCATTGCCACATAAAAAAAGAAAAAAAAGAAAAAAAAGAAAAGGCCAAAGAAGCCTAAATAAAAAAGGGGGCCAAACAAGCCCACCGGAATAAAAAAGAAAAAAAAGGAAAGAAAAGGGGGCAAGGTTACTATCCTTTTTCCACACTTGTGCTTCAAAGTAGCACCATGTTCTTCATATAGATTGTCTCCTATGTTGTCACTTTCATATACTAGTGGGAATTTTCATTATAGAACTTGGCTTGTATATTCCAACGATGGGCTTTCTCAAATGCCCTAGGTCTTCATGAGCAAGCAAGTTGGATGCACACCCACTTAGTTTCTTTTGTTGAGCTCTCATACATTTATAACTCTTAGTGCATCCGTTGCATGGCAATCCCTACTCCTCACATTGACATCAATTGATGGGCATCTCCATAGCTCGTTGATTAGCTGCGTCGATGTGAGACTTTCTCCCTTTTTTGTCTTCTCCACATAATCTCCATCATTATACTCTATTCCACCTATAGTGTTATATCCATGGCTTGCACTCATGTACTGCATGAGGGTTGAAAAAGCTGAAGCGCATTAAAAAGTATGAACCAATTGCTCGGCTCGTCATCGGGGTTGTGCATGATGGGAGCATTTTTGTGTGACGAAAATGAAGCATGGCCAAACTGTATGATTTTGTAGGGATAATCTTGCTTTGGCCTTGTTGTTTTGAAAAGACATGATTGCTTTATTGGTACACTGGAAGTATTATCATTTTTTATGTCAAATGATAGACCATTGCTTTGAATCACTCATGTCTTAATATTCATGCCATGATTAGACATATGATCAAGATTATGATAGGTAGAATTCCACATCAAAAATTATCTTTTTATCATCTACCTACTCGAGGACGAGCAGAAATTAAGCTTGGGGATGCTGATACATCTCCGTCGTATCTATAATTTTTTGTCATGCCAATATTATTCAACTTTCATATACTTTTGGCAACTTTTTATACTATTTTTGGGACTAACATATTGATCCAGTGCCTAGTGCCAGCTCCTGTCTGTTGCATGTTTTATGTTTCGTAGAAAACCAATATCAAACGGAATCCAAACGGGATAAAAACGGACGGAGAATTATTTTGGAATATTTGGGATTTTCCGGAGGAAGAATCAACGCGAAACAGTGTCCGAGGTGGCCACGAGACAGGGGGGTGCGCCCTCCCCCCTAGGCACACCCTAGACTCTCGTGGGCCACCAATAAGGCGGTTGACGCTCTTCTTTTGCCGCAAGAAAGCTAATTTTACAAGAAAACTCTGGGCGAAAGATAGACCCCAATCAGAGTTATGGATCTCCAGATATAAAGGAAACGGTGAAGGGGTAGAATCATAGAACGCTGAAATAGAGAGATAGATCCAAGCCATGGGAGCCAAGGACCAGAGGGGAAACCCTTCTCCCATCTAGGGAGGAGGTCAAGGAAGAAGAAGAAGAAGGGGGCCTCTCTCCCCCTTGCTTCCGGTGGCGCCGGAGCGCTGCCGGGGGCTATCATCATCATCGCGATCTTCACCAACACCGCCGTCGTCTTCACCAACATCTCCACCACCTCCCCCCTTCTATATCCAGTGGTCCACTCTCGCTCATCCCGCTGTACCCTCTACTTGAACATGGTTCTTTATGCTTCATATTATTTTCCAATGATGTGTTGCCATCCTATGATGTCTGAGTAGATTTTCGTTGTCCTATCGGTGATTGATGAATTGCTATGATTGGTTTGAGTTGCATGTTTTATTATTGGTGCTGTCCTATGGTGCCCTCCGTGTCGCGCAAGCGTGAGGGATTCCCGCTGTAGGGTGTTGCAATGCGTTCATGATTTTCTTATAGTGGGTTGCTTGAGTGACTGAAACACAAACCCGAGTAAGTAGGTTGTTGCGTATGGGATAAAGAGGACTTGATACTTTAATGCTGTGGTTGGGTTTTAACTTAATGAAAGTTACAGATGCTTTCTAGAGTTCCAATCATAAGTGCATATGATCCAACAAGAGAAAGTATGTTAGCTTATGCTTCTCCCTCAAATAGAATTGCAATAGTGATTACCGGTTTAGTAACATAGTCAATTGCTTAGGGACAATTTCACTACTCCTACCACCACTTTTCCATAATCGCTATATGTACTTTATTGCATCTTTATCTAAACAGCCCCTACTTTTTATTTACATGTTCTTTATTATCTTGCAAACCTTTATTATCAGTCCTATAAAGTACTTCTAGTTTCATACTTGTTCTAGGTAAAGCGAACGCCAAGCGTGCGTAGAGTTGTATCGGTGGTCGATAGAACTTGAGGGAATATTTATTCTACCTTTAGCTCCTCGTTGGTTTTGACACTCTTACTTATCGAAAACTATTGTGATCCCCTACACTTGTGGGTTATCATGGGGCCAGGTGCACCGTCGTCCGGAGACCTGCTCTGGACGGGAACCCTCTTCCTCCCCAGTGAGCGTAGCCAGCCCGGCACGCCCGATGGCGCTTGCCATGACGTGCTGCATGGTGTCGACGATGCCTGTGCAGCAAGCTGCCTCGCCGATCTTCTCGATGAGGTCCGCCTCTCGAACGAGCCTACGTGCGACCCAGGCATGGACTGTCCCGAGAACCGCCTTGTTAGCCACCTCGACCAGCTCCACGTCGCCAGCGAGCCTGCTGGGGACTTGGAGTCAGTTGGCTCCACCGACCCGATGCTTGTCGACTCCGACAAAACATCGCTTGATGCCTTCCCCACTAACGTAGTGGTCATTGACGACCCTCTTCTCCGAGCCGACAGCAGTAGCAACACCGTCACCGAGGTGCTGGTCATCAGTCATGACGCCTGCTCCGGCGAAAACTCCCATGATGCCCTGTAGATGGCGCTGCACGACCTATCCGTCCCCATCCCGTCCGACGCCGACGCTGATACATTAGAGGCACACCGTGTTCATCTCGTCAAAAGCGCCAACAGGCTTGCCAGCATGAGACGCCTTTTCGAAGCCTACCAGCGTGAGATGGACCGCACCGTCGGCGGCACGCCAGCTCCTGGTGGGCCTAGCCGCGTCGGCGCGACCCGGCAGCATGGTGCGACCATTGCCAGCATGTTCAAGGCAGATCACCCCCTTTACACCACGCCTGCGGAGAACATTTGAGCTGCCCAGGCGGCAGCAGATGAGCTAGACAAGCTCGACGACGACGAGCGTTGCTACATGACGGAGCGTGTCCAGTGGCTCATCCATGCGCCCAGCGAGCAGCATGAGGCCGCCTGCTGCACTGGAGCACCCGACCAGGAAAACAACGATACGCCTCCTCGACGGGACCTCGGCGCGACCTCCCGGACGCTGTCAGCAGGCAGCGCCCGGAGCGGAAAAGCAAGGAGCCGCTGCTAGCCGCAGCCAGACTCACCTCTCCATCGAGCGTGACACAGAAGGCCGCCCTCGTGTCGTGGAACGACGAGGCAAACCGCCTCCTCCTCCGCCTCGCGGGGTGAGATATCCCACCGCGCCGCCTGTCGCGCACCCGACACTCGGCGACTACCTTGGTTGCTGCGAGGGAGTCGGTGAGAATGATGCCCGCCATCGGATCGACCGCCTGGCGCGATCCCTGGCGCTGGAAGAAGAAGATGATGTCGGCCCACCCTGTTTCGGCCCCCGCATCCACGACGAGCCCTTCCCCAAAGGGTTTTCACTCCCAAGAGACAAGCCGAAGTACAAGGACTCGGTGAAGCCGGAAGACTGGTTGATCGACTATTCCACTCTAGTCAGCATAGCAAACGTCAACAGGCGCATTGCCATGAAGTACGTCCCCCTCATGCTTCAAGGCACGGCATGCACCTGGCTGAACAGCCTCAAGCCGTACAGCGTCAAGAGCCGGCTAGACTTCACGGAGGTCTACATCCGTAACTTCACCAGCACATACAAGGGGCCTCCCAAGCCCCGCCAGCTCTCCTTATGTGTCCAAGGCCCCAACGAATCAACCCGCGACTACCTTACCTGTTGGGCCGAGCTCCCTAACTCTTGCGAGGGCATGCATGAGGTGCAAGCGATAGAGTACTTCACCACCGGGTGCCGAGAGGGCACTCTCCTCAAGCACCGACTTCTCTGCGACGAGCCGGCTACCTCGACGAGCTGCTGATCATAGCAGACAACTATGCCCCAGCCAACTCCTCGATGAAGACCGAGCTCCGAGTGGACGCCTCTGGAAAGGTGCTTCCTCCGGCTCCCAGGTCGCCGGCTGGCGACTCCAACGGACGCTCCCAACAGAACGACAGCAAGCGCAAGGCTCCAATGCCGCCTGAGGGAGTCCTAGATGAGGGGGTATCCGGACAGCCGGACTATCTACTTTGGTTGAACTGTTGGACTATGAAGATACAAGATTGAAGACTTCGTCGCGTGTCCGGATAGGACTCTCCTTGGCGTGGAAGGCAAGCTTGGCGATTTGGATGATATATCTCCTTCTCTGTAACCGACTCTGTGTAACCCTAGCCCCCTCCGGTATATATATAAACCGGAGGGTTTAGTCCGTAGGACACATCAACAATCATACCTTAGGCTAAATTCATTAAAGTCTCTCTCTCTGACAGGAGACTCTTGGACGAACTATATCCGGCCTAAGTGGGGCACGGATGACAAAGAAAATCGCCTCCCACCCATCACCCACTTCATAGCCACTATCGATGACCTAACAGACATGCTTGACTTCGACTCCGACGACATCGGTGATATGGATGTCAACGTAGGGGACGATCTGGAACCACCGCCCACGGGGCGCTGGACTGCCACTTCATCATATGACATCTACATGGTGGACACGCCTAAGGAAGACCACGGTGACAAGAAGGACATAACGGAGGATAAACCCCCCGGCAAACAAAAACGACGGCATTGGCGCCACTCTAAGTCCAGTCACAGTAAAAATAGTGAAAACAACGCAAGGAAAAACAACACCCGGGTTGACTCTGAACACGATAATTTGAACCTAGCAACAGAGCAAGGAGAGCCAGGTCACACCGAATAAACGCCCGATCACAGCGATCCCGAGGGCCGAACTCATCAAACTACCCATGGAGGTGAGGATAGTCCGGTTGACGACACATTCATCATCCTGGAAAAATGTCTGAAGCAAGATAACCTCCGCACAAAGCTTCTGGCCATGGCAAGGAGCCTAAAGAAGCAGAAGCAAAGGCTTAAAGCCGCGCAGGATACGCTCAACCGAAGATGGAACAAGGTGCTAGACACCGAAGGAAAATTTGGCGATGATCGCCACACAAAGAGCTACCCCAAGCGCAAGCTGCTGCCTGAATTTGATGACGAGGCCGCAGCTCCCATTCCACCAAAGAACAATATAGCCACTCGGCTGGACCAATCACCTCATGGCCGTGATAGATTAGCCACTGATACCGCACACGATTTATGTGAGCTCCTGGACAAAAAGGCCGGTGTGGCTAGGTCCATCTACGGGTCTAGAGGACATGCTCTGACGCGCGATTATGGTCACCACAATGATCACACTGATCGAATACCAGTCCGGAATCAACAATGGACGCAACAACAGCCGACAGCATGCCGGGACACGACCAGATACAAAGGGGCTGTGCACCCTTTGTGCTTCACCGATGAGGTGCTGGATTACGAATTTCCACAAGGATTCAAACCCGTGAATATAGAGGCATACGACCGAACGACATACCCTGGGGTCTGTATTGAAGATTTTATCCTTCACAGACACATGGCTCATGGAGATGGCCTCCACGCTATCAAATACCTTCCCCTCAAGTTGAAAGGACCAGCTCGACACTGGCTGAAGAGCCTCCCCGAAAAATCAATTGGAAGTTGGGAGGAACTTGAGGATGCTTTCAGGGCCAACTTTCAAGGGACCTATGGCCGACCTCCGGATGCAGACGATTTAAGTCACATAATACAGCATCCCGGGTTTTGGAACATATTCCTCACTAAGAAGAATCAAATTGTCGACTGTCCGGATGCCGAAGCCTTAGCGGCCTTCAAGCATAGTATCCGAGATGAGTGGCTCGCCAGACACCTCGGCCAAGAAAAGCCAAGGACGATGGCAGCCTTAACAAGCCTCATGACCCGCTTTTATGCGGGCGAAGACAGCTGGTTGGCCCGTAGAGGCACAAGTGACCCAGGCACATTCGAAATTCGAGATGGCAACGGGAAGCCACGACACACTAAGCACAAGCGTCGGAATGACGATAGTCTGGACAACACGGCGATCAACGCCGGATTCAGGGGACCTCGACCCGGTCAAGGAAAGAAGCCATTTAAGGGCAGTAAAGAGGGACAGTCCGGCCTGAATAAAGTCCTGGACAGATTGTGCCAAATTCATGGCACTTCAGAAAAATCAGCAAATCATACCCATAGAGAATGTTGGGTCTTCAAGCAGGCCGGCAAATTAAACGCAGAACACAAGGGAAGGGACACACCAAGAGAAGACGAGGATGAGCCTCGCCATCCGAACACGGGGGGGGGGGGGCAGAAAAAATTCCCACCAGAAGTCAAAACGGTAAACATGGTACACGCAACTCACGTAGAGTTTGTCGCCCCCAAATTCAACCCCTGGGCGGCCTGCCCAATCACTTTTGATCACAGGGACCACCCCGGCCAGTATCCGGCACGGAGGATCGGCTGCCTTGGTGCTTGACCCAATAATTGATGGATACCATCTAACTCGAGTCCTAATGGACGGTGGCAGTAGTCTTAATCTGATATATCAAGACACCATCCGCAAGATGGGGATAGACCCATCCAGAATAAGGAAAAATAGTTCCACCTTCAATGAAGTTATACCAGGTGTTGAGGCCCACTGCTGGGGCTCCCTCATATTAGAAGTGACATTCGGTTCTCCCGACAACTTCAGAAGCGAGGAACTAGTCTTCAACATCGCTCCCTTCAGCAGCGGTTATCATGCGCTACTCGGAAGAACGACCTTCGCTTGCTTTAACGCAATACCGAACTACGCCTGCCTTAAACTTAAGACGCCCGGTCCATGTGGCGTCATACCCATTGGCGGAAAGAAAGAACAGTATGTGGCGGCTCTGATAGCCAAACATTAAGCGGGCCTCTCCTACCAGAAGCATGATCGGTAGTCAAGACCAACGGACACGGTTAGACGAGTCCAGTCCACCATTTTTCACAACAGCCCAGATAAACCTAAGCTAGGTGTTGTATATGTATCCCCATAAATGATACTAGGGGCTGCAAACATGTAATAAAGCCCATAATTCGGCTTGCCTCATTAATAGGCAAATATCTCGTATCTTTAATATCCATCGAGAATAACCAACTTTTCGCATGCTTACTCTTTTACATGAGTTTTCATTTTTACAGACATTATTCGTGCGACACCCTTCCAGGATACGGCACAACGGAGACAAAGGCGCAGACGTGCAACACGGCCCCGCTCAAAGGTTTCTCTTTAGATTAAGCCCCTATGTAAACCTTCTTTACTGTCTTTTGTTGCTTGACATCCCGTGGGTATTCAATACACCCACAGTGGATATTGGCGTCATAGGCTTTTCGCCACGACAGATCAATGCACGTACCTGGAAATATAGGGTTCATAATCAAGGGCGTTGCTCAGCCCAGTATATGTTATAAAGTCCGAATACCTTAGGGAGTGTTTGGCGTCACGAGTTAGGCCTTATATGCATCAGCTCTGAATCGTGTCTTTGGTCAAATGTTGGGTTTGCCTGGCTCCTGGGTTTCGTGCCTTACGTTCCGTTCTATCGGCTAAGGCGGCCAAAGGAGAACTACTGCGATTGTGCCCTGGTTATTCCGGATGAGCACCTCAGTAGAGAAAGCCGAAAACTGAGTGTCATGATACAGCAAGAGACTGGTCAACCACTCGAAGACCCATGAGAATCTATAGGATTCCTCCGCATTAATGAAGGACCGTTTCCCGGTCACGTACATACGTGCCCCTATACGGATGCCTGCAGATGTACTATGGGCTACTTAGTAGCCCCACCATTAAACCTCCCATGGCTAATTGAAGGTGTTACAGCTATATAGTCTGGTTGCCTGGTTCGACGTGCGATCACCTCCTTAGTGGACCAAGACGTTGGATCAATGGTGAGTACGCATATACCTTTCGAACACCCCAGCATTATATGCGTGGGGGATAAAGCCAACGATTGCTAACTTTCAAGTTATATGAATACATAAATGGCCGCACAGGAGGTAGTACAACACTTTCAGGCAAAAGTATAAACACAGCCTTTATATTTAACACATAATTGTTTACAATTCAGTGATCTGTCACTCGAAAATGACATTCTTCGAACACTGAGCCTCTATTCTACGGGCACCTTCTATGACCTGCTCGAAGTAGTGCTCGGCTGGGTCTTGGCTTCCTGCTGGACCCTGGGTTGCAACGCCGATGGCCTCCGTATCTTCCCACTATGTTTTAACACGGGCAAGAGCCATCCGTGCACCCTCTATGCACGCCGACCTCTTCACGGCATCGATTTGCGATCTGGCGCCAAATAAATGTTGCACCAAATCAAAGTAACTATCCGGCTTCGGTCCCTTCAGTCATAGATGGTCTATTACAGACCTCATTGCAAGATCGGACAACCTATGGAGCTCGGCTATAGCAGCCATCTTCTCACTCAATGGTAATGAGCATGCTGGAGCATTAAATTGCGACCAGAACAGCCTTCCCATTTCGTTATCTTTATGATCTTTGAACAACTTGGTCGCATCAGCCGCACTCTTCGCCAAGTCCGCATACTCATCTGCAGTGCTCCATAGCTTATCCAATGGAGCAGACTTTGGATCTAAAATCTTCATCCGTAACAAATACGGATTTCCAGCCACGATTTCTCCGGCTTGTCGAAGTTCCTCCCGTGCGTCTCTAATTTCAGAGCGCGTCTCCTTAGCCGAATCTAGCACCTTATTCAGGTCAGCCGCCTTTGCCTGATTCTCCTTTTCGAGAAGCTCATACCAGTCGGCGACGTCCCTCAGCTCTACAGCCATCTCGGCTATCTTTTCTTAGCTTCGACGATGAGCAGCCTGTTCGGCTCTCAAGTCTTCGGCTACCTTTAGGGCAGCCGCATTGCCAGCCCGGGCCTGTTCCTTGGCTCGGGCGAGTTCCGCCCTCAGGGTCTAAATGGCAACAGCTCCACCTGCAGCCACATCATATTATATTAATATTTCAATCCTATTCATATTTCCTAAAGAAAATAAGGAAAAAACGAGCACATACTCATTGACTCGTCAATCCGCTTATCTATAAGCGTCACGTCAGTATCCACCACATCAATTTGTCGCCTTAGTTCGGCAAGTTCAGAATTCCGGTCTATCGCCGGACTCTTAGCCACCTGCATATAAATGCAGTACAATCATTACCTGAGAGTGTGATCCTCCGTTTGCCGCCTAGGGCTGGCAACTAGAGTCTCTGGGGCTACTATCTATACGGAGCACACCTAGCGCGTGCAGAACAATCAAAAATTACGTATTTTATTGCGTACCTCGAAGCCTTTGAGTAAACTTCCAAAAGCTTCACTTAACCCGCTTGTGGCGGTCGAAATCTTCTCCAACACCGTACTCATCAGCGTACGGTGACGCTCCGAGAGAGCGGCTTGCTCCAGGAGGCTCGCCAGCGTGTTCGGCCGGGTACAGGATTGTTTCGGACCCTTCTCATCACCCGCCAAGGGGACCGAACGCGCCGGGCTCGGGACGGCCGAAGTGTCAGCTTCCGGCCTTAGCAGATCCGAGCTCCTCCGTGACGACCCCTCATGGTCGCCCGCCCCATGGGGCGGAGAGGTAGGTGTGGTTTCACTCTCCATCATCTCTGGAAGAAGATCCCCCAAAGACGAACCCTGTTGAGAGGAGCTACTAGCCGGACTGCATAAAATAGATCCTGGTTACTTTTCTCACAGGAAAATGCAATAGCTTCTTGTTTATCATAATCTTATAGCTCGGTGGAGAGCTAGCCCGTTTGCGGGCACGATGCGCAGAGGGCGCCCTTCGGGGCAGGGCCCCCATGAGAATTTTTCTTCCCTTGCTTAGGCACCTCCGCCTCCAAATCTTCGGAGGTAGCCCTCTTTTTCTCGCGGGGGGAGGAAACCTTAGATTCACCTCCCCTATCGTCCTCCTCCGTGGAAACATTGATTCCCCAGGTTCGGATGCACAATGTGTGAAGCTCACTCTTGGCTTCTCCACTCCTCCCTTCGTCTTTCTCCGATGGCACTTGTCTTAGCGCCCGCTCAAGCATCCTGGCTATCACCGGACCGGGCGAGCCCTCGGGAAGTGGGGCCGGACACCTGATTCTCTCCGCCTTACTAAGCCAATCCTGGTCGCGGACAGTTTTTCAGAACAGTATTATCACAAATATAAACAAAGTGTTCGGTCATAGAGTTACTTACTTGGGTATCTGGGCAATTGCAGCTCAGGCCCGCATCCTCGATGGTTTCCAGACACTTTATTCGTGGTACAAAGAACAACTTATACATTCCTTCAAGCGTCATGCCGAAGAAGTGCTGAACGGTTCACGGCCCTTCTGGATTGAACTCCCACATCCGGAGAGATAGACGTTTACACGGCAGGGCCCGCCGAACTAGCATTACCTGAATTATTTTGACAAGACTAATATCCCTCTCAAGAAGCTCCCGAATTCGGCTCTGCAACTTTGGTACATCGTTTGCAGACCCCCAGTCCTGGCCGCCCACTTCGTGCCTCGGGGAGCTATGATGTAAAACCACCTCCGTTGCCACAGATTGGACACCTCTAGGAAAGAACCTTCTGGCCATGGAGCATCGGTGTTTCCGCTTATTGCGGCGCCCCAACACTCTGCGTGTCACCCCTCAATCATCTTCGGCTTCACATTGAAGGTCCTGAGCCATAGGCCGAAGTGGGGGGTGATGTGGATGAAGGCTTCACACACGATGATAAACGACGAGATGTGGAGGATGAAATCCGGAGCTAGATCGTGAAAATATAGCCCGTAATAGAACATCAGCCCCCTCACGAAGGGATCAAGAGTAAAGCCCAAGCCCCGGAGGAAGTGAGAAACGAATACGACACTCTCGTTGGGTTCGGGAGTGGGGATGACCTGCTCAGGGGAAGGAAGCCTGTGCTTGACATCGGCTGTTAGATATCTGGCCTCCCTAAGCTTCGCAATGTCCTCCTCTGTGACAGAGGAGGCCATCCATCGACCTTGAAGGTTGGATCTGGACATGGTTGAAGATCCGAAGTACCTAAGCTTGAGCTTCGGGTGTTGGAACTCGGGAGGCGGAAAGGCGCAAGCGTGCTAAGAAAGGGATAGGCCTTGACCCCTCTATAAAGGGGGAGAATATCAAGCGTCCCCAATGTAAACATTTGAGACTTGCCGAAAAACAAGGAGTCATGCCAACAGGCATGGTGGGATTACCTATACCCGTATTGATGATAATCCCACGATAATAGGGACACGATCTCTTCTTTGACAAGACGTGCCAAAAGAATGGCCTCGCAATATGTGCGGTATCTGGTTATGGAAAAACGGCTCGAATAAGAGCCGGGCCGTAGCGTGATGTCACACTACGAAGAGTTGTCAGCAGATTAGATTCGTGGTTTGTTATGTTCTCTACGGTGGTATATGAAACTTTTCTTGCAGCGCCGGACACGGTCCTTGTGTTCGGAATTTATCTTGGAGTATTCGGAGATGGAACCCGCCTCTCAATACCAAAGACAATCTACACGCCGGAGACATCGTCATTGAATCCTGGTTCAGGGGCTACTGAGGGAGAACCGGATAACGGGGTATCCGGACAGCCGGACTATGTACTTTGGCCGGACTGTTGGACTATGAAGATACAAGATTGAAGACATCGTCTCGTGTCCGGATGGGACTCTCCTTGGTGTGGAAGGCAAGCTTGGCGATTTGGATGATAGATCTCCTTCTCTGTAACCGACTTTGTGTAACCGTAGCCCCCTCCGGTGTCTATATAAACCGGATGGTTTAGTCCGTAGGACACATCAACAATCATACCATAAACTAGCTTCTAGGGTTTAGCCTCTACGATCTCGTGGTAGATCAACTCTTGTAATACTCATATCGTCAAGATCAATCAAGCAGGAAGTAGGGTATTACCTCCATCAAGAGGGCCCGAACCTGGGTAAACATCGTGTCCCCAGTCTCCTATTACCATTAGCCTTAGACGCACAGTTCGGGACCCCCTACCCGAGATCCGCCGGTTTTGACACCGACACGGCCTTCCACCAGCCGGCAGGTGGCCACAGTCGAAGATAAACAGCCTGAAGGGCAGCTCGCGCCCAAGCGTCCGAAGGGCGGCAGGCCGGCTTGGCAGCCAGCTTTCTCCTACGAGCAAACCATTGATACCCCCTGCAAGTTCCACAGTGGCGCAAAGCTGTCCAACCACACAACTCGGAAATGTCATTGGCTCACATGGATCTCCAAGGGCGAGGGACTTTTGCCTCCTCCGCCTGCTGGCCAGCCGCCTCCGGCTCCTCAATAGCTGGCCGCTCGCCCAGTAGTCGGATCCATCCACGATGAGTTCCCTGGAAAACATGCGGCCTATGTCATCTTCACAAGCCAAGCTGAGGTCAAGCGCAGCCGGCGCCGACAGCACCAAGATGTCAATGTAGTTGCCTCCAAGGACCTAGAATTCATGCATTGGTCTAAAAAGCCTATCAGCTGGAGCCGGGCTGATCACCCACGGGTGATGCTGACTCTAGGCTCTTACGCATTGGTATTGGATGCCACCTTTGCAACTGAAAGGCAGGCCGGCCGCTTCTCCCGAGTTCTGATTGATGGAGGAAGCAGCATCAACATCCTGTATCGAGACACCATGGAGAAGCTGAACATCAAGACAAAGCAACTCATGCCCAGTCGGACTGTGTTCCACGGCATTGTGCCCGGCCTGTCCTGCTCACCAATCGGCAAGATCAAGATATATGTCCTCTTCGGAGACAAAGAGCACTTCCGCCAAGAAGCAATTTGGTTTGAAGTGGTGGACTTAGAGAGCCTTTACCACACCTTACTTGGCCGACCTGCCTTGGCCAAGTTCATGGCTGTGCCCCACTATGCTTACCTCAAGATGAAGATGCCGGGCTCCAAGGGCATCATCACCGTAGTCGGAGACTACAAGAAATCCTCTGCCTGCGCTGCAACTAGTAGTTGGCTGGCTGAGTCCCTCGTGATTGCCGCTGAGAAGAAGATCCTTGACCGGGTTGTGGCCATGGCCGGCAAGCAGCCAGACCTGTCGCTAGACCCCAAGGAGTCGGAAACTCAGGGCTCCTTCCATCCGGCCAAGGAAACGAAGAAGAGACCTCTAGACCCAGTGTCGGTGTCAAAACCGGCAGATCTCGGGTAGGGTGTCCCGATCTGTGCGTCTTAGGCTGATGGTAACAGGGAGCAAGGGACACAATGTTTACCCAGGTTCGGGCCCTCTCGATGGAGGTAAAACCCTACTTCCTGCTTGATTAATATTAAAGATATGAGTAGTACAAGAGTAGATCTACCACGAGATCATAGAGGCTAAACCCTAGAAGCTAGCCTATGATTGTATGATTGTAATTGTGATCGGCCTTCTAAGGACCAACCTCTCCGGTTTATATAGATACCGGAGAGGGCTAGGGTTTACATGGAGTCGGTTACAAGGAAGGAAATATAATATCCGGATCGCCAAGCTTGTCTTCCACGGAAAGGAGAGTCCCATCCGGACACGGGACGGAGTCTTGAAACTTGTATCTTCACGCTCCAATAGTCCGGACGATGTATATAGTCCGGCTGTCCGGATACCCCCTAATCCAAGACTCCCTCAGTAGCCCCTGAACCAGGCTTCAATGACACTGAGTCTGGCACGCAGTATTGTCTTCGGCATTGCAAGGCGGGTTCCTTCTCCGAATACTCCAAGGTAATTATCGAACACGTAGACCGTGTCCGGATCTGCAAAATGATCTTCATATATCTCTGTAGAAAGAACGATATTTCACAAATGTACTCTGCTGACAACTTTTTAGATGTAACATGTCATTACGGTTGGGTCATTATTCGAACCGTTTTCCTTCAACCATCCACAACGCATATTGCGAGGTGGTTTCCTTGACATGTCTTGTCAAAGGAGAGATTGTGTCCCCTTATCAAGGGATTCTCATCAATACGGGTGTGGGTAATCCCGCCAGGCCATCAATCGTGGCGCTTGGGAGGTAAGCTATTCCCAAAGGACAAGTGGGAAGGCGCACCGCTTCCGTCGCTTCTATAAAGGGATAAGAGTTCCCCATTTTCACCCACGCCTTCTTCCTCCTTTGCCCACTCTTGCCCCCTCAAGCTCTAGCGCCCTCTCCCAAGTCTTCTCCGCATAGCTAAACATGTCTGGAGCAGGAGGCAAGTGGGTGGCTTCCACTGTGAAGGAGAAGGATATCGCGAATCTTCGGGCGGCCGAATACTTGGCCACAGACATAGCGCACCGGCTACTAGATGACGGGCAGGTTCCTCCAACTCCGCCACGGCCGCCCATAGCGAGGAGGGGTGGCTGCCCAGGGGGAAGCCCCTAGCGCGATCGTAAGTATCCGCACTCTGTTATGACTTTACTTCAAAGTCTTTTTTTTATAACGCCGAACATATATATAGTTCTGCCAGGGTTCATCCCGAGGTATCTTCTTCGGATGGATCCCTGAGCGATTCAGAGATGAACTCGCTCCCGACAGCCACTACTCCTCAAACCGCGGATGACATGGAGGTACTGTCCCGAAGGCTCCCAGAGCGGGGGGAGGTGATCCTGGAGACGCCCCAAGGCGGAATTCCAGATGTCGGACACGCGGGGTTCAAGATCCCGCCGGATCATGTCGGTGAGAGCCACAGTAGGCCGGGCTCTCAACCGAACACTGTTCCGGAGCCTTCAATGCTTTCGGACTCAGGCGGGCAGCCCCTCGTTAGGGAGGAAGAGCCGTCTGTGTCGAGGACTTCCATTGCGCCCGAGGCGCCGGATTGTCTACTGGAAGCGCTTCATGGCGCTTCCATGGATGAAGAGCACCGTACTCTTATGAGTGCGGTGATTCAGAAGGTTTCGTCCGCCAAGAGCGGACTAACCGAAGCTTGCACCAGCCTCCTGACAGGCTTTGAGGTAAGTAAAAAAAATGTGTGAAGTTACCACCCGATAGGTAGTAGCCCCTGATACTCTGTTTGGTGTTCAGAAGGAAAAACCAAACGGAGGGTCAATTATAATCCGCAGGAGTCTAATAATAAGCGTGAATGTGAATAAGCTGGTTGTGCTGCTTGCTGCTGCTATCCGCACAGCCGAGATAGCCGGACTAAAACGGGATCTGGAGCAGGCGCAGGGAGAGCTCGACCTCACGAAGAGGCAGCTCGAAAAGAGCAAAGGTGAGTGATTCTTGCTCTCACATAATGAAGGGTATATAAAATTGGTTATTCGAACGACGAAACGTCGTGATTTTGTAACAGGGGCTACCACCGAAGTGGCCTCTCTGAAGAAAGCGTTGTCCGAGGCCAACGACAAGGCGGCCTTGGAACGCACTGAGCGCGAGAAGCAAGATGCCCGAGTGGCCGAGGTACAACAAGAGCTCCAGGAGCTCGGCAAAAGGTTCGAGTCCGTGGAGCATGAGCTTAAGGTGAAAGAGGCCGAGCTTGGGAAGGCCCTTGCAAGTATAAAAGATGCCAAGTCCGAAGCCGAGATGGCACAGTAGGAAATCCAGGAGGCCAAAAAGATAGCAGCGGGTAAGAAATTCTTTATGCAAAGAAAACATGTGGAGGAGGCGTTTCTTTTACTTACCCGAGTTCGAAGCTCTCCAGGGGCATTCGAAGATCTGCCACGCAGCATATCAGATGCCGCGGAATTCTACCATGCCCAGGAGGGGATCTCAATGGATAAGCTCTTCTGGTCCCAGTATGCTGGGGCCGAACATCCAACGCCTCTGAGTGACCAACTGAAGCAGTTGGTTGAACTCCACAGGGCGGCCGAAGCGGCTATGAAGGATTTCATAGTCCAGATGTGGCCCGGTGAGCCCCTGCCCGCCAGCTACTTTGGCCTCATCAAGCGGATGGTGAATGTGTGTCCGCGGCTTGGAGTGATCAAACAATCCGTTGGCATTGAGGGTGCCCGCTGGGCCTTTGCCCGTGTGAATTTGCGTTGGGGCAAGCTGGATGCGGAGAAGCTGGTGAAGGACGGGCCGCCTGAGGGCAAGGCGCATCGCTATCCCGAGAACTATTATGAAGGCGTTAGGAAGGGCGCTCCTCTCCTAGCCGATGAATGTACCAAGGTCACTATTTTAGAATGAATTCACTTCTGTCATGTTTCTAATATAAGGACGAAGTTACTTGCACTATGTAGCACTTTTTGATTTAAAATATTACCTTATGTGCGGCTATTTATAAAATTCTGAAAGTAGGCCAGTCGTCGGCTTCCGCCCCCACGCAACTAGTACTGGGGTGTTCGTGGAAAACCCAGACACTCTTTATCCAAATGTTTGGTCCCTTAAGGAGGTGTCCGGCATAGCGAATAAGGCAATCAGACTATGCGGCTTTATAACTTTCACTTAGCCATAGAAGTCTACAATTTTAAATTTCGGCGAAGCCCCTAGAATCCGGAAGGCAGAATTGGGGCGCTATATACGCCTAGATCGGACGAAGCCGATTTATCGCCTAAAGCGGAAAATCTTTAAGTATTTGAAGAACTCTCGAACAGCGACCAGCTCTCGCCATATCATGTCGGTCAGTTTTCGGCTTTCTCTACTGAGGTGCTCGTCCGGAAGAACCGGGACACAATCGCAGTAGTTCTCCCTGCGCTACCTTAGCCGATATAACGGAACGTAAGGTAACAAAACAAGGGAGCGGGGCTAACCTAACTGTAGACCCAAGACACGATTCAGAGCTGATGCATATAATGCTATAAGTTCGGGGTGCCGCACTGTTGAAAGTGTTCGGACTTTGCTTGCCGCATTGCGGGGTGCCATAACAAGCCCCTGGGTATTTCTTTTGATGCGCAAAGCTTGTTACCTCCTTGGTTTTCTCTCCTGTGTAAGTCCGACGATCCGGCTCTTCTGAAGAGGCTGCACTAAAGCAATGTCCTGAAAGGTAAAAGGAAAGGTTATGAAGGTATGTTGTGGTGATACCGCACTATTGACTGAGCCACTGCTGCGCCTCGCCTGTGCCCATGGTATTTTGAGTGCGTAATTGTGTACGCGTGGCATGAATGCTGCTTTGATGGTATTTGAACGAAGGACGGATTGCTAGTCGCGCTCTTGGCGTGCCTGGTGATCCTGTTGCAGGGTGCTCCGGACTCGCTTGATGGTGCTTGAGGTTGTCGTTGCCGGATTGGTGGTTTGTCGGAGGAGGCTGCATTGTACTTCTGACGCGAGGGCTGCAGTATGCTCTTCTGTATGGAGAGAGTGGTCCCTGTTTCCGTTGACTGTTATGACCCCGTGCGGGCCTGGCATCTTGAGCTTAAGGTATGCATAGTGTGGTACCGCGTTGAATCTAGTGAATGCGGTTCGTTCGAGCAGTGCGTGGTAACCACTACGGAAAGGGACGACATCGAAGATTAAATCTTCGCTTCGGAAGTTATCTATAGATCCGAAGACCACTTCTAAAGTTATAGAGCTCGTACAACGGGCCTCTACTCCAGCAATTACACCTTTAAAGTTGTTTTGGTGGGCTTGATCCTTGAAGGGTCGATGCCCATTTTGTGCACTGCGTCCTGATAAAGAAGGTTCATGCTGCTGCCTCCGTCCATAAGAACTTGTGTGAGGTGAAATCCGTCTATGATTGGATCTAGAACCAATGCGGCCGAACTGCCGTGGCGGATGCTAGTAGGGTGATCCCTACGATCGAAGGTGATCGGACAGGCTGACCATGGGTTGAATTTTTGGGCGACTGGCTCCATCGCGTTGACGTCCCGTAGTGCTTGCTTCCGTTCTCACCTGGGAATGTGAGTAGCGTAGATCATGTTGACCGTTTTCACCTGGGGGGAGATTTCTTATGTCCCCCCGTGTTCGGACGCCGGGGCTCTTCGTCATCGTCACTGTGCAGCCCCTTGTCCTTGTTTTCGGCATTTATTTTGCTGGCCTCTTTGAACACCCAGCAGTCTCTATTAGTGTGGTTGGCTGGCTTGTCTGGGGTGCCATGAATTTGGCATGGGCGCTCCAGTATGCGGTCTAGACTGGACGGTCCCTGATTGTTTCATTTCAACGGTTTCTTCCTCTGACCGGATTTGGATCCGCTGAATCCGGCGTTGACTGCCGTGTCTTCGGTGTTGTCGCCATTGTTCCGTCGCTTGTGTCTGTTGTGCCATAGCTTGCCATTATTGCCATGGACGTCTGAAGTGCTAGAATGTGGCGTAGTGCTGCTGTGAACCAACCAGCTGTCCTCGCCCGCGCAAAAGCGGGTCATTAGTGTCGTGAGAGCTGCCATGGACTTGGGTTTCTCCTGGCCGATGTGTCAGGTGAGCCACTCACCGCGGATGTTATGCTTGAAGGCCGCCAGGGCTTCGGCGTACGGATAGTCAACTATTTGGTTCTTTTCAGTTAGGAACCGAGTCTAGAATTTCTTGGCGGATTCTCCGGGCTGTTGAGTAATGTGGCCCAAGTCATCGACGTCCGGAGGTCGCACATATGTGCCTTGGAAGTTGTCAAGGAATGTGTCTTCCAGGTTTTCCCAACTGCCAATGGAATTTGCGGGCAGGCTGTTTAGCCAGTGTCGGGCGGGTCCTCTGAGCTTAAGGGGAAGATACTTGATGGCATGTAGATCGTCTCCGCGGGCCATGTGGATGTGGAGAAGGAAATCTTCAATCCATACCGCAGGGTCTGGTGTGCCATCGTATGATTCGATGTTTACGGGTTTGAACCCTTCTCGGAATTCATGATCCATCACTTCATTGGTGAAGCAGAGGGGGTGTGCGGCGCCTCTGTGCCGGGCTATGTCATGACACATGTCAGGACCCCGACTCAATGCCACATCGATCTAGCATGTAACACCTCATATCACTTTGCGGCCTCACGCACGGTATTCCCACGGGTGTCGTCCTACCTTTGCCCGGGACCGTTTGCGCCTTTTGGCACATGTATATGATAGTGTCGCTAGCATCCATATGATAAGGAGCCCGGGCTGACATGGCTAGTCGTAAACCCAAAGTGGCACTAACTTACAGGGACAGGCATCCATGACCCAGCATCGAACGTGTCGGTCATCAGCGAGTGAATCCAGGCAGTAGCACTGGGCTAGCAGGACTCCGGAGAACCGGGCTGTAGCGGGCTAATAGGACTCCGGTATTCATCGCGTGACATTTCCCCGAAGGGACATACATAGGAACGAAGAAGGACATATGCCGGCCAGCCTAAGTGTTCCGGAGCAGTAGCAAGCTACCATGGCTCGGTGGAAACACTAGGAGACATTTCCCCGTAAGAGAGGCTACTAAAGATAAACAACTAGATGGTCAGATCCCACACATACCAAGCATTTCAATAACATACACAGAATATGCTCGATATGTGCAAATACAACATGGCATCACAACATGACTCTACGACTCAAGTAATTTATTCAATAGGCTCCGAGGAGCGAGATATTACAATCATGGGTCTCATGACCCAGCACTCAGAGCATACAAGTCAAAGCACAAGCGGAAGCTATCATGTCTGGGTACAGACATCTATAACTGAAAAAGGCTGAGAAGCCTGACTATCTACCAGATCCTGCCGAGGGCACAAGATCGTAGCTGAGGTAACAAGCTAAACGTTGAAGTCCACGCGGAACTACTAGTGAGACTGAAGTCTCTCTGCAAAAACATAAAATAGGCAAACGTGAGTACAAATGTACCCAGCAAGACTTACATCAGAACCAACTACATATGCATCATTATCAACAAGGGGGTGGTGGAGTTTAACTGCAGCAAGCCAGCTTTGACTCGGTGGCTAACCTAAACTACGACTGCAAGCGACTCTTTTGAGGTGGCGCACACGAGTCCACATATTCACCAACCAATACACCACTATGGATCCGCTCCCGTCTCCCTACGAGAACGCCATCCATAGCACTCATGCTTATCTTGCGTATTTTAGAGTATCCACTTTCACTTGTCTATGAACTATGCAAGGGGTCCATGTTTCCATATCCGAGGAATCCGGCTATTCGAATAGATAATGATAACCCTGCAGGGGTGTACTTCTTCACACACGCTCCCGCCACTTACCGCCCTGTACACGTCATGTACCTCGGCAACCTTCAAGCGGAAGCCGGGCGAGGGAGTCGGCCACGACCTGACTAACCGAACAAGTCTCTAGTCCAGGTTTATCGCCTATTCGGGTTCCATCCGCAAGGAGATCCGGCCGGGGTGTCGCTTACGGCCCCAAACGATGTGTGCAGGGTTCCCAAGCCCACCATCCGGGTGCCACTTGGTACACCGGGCCACTGTGCCTAGTCTGTCCCAAGCCCACCTGTACCGGGTGCCACTTGGTAGACTACTAACACTACCTACAAACACCAGAAACTAGTTGCAACTCCTGGACAGAGATCAAGTTGATTAATAAGTCGAGAGAGCTTGGAGCGCCCGAAGCCCAATGTGTGGTAGTAACTGATCATGGATCACAAACACAGAACTCAGTTCCTGAGGACGGCTACAATGAGAAAACCCACCATGTACTCCTACATGGCCTCTCACCGCTACCTTTACCAAATCGTGTTCACACACTTAGCTCACACACAGTAGGACATGTTCACACGCCTCTGATTCATCCCCGATGAATCAGACCTGACTCAACTCTAGGCAGTAGCAGGCATGACAAACAAACATGAATGAGTAGGCACATCAGGGCTCAAACAATTCCTACTCATGCTAGTGGGTTTCATCTATTTACTGTGGCAATGACAGGTCATGCAAAGGATAAAGGGGTTCAGCTACCGCAGCAAGTAACAAATGACTCGTTGTTGTCCTAATGCAGTAAAAGAGAGCAGGGCGAGAGAGTAGGATTGTATCGGAATGAACAAGGGGGTTTTGCTTGCCTGGCACTTCTGAAGATAGCATTGAGTCTTCATCAGTGTCAACGATCACATCATCGGTATCACGTCTATCGAGAGGGGACAATTACCGGCAACATAGAAGGGAACACAATCAATGCAATGCACAATATGATGCATGATCATGACATGGCAAAATGAATGTGTTTTGAGCTAATGCAACTAGCAACAGATTAAATGAAGTTGGTTTGAATACAAGATTCAAATTTAAACTCCATATATGATTATTCAAATGCCATTTAATTGATTTGTGCTAAACAGCAGCTATAAGTTGTTCTATCATGCATGAAAATGGTACAGATGGATTCCTTGAATTTTTCTGATAATTTTTCATATATAAATTACTTAATTTGGAGTTACGGTTGAATTTCTATGATTTTTAGAAGTTTTAGCTATTTTCTGGAATTTCCTGAATATAATAAAATAAACTAAATTCCAGAAAATGAATATTGCGTCAGCATGACCTCACCCTGACGTCATCAGGTCAACAGGGCGGTCCAGGTCAAACCTGACGTGTGGGGTCCACACGTCAGTGACACGGGTTAAACAGGGGGGTTTAGTTTAGTTTAATTAAAGATTAGGGCACTAGGGCCCACATGTCAGTGTCAGCAGGGGGTAATTAAATTAAAATAAACTAAACTAATCAACACGGGGGCTGGCCCCACCTGTCATCGACCCAGGGGGGGTCAAACCCCTGGTCAGCAGGGCCTAACCTGCCGGCGGCTTGATGCCGGCGAGGCCGAGATGGCGGAGGCCTTCGGGTTTCTTGCTCCGGCGGCCAAACGGGCGGATGAGGGCGTCTACGTGGAGCTGGGACTCGCCCGCATCCATCTGTGCAAACGGCAGGGGCTGAGGTGGCCCGAGCTCACCGGAGGCAAGCTCGCGGCGGTGGCCGGAGTTCGGGCCAGCACGGGCACGGGGCTACGCTTGGCGAGCGAGCGAGCTGAGAGGCTGGGCGGGCTCCTGGGAGATCCACGAGCTCGAGGTCGTGCTCGGACGCGAGTTCGGTGACCTGCAACGACGGCGACGACAGGCGTGACGGCGGTGAGCTTCCGCCGCGGTGGCCAGGGGGGATAGAGGAGGGATTCGACAGCGGGGGGAGAGGGGTTGGGAGCAGGAGCTCACAGGGAGGCGGCGCAGTAGGTTAGTGGGCTCGGGGACGTCCTTGACGGCGCGAATCGACGGCGAGGGGCCCGGGTGCCCGAGGTTGAAGATGACCGCGATGGCGGCGTTGATAGCCTCCCGAGGTCGCGTGCTTGGGGTGCGGCTCTACGGCGTCGAGGCGGAGCTCGTCGCATATCCGGAAGGGTGTGGGGAGGTCGGTGGTAGCGGCGAACGGCGACGGTGGCGGCGGCTCCATTTGGTGGCTGCGCGCAGGAGAGGCAGAGGAGGGGGAGGGAGTGCAGCGAGTGAGGGACAGGCGAGAGGGGCTTCGAGGCGTCTCCAGTCGTGAAGGAGGGCAGGAGGTGGCAAGCAGGAGCTGGAGCCTGCGGCCTGCGTGGGTGCTCTCTCGCGGCGACAGCAGCAGCTTTGGGACGAGGGGAAGAAGACGACAGGAGAGGGAGGCGGCGGTGGGCTGGGCCAGCGGGAGGAGCTGGGCCGGCTGGGCTGGACAGGTAAGCGCCAGGTAGGCTTTCTGCTCTGTTTTATTTATTGTTTTTCTATTTTGTTCTGTTTTGTTTTGGTTTAGTAAAATACTAAACCATTTTATAAAATCCTGAAAATAATTATGTGGCTAGAACTAAAATATACCAAACCACATAAAATGTTCCAGTAATTTTTGGACATATATTATTTATATATCAAATATATATCCAATGCGAATAGCTATTTATTTAATTCAAAGGCCCAAAATAATTAACTCTGAGATACCAAAAATATTGTTTTGAGTTTTACCTCTTTGCAATATTTTCAGAGACTAAGAGGAGCATTTTCTTGGACTTCTTTGAGGAGATTTATATGTTGATCATTTTTAGAAGGTTTCTGAGGCTTTGAAAATTCCTCAATTCAAATTTCATTTGAATTAAAACATGATGCTCACATGAGGTCTAGCCTAGTGCATAACAGGACCAGGGATGTGACAACTCACCCCCACTAAACAAGAATCTCGTCTCGAGATTCAAGCGTAGGGTAGGATGAAGGAGAAACGCAAACTAGTACAATCTTCATGATCCAGGTTGCACTTCAAATGAACGTTGATTTGAACACCATCTTTGTCTTGTCGTCTTGCTCTGAGAACTCCAGCTAATCATGACAAGAAGAGGAAAGGAAAACTCTGGAAGGATCGGTCTTCTCGAAGGTCGAACAACTCAGGATTAACTCCCGGAATGTGACATAGCAACATCTCTCGAGCTGAGAGACGAAGCATACCTCTAAAGGGATGGAGTGGAGCAGGTGACGAGGTTCACTAGGTAGACAACGATTCCACACCTAAGAAGGTGGTGAACGGTTGTCAACGTAGCGAGGAGTTGAGTTGCCATGATACCACGACGAAACATCCTGGAGGAGGGTGATTCGTAGATTATTATCTTAACTGGCAAAAAGAATTACCTTTGAGATAGAGATCATTGAGACTCTCTATATCAGCCTAAGGCAAATCACAGCAATCGATTGGCGGGGTCGGTAGAATGGCATACTTGGACTTGGATGATGTGGATTACCTTGTTGAAGACAACGTAATGGATGAATTTGCTTATCACCGGAGATGGAAGAGACCCATGGTAGAATGACACATTGGCGGTGCAAGCTGGGAACAAAATGCAAATGCTGGGAATGATTCTGGTAACTGGGGAAGAACCCAACAACAGAGAGTGAATTCACTGTTTGGAAAGATCATAGCATTGCCGAGGAAACTGAGAGCAAACCCAGTTAGTGCCGATGATAACACCTAGCGCTTGTGCGTGCTCTCAAGAACTTGAGCATTTCCATATTCATCAAGGTTTTACCAACATCCGTGTCAAGGATCCTGGCAACACAACATACCACCATGATGAACAACGATGGACGATGCAGATGCATAGGAAGATAACACTTTCTCAGATTTCACCTTAGCGAGGCCAAGGGAATGAAATCTGGGTGATCGACCGAGAGACATTTAGCACTCCGCTTCTAATGTTCTCCTTGATGTGCTAGTGTAACCCATTCATAGAAATGGTCTGGTATCTAGAACATCAAGTAGAGGTCGGACTTCGGGAGCACTAGAATCCATAAGGAACAGTTACGGAGGTAAATCCTACGAAATCCTTATGGGGAGGTGGCCAACTTCCTCAAACAAGATACTACAATAATAGGTCTTCCGGCTGGGTGTGTTGGCCACGACATCCACCTTACCGGTTATCGAGGGACCAATATTATAGTTCTTGGGAAAATATTCCAACCATCATATCTGCCTGAGACTCAGATCTGGTTGGTGTCAGGATATTCCAGACTCATCGAGTCTAGGAAGAAAAATGAAAGTTTTCAACACAAATCGACGAGATGACGTTGCGAGATTCTCAGGAAATGAACTACGATAGCAAGCTCCAAAACATGAGCTGGTTCTGCTACAAACATGTGAACACGTTGTTCCAGACAAGCATGCCCACATGGTAGTCTTACAATAAAACACTACCGAGTTCTGGTTGGGAGCCATCATCGAGGATATCGAAGTCTTTACGCAAGTCCATGGATTAGATCCCAAGCATAGACTTCTTTTCCTTGAACGAGTCAATCAGTGGCTTGGTGTGCTAGGATATACATATGGAATGAAGATGATCAGTCTAACAGACCACAGAATTCTTCGCACGTGCATGACCGACTTGGGATGATTCCAAAAGAGCAAAAACAAACTTTCTCGAATTCACGACGGAAACTTACATCAAAATGCACGTGAATCAAAGGAAGTCACTCCTTTCATCAAACAAGTACTTCATGAGCTAGCATGAAGAAAATGCTTTCAAAAGTTTCCAACACTAACTTAATGTTCAACAACATCATGGAGGAGATAAGAATGTTGTCAATGGGCTCAACAACAACTCATCGGAATTTCCATATCACTGGACTTCCACCATCGTGTGAACACGGTGATAGCATTGGTCAGACCCAAAAGATATAATGGTGTATGCTCGAGGGATCAACCACGAGGAAGACAACATTATGAACATTGTTGGTTCTGACTTGATTTGACGATAGCCCACACTCAAATCAAAGGATTGATAAGACGATAGGTCCAGCAACTGATCACAGGGACCAATCGATGAAGATATCATCTTTCTTCAACACACACTACAAAAGAATATCCCTTAACATGAACTAAGTCGGACAAGCTTTTATCTTCCAACTCTCCAAGTTGTTGTTTAGCTTATCCAACTATCTCAGGGTATCCAACACGGATTCTTGGAGAAGGGGTGGTTTACAGGAATAAACCAACTTGATCACGAACTCAACATAGCGGTCAGGTGACAACCTGGTAATACTTCTGACAAGATATTCATAAAATCACGAACCACCGGTATGTTACTAAGCTCGAGAACAATCTTGCCTTTCAGGGCAAGCTGATATGATCAAATGAGCGAGGACTTGACAAAATCCTAACTCATCAATCAAAAAGTGCACCAGGAAATAAGGACTAGGTAGCACAAGCTATCTTAGAATGGTGATTCAATAACCAACATGCTAAGAATGAGAATATTGTCCATTTAACTACCAAGCAACAAGGTTGCTATGAGTATTGATTTCACACATCACGATTCACTTGTCGGTGTTCCGGTTATAATAACACGAAGGCCGAGGGATGACTAATGATGGTGAGAAGTATCACTACGTCAAAGTTCATGAGAGTTGGTGCAGTTCTCATGACAATTCTGACATAAAGGGGGTAATACTCCAAGATAGAACAGAACCAAAAGCTGGATTAGCAATTTGATCTGCGGAGCACAACTTCTTTGACCCAATCCTGGATATGGAAGAGGTACTGGAGTTTGTTTCTCCTAGTCATTCTGCGATAGAATGGCTTGACGGACCACAAGAGTAATAGGCATCGATAAACGAACGCACGCATACTCTTGACTATCAATTGATAGACGAGGGTCAGAATGCAACTAAAGAGAACAACTCAAAGGAACATATAATTTTCTGAGTTGTGGATGCATAGATTAGTATGTCGAACCAAGTTCAACATATTTCTTCCGGATAACCCATGCAGAAAGGTAGAACTGGCAGAGTCACGATTTATGAATGGAGAACTCCTCAAGAATAATCCTGTTGTGATATTTCAGTTCAACGAGGAACTTCTGCCATAAGTAGTTCATGGTATCTGGAAGAAGAAGATACCACGGACTTCAAGGACTATCGCAAAGGTTACTAATATCCTAAAGGCGCTAGCAATTACTATCAACATGAAGTAAGTAGAGTGAATCTCGGGTTCAAGAACCCAGGAATAGAATACCTACTACTAAGTAGCATCACGGGATGCTTTCGAGAATGATGGCCAGAATCATCACACTGGGAGCACAAATCATGGCTAAATTACTAGATGATCCCCTAAGACACCTAGGGTCATAATACTAGCTCCAACATATATGTCAAGGCAATAAAGTACCTCAACTCACTGATTTGTGTGATTAATCTGACCAAAGGCACATCGGAAACAGGAGGAAGGGATTTGCAAATGCATCCGACTATTTAGAAACCTGGGATGACTCATACAGCATAACGGTTGTAAATGCTCAGAAAAGATTTGAGACATTCACAAAAATGGTGGCATAACCACTCAGAAGCACAATATCACGGTTTCGAGATCAACAATTAACATACGGAAGTAGTAGGAACTGAACTCAAGCTTAAATCCAACAATCTTATAAGTCTACGGATTAGTAACACGTGATCCTGATAGAAAGAAGAGATAGCCTAGTTCCTTAACCCCGTAGAAAAGATAAGATGACTCAGATCAGAAGGGCATGAGGTATAAGGAGTAAAAAGAGCCTTACGTTCCATCCCACAATCAATTCCCTTATATAACTAAAGAATTTCTAGACTCAACTTCGACCAGTTTGGCTTGATAATCCTACAGGCAGTCAAGCTCTGATACCAGCGCTGTCAGGACCCCGACTCAATGCCACATCGATCTAGCATGTAACACCTCATATCACTTTGCGGCCTCACGCACGGTATTTCCCACGGGTGTCGTCCTACCTTTGCCCGGGACCGTTTGCGCCTTTTGGCACACGTATATGATAGTGTCGCTAGCATCCATATGATAAGGAGCCCGGGCTGACATGGCTAGTCGTAAACCCAAAGTGGCACTAACTTACAGGGACAGGCATCCATGACCCAGCATCGAACGTGTCGGTCATCAGCGAGTGAATCCAGGCTGTAGCACTGGGCTAGCAGGACTCCGGAGAACCGGGCTGTAGCGGGCTAACAGGACTCCGGTATTCATCGCGTGACATTTCCCCGAAGGGACAGACACAGGAACGAAGAAGGACATATGCCGGCCAGCCTAAGTGTTCCGGAGCAGTAGCAAGCTACCATGGCTCGGTGGAAACACTAGGAGACATTTCCCCGTAAGAGAGGCTACTAAAGATAAACAACTAGATGGTCAGATCCCACACATACCAAGCATTTCAATAACATACACACAATATGCTCGATATGTGCAAATACAACATGGCATCACAACATGACTCTACAACTCAAGTAATTTATTCAATAGGCTCCGAGGAGCGAGATATTACAATCATGGGTCTCATGACCCAGCACTCAGAGCATACAAGTCAAAGCACAAGCGGAAGCTATCATGTCTGGGTACAGACATCTATAACTGAAAAAGGCTGAGAAGCCTGACTATCTACCAGATCCTGCCGAGGGCACAAGATCGTAGCTGAGGTAACAAGCTAAACGTCGAAGTCCACGCGGAACTACTAGTGAGACTGAAGTCTCTCTGCAAAAACATAAAATAGGCAAACGTGAGTACAAATGTACCCAGCAAGACTTACATCAGAACCAACTACATATGCATCATTATCAACAAGGGGGTGGTGGAGTTTAACTGCAGCAAGCCAGCTTTGACTCGGTGGCTAACCTAAACTACGACTGCAAGCGACTCTTTTGAGGTGGCGCACACGAGTCCACATATTCACCAACCAATACACCACTATGGATCCGCTCCCGTCTCCCTACGAGAACGCCATCCATAGCACTCACGCTTATCTTGCGTATTTTAGAGTATCCACTTTCACTTGTCTATGAACTATGCAAGGGGTCCACGTTTCCATATCCGAGGAATCCGGCTATTCGAATAGATAATGATAACCCTGCAGGGGTGTACTTCTTCACACACGCTCCCGCCACTTACCGCCCTGTACACGTCATGTACCTCGGCAACCTTCAAGCGGAAGCCGGGCGAGGGAGTCGGCCACGACCTGACTAACCGAACAAGTCTCTAGTCCAGGTTTATCGCCTATTCGGGTTCCATCCGCAAGGAGATCCGGCCGGGGTGTCGCTTACGGCCCCAAACGATGTGTGCAGGGTTCCCAAGCCCACCATCCGGGTGCCACTTGGTACACCGGGCCACTGTGCCTAGTCTGTCCCAAGCCCACCTGTACCGGGTGCCACTTGGTAGACTACTAACACTACCTACAAACACCAGAAACTAGTTGCAACTCCTGGACAGAGATCAAGTTGATTAATAAGTCGAGAGAGCTTGGAGCGCCCGGAGCCCAATGTGTGGTAGTAACTGCTCATGGATCACAAACACAGAACTCAGTTCCTGAGGACGGCTGCAATGAGACAACCCACCATGTACTCCTACATGGCCTCTCATCGCTACCTTTACCAAATCGTGTTCACACACTTAGCTCACACACAGTAGGACATGTTCACACGCCTCTGATTCATCCCCGATGAATCAGACCTGACTCAACTCTAGGCAGTAGCAGGCATGACAAACAAACATGAATGAGTAGGCACATCAGGGCTCAAACAACTCCTACTCATGCTAGTGGGTTTCATCTATTTACTGTGGCAATGACAGGTCATGCAAAGGATAAAGGGGTTCAGCTACCGCAGCAAGTAACAAATGACTCGTTGTTGTCCTAATGCAGTAAAAGAGAGCAGGGCGAGAGAGTAGGATTGTATCGGAATGAACAAGGGGGTTTTGCTTGCCTGGCACTTCTGAAGATAGCATTGAGTCTTCATCAGTGTCAACGATCACATCATCGGTATCACGTCTATCGAGAGGGGACAATTACCGACAACATAGAAGGGAACACAATCAATGCAATGCACAATATGATGCATGATCATGACATGGCAAAATGAATGTGTTTTGAGCTAATGCAACTAGCAACAGATTAAATGAAGTTGGTTTGAATACAAGATTCAAATTTAAACTCCATATGTGATTATTCAAATGCCATTTAATTGATTTGTGCTAAACAGCAGCTATAAGTTGTTCTATCATGCATGAAAATGGTACAGATGGATTCCTTGAATTTTTCTGATAATTTTTCATATATAAATTATTTAATTTGGAGTTACGGTTGAATTTCTATGATTTTTAGAAGTTTTAGCTATTTTCTGGAATTTCCTGAATATAATAAAATAAACTAAATTCCAGAAAATGAATATTGCGTCAGCATGACCTCACCCTGACGTCATCAGGTCAACAGGGCGGTCCAGGTCAAACCTGACGTGTGGGGTCCACACGTCAGTGACACGGGTTAAACAGGGGGGTTTAGTTTAGTTTAATTAAAGATTAGGGCACTAAGGCCCACATGTCAGTGTTAGCAGGGGGTAATTAAATTAAAATAAACTAAACTAATCAACAGGGGGGCTGGCCCCACCTGTCATCGACCCAGGGGGGTCAAACCCCTGGTCAGCAGGGCCTAACCTGCCGGCGGCTTGACGCCGGCGAGGCCGAGACGGCGGAGGCCTTCGGGTTTCTTGCTCCGGCGGCCAAACGGGCGGATGAGGGCGTCTACGTGGAGCTGGGACTCGCCCGCATCCATCTGTGCAAACGGCAGGGGCTGAGGTGGCCCGAGCTCACCGAAGGCAAGCTCGCGGCGGTGGCCGGAGTTCGGGCCAGCACGGGCACGGGGCTACGCTTGGCGAGCGAGCGAGCTGAGAGGCTGGGCGGGCTCCTGGGAGATCCACGAGCTCGAGGTCGTGCTCGGACGCGAGTTCGGTGACCTGCAACGACGGCGACGACAGGCGTGACGGCGGTGAGCTTCCGCCGCGGTGGCCAGGGGGGATAGAGGAGGGATTCGACGGCGGGGAGAGAGGGGTTGGGAGCAGGAGCTCACAGGGAGGCGGCGCAGTAGGTTAGTGGGCTCGGGGACGTCCTTGACAGCGCGAATCGACGGCGTGGGGCCCGGGTGCCCGAGGTTGAAGATGACCGCGATGGCGGCGTTGATGGCCTCCCGAGGTCGCGTGCTTGGCGTGCGGCTCTACGGCGTCGAGGCGGAGCTCGTCGCATATCCGGAAGGGCGTGGGGAGGTCGGTGGTAGCGGCGAACGGCGACGGTGGCGGCGGCTCCATTTGGTGGCTGTGCGCAGGAGAGGCAGAGGAGGGGGAGGGAGTGCAGCGAGTGAGGGAGAGGCGAGAGGGGCTTCGAGGCGTCTCCAGTCGTGAAGGAGGGCAGGAGGTGGCAAGCAGGAGCTGGAGCCTGCGGCCTGCGTAGGTGCTCTCTCGCGGCGACAGCAGCAGCTTTGGGACGAGGGGAAGAAGACGACAGGAGAGGGAGGCGGCGGTGGGCTGGGCCAGCGGGAGGAGCTGGGCCGGCTGGGCTGGACAGGTAAGCGCCAGGTAGGCTTTCTGCTCTGTTTTATTTATTGTTTTTCTATTTTGTTCTGTTTTGTTTTGGTTTAGTAAAATACTAAACCATTTTATAAAATCCTGAAAATAATTATGTGGCTAGAACTAAAATATACCAAACCACATAAAATGTTCCAGTAATTTTTGGACATATATTATTTATATATCAAATATATATCCAATGCGAATAGCTATTTATTTAATTCAAAGGCCCAAAATAATTAACTCTGAGATACCAAAAATATTGTTTTGAGTTTTACCTCTTTGCAATATTTTCAGAGACTAAGAGGAGCATTTTCTTGGACTTCTTTGAGGAGATTTATATGTTGATCATTTTTAGAAGGTTTCTGAGGCTTTGAAAATTCCTCAATTCAAATTTCATTTGAATTAAAACATGATGCTCACATGAGGTCTAGCCTAGTGCATAACAGGACCAGGGATGTGACAACACAGTCCGACTAAGTCTGGTTGGTTCTGTTCGGCCCGGATGGATCTACTATTAGTGTATCCGGTATGACGGTCATCGTCATGTGCTGCAGCGCGCCCCCGTGATCCGTAGATCGATCTTGGTTGTCCTGCGGTGTTATCCAATCTTTCGCGCAGGTCTTGAGTATTGCCCCGGGCCGTGGTAAACTGGCGCGGGGGTGCGGGCTGGTATTCAGGCTGATATGCCATTTTATCCCGACCTCGAGGCGGCCCGTCAGCCATGTAGTGCTCGAGTCCATATTCCTCAGCTGCCAGGACTTCTGTCCACCTGTATGTGAGCAGGTCTTGATCAGCTTGAAGTTGCTGCTTCTTCTTCAGGCTCCTCGCAGTGGCAATAAGCCGGCGCTTGAAGCGCTCCTGCTCCACGGGGTCCTCAGGCACGCCAAACTCGCCGTCACTGAGGGGGGCATGTAGTTGTCCTCCTCCGGATACCCGTCCGTTGCTTGCTCGTCTAGGCTGATCTTCCCATCTTCCTGCTCGGCCTACTCGAAGGCGGGCTGATCGGGGTTGTATTCATCTTCGGCACCGTCCAGATTGTTTTCGTCTCCGGTGCCGGTATTGCCGTGGCGGGGCTTGGAGCGGCGCTGGCGACGCCCATGCTATGCTTTCTTCTTGGAGGGGTTATCCTCCATTGCCTCATCGCCATTGGTTTCTTTCGGAGTGTCCACCATATATATGTCATATGAACAGGTGGTTGTCCACCGCCCCGTGGGTGGTGGTTCCTGTTCTTCTCTTACATCGTTGTCCATACCGTCGATATCTTCGGAGTCAAAGTCAAGCACGTTGGTCAAATCATAGGCCGTGGCTATGAAGTGGGTGGTGGGTCCGCAAAGAATTCCTTCGTCGCTAGCTTCCCACACGAGCCGGACATAGTTCGGCCGAGAGCCTCCTGACAAAGAGAGAGACTTTAATGAGTTCAGCATGTCACAAAAGGGAGAGGGCTGGAAGATATCTGCAGTGATGAACTCCATAACCGGAGTGCAGCCAGGCTCGGCGGGCTCGGGAGCATGCAAACTGGAACCTACAACCGGATACGAGTCCGGGGGTCCGGAATCACAGGCGTCCCTAGGGGTGAGGCCTGGATTCGGCTCTACCGCCGATTAGTGTGCCGCCTGCGGAGCGGGGACCATCCACCCGTCCTTGGGCCACGCAGTCTGCTCTGGATTTAGGTCCGGGGCCACTACAGGGGTGATATCCCGAGCATTGTCCGACAGCAGATCTAGGCCGTGCTCGTCGTGACTGTCCGGTCCTCCTGGCACAGGGTAGATTCTGTCGAAGATCAAGTCTCTGCGGATATCGGTCGCGTAGTTCAGGTTTCCGAACCTGACCGGGTGGCTGGGGGCGTAGCTATAGATCTGCTCCAGATGGCCAAGCGAATTGGCCCGCAGTGTGAAGCCGCCGAACACAAAGATCTGTCTGGGGAGGAAAGTCTCGCCCTGGACCATGTTGTTGACGATTGAAGGCGCCATCAAGCCTCGAAGCAACGACACAGAGGAACTGTCAATGAAAGCACCAATGTCGGTGTCAAAACCGGCGGATCTCGGGTAGGGGGTCCCGATCTGTGCATCTTAGGCTGATGGTAACAAGGAGCAAGGGACACAATGTTTAGCCAGGTTCGGGCCCTCTCGATGGAGGTAAAACCCTACTTTCTGCTTGATTAATATTGAAGATATGAGTAGTACAAGAGTAGATCTACCACAAGATCGTAGAGGCTAAACCCTTGAAGATAGCCTATGATGGTATGATTGTAATTGTGATAGGCCTTCTAAGGACCAACCTCTCCGGTTTATATAAACACCGGAGAGGGCTAGGTTTACATGGAGTCAGTTACAAGGAAGGAAATATAATATCCGGATTGTCAAGCTTGTCTTCGACGCAAAGGAGAGTCCCATCCGGACACAGGCCGGAGTCTTGAATCTTGTATCTTCACGCTCCAATAGTCTGGATGATGTATATAGTCCGGCTGTCCGGATACCCCCTAATCCAGGACTGCCTCACCCAGAGAACCCAGAGAGATTTGTTCTTCTGGGTACAAACCTGGACAGCAAACAGGAAAGCGAGGAAGTCGATTTCCTTCATGAGAATCGGGATATCTTTGCATGGTCCCCCAAAGACGTGCCGGGTGTCCCGACGGATTACGCCGAGTACAAGCTACAAGTCCGAGCAGATGCAAAACCTGTGAAGTAGCCCCTCCGCCGACTATCGGGGGAGAAGAGAAGAATTGTTGGTGAAGAGATATCCCGGCTTCTGGCAGCTGGCTTCATTATGGAACTATTCTTTCCACAATGGCTTGCCAATCCGGTCCTAGTGTTGAAGAAGAACAAGAAGTGGCATATGTGTATAGACTATACTAGCCTCAACAAAGATTGCCCAAAGATCCGTTCGGTTTGCTCTGGATTGACCAAGTGATAGAATCCACAGCCAGGTGCGAGCTGTTCAGCTTCTTGGACGCCTACTCATGTTACCATCAGATCAAGCTGGATCCAGCTGACCGTCTGAAGACCTCCTTCATCACACCATTCAGAGCTTTCTGTTACCTGACTATGACATTCGGCTTGAGAAATGCCGGTGCCACTTTTCAGCGTTGCATGCAGAAATGACTCCTCAACCAATTCAGCAAAAATGCCCACATCTATGTAGACGATATTGTGGTGAAGACGGAGAAGCGCGACACCCTGCTGGAAGATCTCAAAGAAACATTTGACAACTTGTACCGATTTCAGATCAAGCTCAACCCGGAGAAATGCGTGTTTGGAGTACCAGCCGGCCAGCTCCTAGGCTCCCTGGTCTTTGAACGCAGCATCGAGTGCAACCCGGTAAAGATCGAGGCCATATAGAGGATGGAGATTCCCACCCGGCTTCGAGATGTCCAAAAGTTCACCGGGTGCCTGGCTTCGCTCAACCTCTTCATCAGTCGGCTGGGAGAGAAGGCCCTCCCTTTTATATCAGCTCATGAGGAAATCTACTCATTTCGAGTGGAACGACCAGGCGGATGAAGCCGTTCACAAGTTAAACAAGATGTTGACCACGCCGCCCGTCCTGGTGGCGCCGACTGAAAAAGAGCCCATGCTCCTTTACATTGCCGCAACCAGGCGAGTGGGTAGCACCGTCATCGTGGTTCAGCGCCCAGAAGATGGCCGGGCTCAGCTGGTCCAGAGGCCGGTGTATTATTTGAGCGAAGTGCTTTCAACCTCAAAGCATAATTACCCCCATTACCAGAAGATGTGATATGGCATGTACTTTGCTGCCAAGAAGCTCAAGCCCTACTTTCAAGAGCACCCCATCATGGTCGTTTGCACCCCTAGTGTTTGGAACTGCACGAATTTAACAAGTATTGTTCAAAGAGCGACGATCAGGAAAGTAAAAGATAAAGATGGCGGCTCAGGCCAAAGGCGCAACGCGCGAGTTGGGCAGCTCGCTGGAGACAGCGGTGCTGGCTGGACGAGTGGCCGGCTGGTGACTCTCGGCTTGATCATCACCAGCGGAAGGAGCCACGCTCGTGCACAGCTCATTCCTGGAGGCATAGTAAAGCTGAGGCTGGTCGGACGCTCCACCGTTCGGCACGGCGTCTTCTCTGTCCTCTTCCTCCTCCTCCTCGCCTTTGTCGCTAGAGTCAATCTCCTCCGCCGAGTCCTCACCAACCACCGGGTCTAGACTGAACCACTCCTCCGGCAGAGCAACGCCATCATCATTTAGCTCGGGGACAAAGGCGCTAGTGTTGGTGTACTCGGCGATTGCCGAGGCGCGCTGGATGATAGCCGACCGCACCGCCTCCAGCTCCTCGTTGGCCTCCTGCCGCCATGTGGCCAGCTGGGTCAAGTCCAGCCCGAGATACCACGCTCGGACGAACTCCAGCGCCCGCCTGGCACCGGCCCGAGCTGCAAAGGCCTTCCAGGCCTCAAGGCAGCAAACTGCCACCTCCAGCCAGTCGGCAGTCCGACTAGGTCTACGGGGAATCACCTCGCCAGGCCAGAGGGCGGACAACACTTGGCCTCCAACACGCTGAAGGCGGCAGAGCATGTGGTGGGAAGGCTGTAGACGAGCTTGGATGGCCAGGAGATGCTCCTCAAATGTCTGGCAAGCATCCGGCGCAATCTCAGCGCCAGCCTGCCTCTGCGTTTTGCGATGGGCTTCAATGACCTGGCTGGCAGCAAAAGAATGACCGGGAAAGTAGTCCGCACAAAAAAAGAGAGGAAAAGTGAAGAAATACGAAGTCATAAGTCGGACCAGGCAGAAGGTAGCAAGAAATGGACAAAGAGGAAGGCGGCTTACCCTCAACCAGGTCTTCGATCTGGCTGTAGCCCTTGCTCAGCGCCTGCCTCAACTCGGCCCAGTGTGCCGCCTCGGTTTCGTACTCGGCTTGGAGGGTGGCCTCGCTGTCCTTCACCGCCTTTAGGGACGCCTGGTGGCTCTCCTCCTGGTCGACCAACTTCTTGATCAGGCGGTCGCGCTCGTGAACCAAGGTGTTGCATTCAACCTTCTTGACACGTAGGGCGGTCTAGGCCTCGCCCAGTTGTTGTCGCAGGTCGGTGTTAGCCTCTACAGAAACATCAAAGAAGAAAAAACAATAAGAAAGAGGTCTCCAAGAAAGATCTGGCCAGACTGCTCAGTAGTCGGCCCGAATCTCAGGGACTACACCCAGTGGGTGCGCTGGCGCGCCCCCACGAGAGACAGAAAGATGGAGCACTTACTCTGGCTCTCGGACAGGTCGCTAGTCTTCTGAGTCAGCTCCCGGGTGTGGGAGTTGAAGGCGGCCGCACGAAGGTTGTGATAGTCATGCAAAAAATGGACAGGCAAACAAACAAAAACGAGTTATCACCCGAGGCCTGCTAAGAAGTTCCAAGCCGCCTGCTCAGTAGCTGACTCGGAACTCGGGGATTACACCCAGTGGGTGCACTGGCACGCCCCCACGAAAGAATTCAAGAGCAAAAAGCAAAAGGAAAAAAGCGAGAAGCTTACCCGGATGCCTAACCGCATCGCCAGGAACTCTTGGTCGTATTGCTTCAGCACGGCGGTTTGGGACTCAAGCCGGTTCCGGACATCAGCACGGTCGTCCCACCACCCGGCGTCCACCCCGGCAAGCTGACGCTTGCTGTCTCCAGATCTTGGGCTGACTAGCTCGGGCCTGCGGCCCTCCGCGGATTCGGCGCCAAAGTCACCTTCCCTACACGCTGGCGTGCCGGGGACCAGACCACAAGGTCCGCCCCTACAGCCGGTTTGCCTGCTGTTGGGGCACGGGCGGCGCGCTCGGCTGGCCGCCTTGGTCCGTCCCAATCGGCACCGATGGAGCCGCCTCCCTCTCCTCCCTCTCCATCATCGGCTGGTCGCCGCCGGCTCCCTCTGGTGGCATCACCAGGACTTCCGGCGCCACGGAGCAGAGGGGGATCACGAGCTGTGGAGGCTGATTACGCAAAGCCTCTTGTGCTTGTGCCATGGCCGCGGCTTCCGCCTAGGCCTTGGCTGCCATGTCGGCCTACGCCCTCGTCGTCTCGTCTGCCGCCTCCTGCGCCGCCTTGGCGGCAGCCGCCTTTTGCCACTTCGCCTCCCGTTCCTCACGCGCCTGTCGCGCATTCCACTCCGTTGCCGCTTGAATCTCGGCATGAGGGTTCATGCAGCGGCACTGGTGGAGCCGCTTGCCTCTCCAACCATGGAGGCGGCTGTATTCCACTCAAGAGAGAGCGGAGCCCTGTTTCCAAGACAAAGGCCAAGAAAAATCAGAAGAAAATAACAAAGGAAGGAGAGAACACATGAGGGAATCGGCGCTTACGGGGAAACCATGTGCGGCTCCTTCACCACCTTGCGGAAGCGGGTGGCCTTTGCGGCCGCTTCCTCCCGCTTGGTCGCTGCAGCCGAGCCCCTGGCTGGTCGGACATCGGCTGGCGGCATGGGGTGACTTCCCCCTCGTCATCATCTGGCCAGTCTCCGAGTCCGGAGCCGCCTGCTTAGCCACCTCCTCCCAAGGCGTCATCGTCCAAGGTGGCCGCCCCCAAGTCGGGGTCGTCCACGTCGCTCTCCGTCAGGTCGGGGAGATATTGGCGCTCCGGCCACGAGGCGCCGACAGCTGGATGGAGAAGGGGGCTCTGCTGGATAAGCCGATTTGGTCAAGACGGCCGAGTAGAAATCGGCAACAGAAGAAAAAGAGAAGAAAAGTAGACTCACCATAGGCGGGGGCTCGGCGCGTGAGTACGGCTCCTTGCCAAACTGCCACTCCGCCCAAAGCTTGCAGTTGGCAAGATAGTTCACCATATGAGCTACCTCATCGTGAGGCATCTCCTTGGTGCATAGCTGGCTGGGGTTGAGATGCCCACTCATCTGACAGATCAGGTGAGGCCGGCCCTGGAGCGGAAGCACCCGGCTGCTCTAGAAGGCGACAGCGACCCGGCCCGATAGGACGAGTTGGGCCGCCTCCCGGTCGACGGGCCGGCTACATAAGTCGGCAGATTGACCCTGTCACCCTGCGAGAAGATGCTTTTCACATAGAAGTAGGACTGCTGCCACATCTTCACCGACGAGAGAGGCATGATAGGCGGGTAGGGGTTGTCGGCCACCGGCCTCCGCACCGCGACGAAGGCGCCACACTGAGCCGGCATGCCCTTGACGATGGTGCCGGGCTTGGAGTAGAAGAACTCCCCCCAAAGCTCGAAGGTGGCCAGGACACCGAGGAAGCCTTCGCACAAGGTGACGAAGGCGGATAACAGCACCACCGTGTTTGGGGTGAGGTGGTGCGGCTGCAAGTTGTAGAAGTCATGGAAGGAACGGAGAAATCCGCCTGCCGGAAGGCCGAAGCCGCGCAGGCAGAGCAAGCGAAAGATGACGCACTCGCCCTCCTCCGGCACCGGTGAGATCTCTCGCTCCGGCGTGAGGCGCACCCGCACGTAGTCTTCTCTAGGTAACCGTCGCGTCTTGCGGAGGAAGTCGATGTGGTCTTCGTGTACATTGGAGCCGTCCCAAGCCCCGACGCGCGCCATGGCGCGGAGAGCTCGACGGAGAAGGCGCGACAACGGCGGAAGTGCACCCTCACAGCGGCGAGACTGCGGTGCTGCAAGGTCGCCTGAGAAGCAGAGCGGCGGCGGCGGCGGAGAGAAGACGAAGAAAGAAGAGAACGGTGGAGTGGGAGGCGAGCGCGCGTGCGTCTGCCGCTCCCCCTCCTCCCCCTACTTATAGGCCCCGGCGCAACGTGAGGGATGTGGGATTAACTGCACCCGCTCCCACACGACCCATGATCATTAAGCCTTAATGACGTACGGCAACTTCCGCAGGAATGCCAACCGCCCGCCTCGGCCGCAGAAGATCCGCATGGGGGCCGAGGCACGATGGTGGCGGGTCCGGTCTACGGCGACGTCCCGTCGCACGCGTGGGCTGGCAGGCTGAGCCAGCTGAAGGCTGCAACACGACACGCGGACGGCAGGCGGCCGACCCACCGCCCGACACACCTGCCAGCTGGTTCCCGCCTCCGGACTCTGAATCTTTCTAGACGGCACGTCTGGTCAAGGCCGGCTCCTAGCTGCTGGCAGTTCAAAATAGGAAGCCACCCTGGCTTCTTGTCCCCCTTTCAGCCATGAAGCCAGGCCAGCTTCGGGGACTACTGTCAGGGTAAATGGCCACGGGTAGCCTAACCAGCTCCCCTGGCTCTTTGAAAAATATCAGGCCGGCGGCGCCCTCCAATATCCAAGACGCAGGGCCGCCTTCTCCTGGCCGGCTGTCCAATCGGTGGGTTGCCTGAAGGGGTCAAGGCTCTACAAGCTCTCCCACAAAGGCCGACTCCTAGTAGCCGGCCATTAGAGAGCCGGCTCCTAGCAGGCGGCCCGGCTCACACCCTCTGAATCTGCGCCCACATAACGGTGATAAGACGGGGTGTGGCTATAGTGAAGCCTGCCACCCTGGAATCCCGGGGAAAGCGTGGCCGCAGTGTGCCGTACGGGGCAGCCACTCCCCGTCCGGCGCGACACTATTGCCACGTTGACCATGACATCACCCAGGACGGACCGCCAGTATGGCCCGCAGGTGGAAGGCCCCTCCGGCCAGAGAGATAAGGAAGGCGGCCAAGCTTCACCAGTCGGCTTAGGGGAGAGCCGGCTCTTAGCAGCCGGCCCACTGCCGCCCAGGAAGTTTGTGCGCCATTAAGCAGACAAGACGGGGTAAGGCTACAGTGAGAGCCCGCCCGGTGGCGGCACTGTAGCCATGCTTGCCCTGATGAAGCCCTCGTCACCAAGAGTAAGGCAACAGTCGGCGAGCCCCAACTGTCGGCGGAGAAGCCGGCGACAACAGACACTGACGTCTTGGACCCACACCTAGTCGGATTACCATTGTAGCCCTGGGGGGTAGGCCTATATAAACCCCCAGGGCACCCATGCAAAGGGTTGATCTCTGAGAGTTTTTAGACATCACATAGAGAGAAGGAGAGAGCTAGCCTTGCCCTTCTTCTTCCTCTGGCCAAACAGCTCAAGGAGCCTCTTGTAGCTACTCATCTCAATCTAGTGATCATGCGGTGACCCCGCAAAGCAGGACTAGGGGTGTTATCTCCGCGGAGAGCCTCAAACCTGGGTAAGATTCGCCGGCGTGCATGTCTTCGCCTTATCCCGTTTCCAGGCATGAGCGATGTCTTACTGGCTCCCACAATGATAAGCCACCCGTTGGCATATGTCGCACCTACCACCCGACATTATTTTCAAAAAAAAATCTTAAATATTCAAAAAAATCATACTAAATTTTTAGAGCATTCTGAGAACTTTTATTTTTGGGTCATTTTTTATTGCACGGGAAATTCAGAAAATAGAAAAAACATGGTATTTTATTTTGTTTAACTAATATAAACATAAAACAAAAGGTAGGGACAGAAGGTAGTGCTCACTAAATTCATCAACTTCATACCTCTCAAAAATGATCCATTAATAAGGTTGATCAAGTCTTTTTAACTACCACTTTCGATTAGCATGAAACCGAAGAACTTTCGTAAATCACTAAGTTACATCAATGGAGATATGAATGTCCCCAACAATAAGCATTTTGTATTTCGTTTTGGTAGTAGGTAGAGGTAGTTGAAAACTTCCAATAGTGATTGTCGGAGATTTTTCAATAACATTAATACCATTCACTTGGAATTGTTTCTTCAGAAAGTTCACCGTATGCTCATTACCATTAATGTGAAAAGTGACTTTGCTTTTATTGCAATCAATAACAGCCCCTGTAGTATTCAACAATTGTCTACCAAGGATAATTAACATGGTGACGTCCTCGGGCATCTCAAGTATAACAAAGTCAGTCAAGATAGTAACATTAGCAACAACAATGGGCACATCCTCACAAATATTGATAGGTATGGCAGTTGATTTATCATCCATTTGCAAAGATATTTCAGTAGGTGTGAGTTTATTCAAATCAAGTATTTTATATAAAGAGAAAGGCATAACACTAACACCAGCTCCTAAATCATATAAAGCAGTTTTTACATAGTTTCTTTTGATAGATCAAGGTATAGTGGGGATTCTCGGATCATCCATTTACATAGTTTACTAAGCAGGCATTCAAAGAAGAAATCTATATTTTGGGACCTACCCTACTGGAAAGACCTAGAGGTCCACTCTTCATGAACCTGCTAGGCTTCTTGGGTGTGTATGGGAAGACAAAAGATACAGCTGAGGCACGGGAGGACCTGCAACGTTCGCACGAAAAAGATGGCATGCCTCCAAAGCAGTATGAAGGTCCTGCCAGCTACGCTCTTACCAAAGAAGAGAAGGAAATCTTCTTTGAATGCCTGCTTAGTATGAAGGTCCCGACTGACTTCTCGTCTAATATAAAGGGAATAATAAATATGGTAGAGAAAAAGTTTCAGAACCTAAAGTCTCACGACTGCCACGTGATTATGACGCAACTGCTTCCGGTTGCATTGAGGGGGCTTCTACCAGAAAACGTCCGATTAGCCATTGTGAAGCTATGTGCATTCCTCAATGCAATATCTCAGAAGGTGATCGATCCAAAAACCGTACCAAGGCTAAGGAGTTATGTGGCGCAATGTCTTGTCAGTTTCGAGCTGGTGTTCCCACAATCCTTCTTCAATATCATGACGCACGTCCTAGTTCATCTAGTCCACGAGATTGTCATTCTGGGGCCCTTATTTCTACACAATATGTTCCCCTTTGAAAGCTTCATGGGAGTCCTAATGAAATATGTCCGTAACTGCGCTAGGCCAGAAGGAAGCATCTCCATGGGCCATCAAACAGAGGATGTCATTGGGTTTTGTGTTGACTTCATTCCTGGCCTTAAGAAGATAGGTCTCCCTAAATCGCGGTATGAGGGGAGACTGACTGGAAAAGGCACGCTTGGAGGGGACTCAATAATATGCATGGACAGATATTCTTGGTCTCAAGCACACTACACAGTTCTAGAGAACTCTACCTTGGTGACCCCGTATGTCGATGAACACAAGAACAGTCTGTGCTCCAAACACCTAGAGAAGTGCGACGACTTGATTACATGTGAACACATTAGGACTTTCAGCAGCTATTTGGAAACACGTCTCAGAGGTGACAAGACTGTTTGTGATGAGCTGTACTTGTTGTCCAGGGGACCATCTTTGATTGTATTGATTTACAAAGGATACGAGATAAATGGGAATACATTTTACACGATTGAACAAGATCAAAAGAGCACCAACCAAAACAGCGGTGTCCGCTTTGATGCGGCAACCGAGAGGGCAAAGGACACATATTATGGTTACATAGTGGACATATGGGAACTTGACTACAGACATGATTTTAAGGTCCCTTTATTTAAGTGCAAATGGGTCAAACTGTCAGGAGGCGGGGTACAAGTAGACCCACAGTACGGAATGACAACAGTGGATCTGAAAAATCTTGGGTACACTGGCGAACCATTCGTCCTAGCCAATGATGTGGCACAGGTTATCTATGTGAAGGACATGTCTACCAAACCGAGAAAAAGAAAAGATAAGGAAGCGAATACATCATACGATGAGCCAAAGCGCCACATAGTTCTTTCAGGAAAAAGGGACATCATGGGAGTGGAGGGCAAGACAGGCATGTCTGAAGATTATGAAAAGTTTCATGAAATTCCTCCCTTCAAAGTCAAGGCTGACCCAAGCATCCTGATAAACGATGAAGATTATCCATGGTTACGGCGCAATAAGCAAATGACACAAGCGAAGAAAAAGTGAAGACTTTCTCCCGCAACTATTATGATGATACCATGCCAACTTTGTAACAGACGAGTATGATACCATTGTACGTTTTGTACATGCACATGCTATGTGGGTGAAATTATGACACCATGCCAACTTTCAACTTTTTTAGAGTACTGTTGAAATTCTTTAATGTCTTATGGTTCGGCCCTCGTAATACCATTAATCTCGGTTCGCTCCTTGTCAACTATGTTCTCACCAAGAACACTCAAGAGGGCAGCCACGTGGGCCATGGGTCCCGGTTTATCATGACCATTTGTCCCGGTTTTGCCACGAACCGAGACTAAAGGGTTGGTCTTCGTCGCGGTCAGAGTTTAGTCCCACCTTGCCAACCGAAGGGCGCTCACACCGGTTTATAACCCCTCCCTCTCTGCCTTGTTGAGCTCCTCTCAAAGTGAATATAAATGCCCTTATACAGGGAATTTGACCTAAATTCATACAGAATTTCTCTGAAATTCATAGAAATTTATTATGAATTTAGGTTGAATTTTCTCTATAGGCGCATCTATGCTCATTTTTTAGTAAAGTTAATCATAAACTTGTGATTCACACAAATTTCAAAGAATTCAAATTTTAACTATTCAAATTTGAAAACTAATGGCACTAACAGAAAGTTTATAATTTTTGTGACTTAAAAGAAAAATAATTAAACATAAAATTTAATAAAATAAATAAAAATAGCAACAATAAGTATTTTTTTTGTAAGTAGAAACAAAATAAAATAAATAAAGCAACAAAGAAAACAAAATAACAAAATAATTTTTCTAAAACTAATGGCATTAACAGAAAGTTTTATAATTTTGCTGAGCTATTAGCAAAAAGAATTAAAAAATAAAGCAAAAAACAAAAGAAAATAAATAATGCAAAAAACAAAACAAAAAAACTGGAAAAAAACTAGTTTTATAGTAAAGTTAATGACAAACTTGTGATTCACACAAATTTCAAAGAATTCAAATTTAACTATTCAAATTTGAAAAGTACTGGCACTAACAGAAAGTTTATAATTTTTCTGATATAAAAGCAAAAAGAATTAAAAAATAAAGCAAAAAACAAAAGAAAATAAATAATGCAAATAACAAAACAAAAAAACTGGAAACCCAACCTGGGCCAGGATTCAGGCCCGCAGAAGGCCCAGTAGGCCCACAGGCAGCACAGTGTGAGATTAGGCCCGTAAGCCTGCATTTGAGAGGAGCTCGAGAGGGTAGCCGCAGTGGGGCTTATAAACCACTCCGAGCCCCTCTCAACTAGCGAGGTGGGACTAAACTTTGGCCGCGACGTGGGCAGCATAGGGGCCTTTGGTCCCGGTTGGTGCCACCAACCGGGACCAAAGGCTGCCGCTTCCCGCCCTTTGGGCTGCCAAAAACTGGCCTTTGGTACCAGTTGGTGGCACCAACCGGGACTAAAGGGGGGCATTGGTCCTGGTTGGTGCCACGAACCGGGACCAATACTCTGTGTATATAAGCAGGACTTAGGAATTTTTCTGTTTCATCGACCATTTGCCCCCGACGACGCCAAGCTCATTGACGTCGCAAGGCTGCCCACGCTCGTCGTCGCCGCCCGCACCTCGTCGTCGTCGCCGCCCGCTCCTCGTCGCCGTCGCCCCGCGCACATGCCCCGACGGGTCGCCGCTCGCTCCTCGTCGCCGTCGACCTGCCCCCACGCGCTGCGTCGCCACGAGTTCCCCTGCTTTGACGCGCGCGCCGCCTCGGTGCCCCGAGCCCCTGCCCCGTGCTCGCCGTCGCCGCCCGCTCCTCATCACCGTTGCCCCGCGCCCTTGCCCCGACGGGTCGCCGCCCGGTCCTCGTCGCCGTCACCCTACCCCCACGCACCGCCCCTCCTCGAGCTCCCCAGCTCCAACGCGCACGCCGCCCCGGCGCACCGAGCCCCTGCCCTGTCCGGCCCCCCCGCGCCGGCGCCCTCGCCGCCCCCGCCATCGCCATCGTCATTGCTAGCCGCCCCCGATGTGAGCCGCCGCGCCGCCCCGGCTCTGTTTTTGTTCAAAATGTATAAAAAATTGTTTAGAGCATGTTTTTTTCATATATGTATTTTTTTGTTCATATGTGTATTAATGTTTTTCCATATATGTAATTTTTCTGGTTGTAAAAGAGTCAGGAAAATTTAGAATATGCTAAATATATGTCAAAATGTTTTTTTGTTCATAGAAAGTTTTTTTCATATATAGAAAGTTTTATATATGACTATGGATATATATTCGATACATATGAGAAATGATGATCCATGGAAAAGTTTTATATATGCAAAAGTTACATTTTTAGAAAAGTCAACCTACCCCTCCCGTCGATATACCCCATGTACCGATAAGTTCCATGGAAAAGTTTCATATATAGAAAATTTCGATATACCCCGTGTCCTGATAACTTCAACACAAGGGGGGGGATCGACCTACCCCCCTCCCCGATAACATTATTTTCCCATGTATGTATGTTGTCATTGTCGATATAACCCCCTCCCTAATAACTTCGATTGTGATAACTTATACCACGGGAGCACCCCCCGGCCCTCTCGCTCGACCAAAACTCTCGAGGACACCCAAACCCTAGAAAAAAAAGATGTCGGTCTCCTACCCCTCCCGCCGCGCCCTACCCTTGAAGCGTTGCCGAGGCTACCCCAAACCCGGAGTAAGTTCGGTCTACGTTTGCCACTAATATATCCACCTGTTGTCATGTTTGTGTAATAATTGCCATCTTGTAATATTTGCAGAAACAATGGACCACATACGAGACAAGGAAGCAGAAGAGGTGTCAGGGGAAATAATCTTAGCAGGAGGTGATATCTTCTCGTATCTTAATGACAATGATGGTATGGAAGAACAGGGTGAAGAAGAAGGCTACGGTGAACGAAGAATGGAGGAGGAAAGAGATGATTATGATGGCTCTGGTGACCCAATGATGGTGCAAGAAGGAGACAGTGATGACGGTTCCGGTGACCGAACCGAGTCCGGCCAGGTATATATATTAGTTAATCCTGTGCTGACTAGCTAATTGATGCATTCATTGTTTTGGTATCTATGTACACATATTAATTAACTCTCGTCTTTCTTCTTTTTTCTAGCCCACCGTATTGAGCACAACTTCGGTAAAGAGACGAGGCCCGTAGAAAAAGTTGCGCTCGGATGAAAGGTTTGAGATCACAGCAATCGCGCGCGACGGCCAACCGATTGAACCCATCCGGACAAAGGAAGCATTTGCTACTCAGTGCAGGGTTCTTGTTAGGGACAAGATCCCGATCAGCATCCACCAATGGTATAAGCCTAAGAACGAAGACCCTGAGGTGTCTTATGTCAATGATATGCAGAAAGATGATCTTTGGACTGAGCTGACAGAAAATTTCACCCTACCGCTAGAGGAGGATCCGGAGAAGCCAGTTAAAGAGCAATTAATCAAGTCTCATGCTCTTATGAAGATGGCAGGCCTATTCAGGAGGTGGAAGAATGAGCTGAAAAGGTCTGTCGACAAAGAAGATACACCAGAATTCATCGACAAATATGAGAAGATCAGAGATCACTGGCCCGCATTTGTGGCCCACAAGACATCGGAAAAGAGTAAGAAGATGTCGGCGACAAACAAGCAAAATGCTGCGAAGAAGAAGCTTCACCATCGCACGGGGTCAGGTGGCTACCTCAAAGCCCGGCCTAAGTGGGGCAAGGCTGAAAATGATCTGCTTGATAAAGGGATCGAAATAGAGACAATGAACTAGCCAGACCGTTGCCGGACTTGGTTCTTCGGGGCTGGCAGAACCTTGGACCCTGTATCAGGGAAGTGCAGTTGGACGGACGAGCAATTGAAAATACCAGTCAAGAAGCTTCAGCACTATATCGATGCAGCGCAGGAAGGGACGTTCGTTCCATACAGAGAGAACGACGAGCTCACAATGGCCCTCAGGAATCCTGAGCACCCTGGACGGACACGAGGCACGCCAGGCTCCATTCCAGGGCAGGCTGGGTTTCTGGACGCAGGCGGTTACAAATGCCAGGAGAGGAGGAAGGAAGTGCAGTAGACCGAACTGCAGGCGCTGCATGCAAGGATACAAGCGATAGAGGAACGAGAAGCAAATCGCAGCAAACGAACTGCCGAAGCTTCCCCCGAAGCTACCCCGACATCTCAGCGGAGAAGCAGCGTGGCTTCCACCGAGCTGCTTCAGCCGGAGCATGTCTTGACGTCTCCTGCTAGCTACCCCGTGGATGCTATAACGGAGTCTCAAAATTGCCACCTTATGGCGCAATGGCTGAACTTAAAAGTCAAGGCGGCTGTCGGCTCTGTTTGACCTTCTGAACCCGGCGCAACTTTTCACTGTCGTCCGATTCCAGAAGGATATGCTAGGGTGACGGTGGACGAATTAACGGAGGGATTTGAGGACCTCCAGCTTGACCACCCTACCGGTGAAGGGGAGACTCAGCTGGGTTCTACTCTGAAGACTCCATGCCTATGGCAGAAGGAGTTCACAACCTTCCGAACTGGACGCCTCTACCTCCTCCTCCTCCTCCAGCGAGTCAAGTCACTCCGCCTCCTCCACCGCCTCCTCCTCCGGCGAGTGACGATCAGGGCACTCAGCCTCCTTCTTTGGCACGTGGCGGCACTCCGCCTCGTTCTCCGCCTTCGCCGGCGCGCCCGGGCAGCCAGCAGCCTCCTCCTTCTCCGCCTCGCCAGCAAGGGCGGAAGAGACCCGCCGCCGCCCCGGCTGCTCCGACGCATTGTAGTCCTTCTCCTCCGCCTCGTAAGCAAGAACGAAAGAATACAACCACAGCCGCTCCGTCTGCTCCGGCGTCTAGCAGTACAACCAGAGGCGGGAGGCAATATAGATACGGTCCATCTCTCAAGACTCTAGAGAAGTTACCATACGAGAGGACCGAGGACGAAAACGCGAAGATCATGCGGACCGAAGTGAATGACTTCTTTGAAGGGTTGAAAGCAAAGAGACATCCACCTTCGGAGGAGAAGGTAGATCCGATGAAAGCAAAGCGCACTATCGATGCCCTGAGGAAACCATCAAAGTCTCCGCCGAAAACCAACTATGAGCGCATTACTGAAAAGGCATATCTCGAAGCGGAGCGGTCGGGAAGTACTGTCAGTGATCAAAGGTTAAAAGAATGAGTAGCTAGGAAAAAATTGCCCAGCGCGGCGAACAAGCAAAGCAATCGTGCCCCCCGCTCAATGTGTCTAGCGACATCGTCGCTAATGCTCAGGGGACTATGCCCGGTTATAGCAATCTTAGAGATTACCTGCCTGACGATGTACATTTTGATTTCTTGGAGGTGGACGAACACAGATACGAGTACGGGAAGCCTCTAATCAAAGATGAAAAATCTCTAACAACGATGATGCGGATATTCCATAATTGGTACATGAAAACCTGCAGAGAGTCTGGGGGGATGAATACTTTGTATCTGAGAATTAAAGAGGAGCACGACCTCGTTGGAACTGATCTGTTGCCTATTCCATTTGAGGAGTTCTTCGAGTTGTTCAATCAAAAGCCCTCGATAAATTAACGGTCTTTTGCTACTGTCTGTAAGTACTATTTCTGTCATTAAGTATCTATATTTAGCTCGGTTCTTTCATTGCATGTATTTATAATTAATTATCCTCACTATATTATGCAGATTGAAGATCGTCAAGTGCAAAAAACAAGAAATGTATGATATTAGGTTCAATAAACCAAATATCATAGATGAATTTCAGGTTAAAAAGAACACCGAAGAGGCCGAGGCCAACTTGCTACAATCGTTGATCAAAAATCAAAACAAAGATTTAATACTCTTTCCTTACAACTTCAACTGAGTGTTACTGTCGTGTGCATATTCAGGTTCCCTTATTACTCGAGCGAGGTTATAGTGATGTCATTGATGATTTATGCATGCGTGCGCAGCTTCCACTATGTTCTTATGGAGATTAAGCTTGAGCGGGGACTAGTAACCATCTTAGACTTGAGACGAAAAGATCCTGAAACCTATGCGGACATGACTAAATTGCTCAACAAGTAAGTTCAATCGATCATTATCGCACCATATCGGCAACTTTTTGTTCATTTCCTGATATCTCAAGTAAGAATAATTATTTTCTTTGTCTTGCAGGGTTTGGAAACAGTTCACCGCAGAAGCTCCGGGGCCGTCGAAGGAGCTGCGATATACATACCCGAAAGTAAGTACTACTAGCTAGCTAGCTAGCTAGTTGCGCGCATCTCCCGTTGATTCTATAGCTATACTTTCATCTATGCCATTTATAATGCTTCATTATCAGATTGATTGACCTCTATTTCTCGTAAAGTGCTTGTGGCAGGAACAAGGGAATGATTTTTGTGGATACTACGTGTGCGAGTTCATCTACAAAGCGACTTTGAAACATAAGCGGGGCTACTCTAAAAGACAATACGAAGTACGTAAGCAATAATATTCACAATTTCATTTTATTACACCATCATTTCTATTGAGTTTCATTCATATATGTATTAATCCCCTTCTTCAACTTAGACGTGGCAGATGCGGAATGAACTCCTAGAACAAGATCACATCAAAGCAATTCAAGAGGCATTGGCAGGATTCTTGCTTGACCACGTCATCAATAAAGTCGGAGAATACCATGTGGAAGTTGATTTCAAATGCTAGGGGATTGTAAGAGATCTTACATATTGTATATGTATGTAGCCAGTAGTGTCAGATAGATAATACAAAAACTTGTTGTTCGACCAATCTCTCGGAGAAGGAGAGGTCGATCGATCAGTTCTCTCGGTATGCATGACGAACTTCTGTACTTATTGGTTTCCTTCCTTTTCTTACTAGCTAGCGTGTCGAGGGCCTCTCTATGTACAGTACGTAGCGTCGACCAAGCACGGACATAAGAGAGGACACTTCTCTCTATTAATTAGCTAGCTAACACAATATATGAAACACCTAAATTAACCCCCCAAAACCCCCAAACCCCCCCCCTTCAAAAAAAACAAAAACCCTAGCCACTGAAATGCTGATGCATGGATGCCTTTTGGTCCCGGTTGGTGCCACCAACCGGGACCAAAGGCCCTCCTGCCTGGGCTCGGCGCACCGGCCACGTGGAGGCCCATCTATCCCGGTTCGTGTTAGAACCGGGACTAAAGGTCTAGGGCATTAGTAACGACCCTTTAGTCCCGGTTCAAGAACCGGGACAAAACGCCCTCACCAATCGGGACTAATATGGGTTTTTCTACTAGTGAAACCCTCTAAGCTAACCCGATCACGATGGCTCCATGACTAAGTCCTTTCACTAGGACATCTGACGTGATAATTCCACGACAGTTGGCGCCCACCGTGGGGCTATCGCATGATGGTTTCAAGTTCTTGGAGGGCAAGTTTGAAGGGCTCAAGGGATACGCAGTGGGCCAGATGACTAAAAGTCGTCGCAGCAAGCTCTACATCGACGAGCAGGATGGGGCCCCGACGCCGGCTCAATCGAGTACCGGTACCAGGTCCCCTTTGGAGGAATTCATGTCTTCATCAGCAAGATTGGCGAACCGGGCCCTGAGTCGGACATCTGCAACGACCTCGTCGAGACGGCTCAGCGTGCGAGTATTGCCTGGATTCAGCCCGCCATAGAGCATGCGTTCGTAGGATGTATCCATGGGATCGAATCTGAACCGGTGTATGAAGGTGAGATGGTCGTTTATTCCGATGGCGAATCATCCACCGGCGACACAGAGTCTTTGTATCAAGTTCAGGATTTCCTGTTTGGGGGTTATTCCGATGGCAGCAGTATTCCGGAATCCTTTGAACCGCCAAACCGGGTTGCAATTTTCATGGCGGGTACACAGCCAGCATTGCAAAATTCAACTGCAGCAGCAATGATTTTTGGATCGGCAGCCAGGGCAGGAGGCCCCGCGCGCCGGCCGGCTCAAGTTCTTTCCGATTTGTTGGATGCATGGACAACGTTGTTGACCATGGCAGTTACCCCGGAGACTCAAGCAATTCATACATTCTTGCTGAGAGCTTTTGGATCTCCTCAGGCTCGACCATAGGTTTGCCACAGGCATATTTCCATTTTAGTTCCTCCTCTGTAAACATTTGGATGTCCTCGATGCCTAGGAGTTGTTCCATAGAAACACCGACCTCTTCAGCCTGCCTTCTATGATTGTTGGTTATTACCAGCTGCAGATCCGTAGTACACATGTGTTTGTAGTGGGGGTGTCGCATTGCCTGTTCTTCTAGCTGGGGAACAGTTTTCTGGCATTTTTTGATAGCTGCTTGGCTCGAGCTCGACTCCTGATAGAGCGCTGATAGTCCGAGTCAATATGCTTGGGAGCAGTTTTAGCCATACGAATAAAGTGGTCAATGACATGCTCGGTATGATCTCCTTTGGCAGTGGGGGCGGTTTCGGTCCAAAATGGGCGTCCAATTGGGCTCGCACTTCAGCTTCATTTTCCTCGCCAGTGAGGTCGTAGGGAAACCTCGGAAGAGGATTGAGACTTGGACAAAATTTGGATTTCTTCCCTCCTGTTGTACCACTAGCCGACGTAGCTGCGGTGCCTCTCTTCCGCTATTGCTGAGGCGGCGGAGACCACTGACGTGGTACCTGACTTGGAGGAGGAGGAGTCTATTGAGGCGGCGGCGGACTTGGAGGAGCGGAAGTGTGCTGAGGTCGTGGGGGACTTGGAGTAGCAGGAGTCTTCTGAGGCGGCGATGGACTTGGAGGAGCGGGAGTCTACTAAGGCCGCGGCGAACTCGGAGGAGGAGCCGCCTAATGCCGTGTTAGTGGCCTTGGAAGTACGATGCAATCCTTTCTCCAAAGAATGACACGATGTACGGCCTCTCCTAGTGTGTGCTCATCATCACCTCTAGGAATGTCAAGCTCTAGCCTTGAATATCCTGCCACCACTTCATCAACCCCGACACAAGCATAGCCAGCTGGAATCGGATTGCAATGGAAGGTTACTTCATGGGGATTTGTATAAGCAAAGCTATCTGCCAGCTTCATGCATATTTTCTTCATTTTAAAGTGTAGCTCACAAGTTGTCGTATCTGTGATATCATCCACAGGGTATCTATCCAGCAGTGCATCATCGCTCGGGGCAGAACCGATGCTGCTTCTTGGCATGGATGGGATGGTGCTATCCAATGCTAGATTCGCTAGCGGCTGCCGCTGCTGAAACCCCCTTTCCTGGCTAAGTGAGTCAATCTGCTGCTGCTGCCACTGGAAAGCGAGTGCCATCTCCGTGTGCTTTGATTCCATGATGTGAAAGCGGTCTGCTTCCTGCTTCCTCTCCTCCTCCTCCAACTTCCTCTTCTGCTCCTCCTGCTGCTTCTTTCTCGCATGACTTCTGTAGACGGCGTTCCAGTCCGCAAACCCCTCAAACCACAGAACAATGCATTTGCCTCATGTTCTTCCCGGGTGTTCAAGATTCTTCAGGGCGCGCATAAGCTCGTCATTCTGTCCGTTGGGAGTGAACACCCCTGTTCGTGCCTCTTCTATTGCAACAATTATACTGTCGGTGGATTGTTTAAGACATTCCCGCTCTAAAACCTCACCTGTCTTTGGGTCCAACGTCCCCCCATGTGCAGAGAACCAAGCCTGACCCTGGGGGGCCAGCTCAATGTAACTGGAGTGACCCCTGCATCCATCATCTATTGCTCAGCGAGATCCCACTTAGGTCGGGCCACCTCGTAGCCACCTGGTCCTAGCTTATGGTGCCAATGCTTTTTTGCGGCATTAATCTTGTTTTTTCTTGACCGTTCCTAAGCTATGTCTGATTCCTCGAATTTCACTAAAGCGTCCCAGTGATCTCTTGCCTTCTCCAATGTTCCCTTGAATTCTGGAGTCTTCTTTCCTCCTTTGATGTATGTAGCCCATATACATTTCTTGTGGTTGTTAAATGCTATCGCCATCTTTCTAAGAGCAGCGTTCTTGACATTCTCCACATCTGCATCCGTGAAATGATCTGGTAGGTTGAAATGTGACATGAGAGATTCCCAAAGCCGATCTTTTGCTCTTTGGTCGACGAAAGTAACATCTGGACATTCCTTTGCTGCCTTTTTCCATTCTTGAATGAAGATCGGGATTTGGTCCTTGACAATAACTCTGCATTGACCAATGAACTTGTTTGCATTCTTCTTAGGTTCGTGCGGTTCGCCATTAGGTTTGATGGCATCGATCTTGTACTTTACGCCATCTTTCAACTTTTAGGCCAGGCCTGGAGGTGTCCTACTGCTTGCAGAAGATTTGCTCGATCCGGAGGGCTAAAAGAAGGAAGATCGATTCGTTAATATATATACAAATCAATTAAAACATGTGATGATCACTAGATCCCTGCTTATATAAATATACCTCGTCAGTCTTTCTTATTTCAGGAACAACATTTCCTTCATCATGGAAGTTCTAGACTTCATCTCTGCGCTCGTCTTCATCAAATATCATACCCTCACCGGTAGGGTTCAGATATTGCGAGCCATCATCTTCTTCATTCCCATCTAGGCTTGGGGATGAGCATATGATGTCGAACAGGGCCTTTTCTCCTTCTCTATCGGTATTGTCCATAGATTTTATTTAACTAATCAAGAAGAAAGTATAAACAATTTAGTATTCAAATTAGAACGCATGTATGCAATCAATAAGGAAAAATGGAATCATATTATAGATAATATGCCTCTTGAACAATCCAGATAATTGATATGCATCATCAAACATAATCTTGAATACATCGTCTCGAATATTATTGAATAATATAATCTCGAATACATCTTCTCGAATATTATCTTGAACACATCACTAGCTATTACTGATCAAATACTATCGAATAATCTAGTTCACTCATGGTGGACACCCAAAGAGAAGGAACCATCACAGGATCATAGCTCGGGTGAGATCCCTGAAGAACCTGCCAGGTATTGGAGAACCTGACGTCCAATGCAACCATGTAGCGATGTACGTGCTCGTCCTCCTCCCTGACACGGTGACGTACCACCTCCGCGGGGGATGCCAGCCTCCGCACCGAATGTGGCCCACCCGCCCGCCACCAAAGAAGCTCTGGGTCGACGACGGGACCCGGGTTCCTCAGCAAGATGCGCGCCCCTGAAGGTAGCACCTCCCAGTGCCAGCCCGGCCGAGCCCAGTCCTGGACATGGCGCCTCTGAGGCATGACGTCGTCGCGAACGAGTCGACGACGCGGATGCGGGTCGGGCATCGTTGACGTCGAGAACAAATTCTTATGAAAAAAATACCTATATATGCAACGTCATTTTATTTGGAAATTTTGAGCAAAATATCCTCTTTTCAATTATAACTAATGCCCCATCCCTAGGTTATAACTACCTTATATAATATTCGTTTCTCAGACAATTCGAAACTTTCCTTTTCCTTCGTCTAACAAATATATATATGGTCAACTTTTTCCTATGCAATTTTTTTCAATACAATGATATACAACATTCTATAAAATTAAAAACAGAAAAAGAAACACAAATTAAGCATACTGCTTCTATACATCCATTAAAAAAATAGGAAAACAACATTATATAAAAAAATTCTATACTAATTAAAAACTAATTATATCCATCTAGCATGCATTCATACATATATACATATATACTAGTGAAAAAATAATTATCTAAAACATCTAAACTAATTAATTTCTATACATACAAATATACTAATATACTAATTAATCCCTCAAATGTCAAAATTCCTCAACTTTCTTCTATACATTATACATATATACTAATTAAATATACAAAAATACATATATACTAATTAACTTAAGAAAATATGTGTGTTCGTGTGTTCAACATGCATGTGTGTGTGTGTGTGGGCTCGGGGAGTGGCGGCCGGGGGCGAGGGAGAGAGGGAGACGGGGAGAGCTCACAACGGGGCGACGGCGAGGCGAGGCAAGTCGGGGTCGGCGACGGCGACGGGGCAGGCGGCGCGCGCGGCGAGGAGCTTGGGGCTCGGGGAGGAGGGTGCGTCTGGCGTCGGGGATCGGCGTGACGAGGCGCGGGCGATCGGTGTTGCGGCACCCCGGCTCAGAGCAACCGGTTTACCTTGCATTGCCAGCCCAGAGATCAAGTCTTCTGGCAACACACAACAACATGGTATAGAAACAACCGCTTTATTGATGCTAGCGGAAACATAAGTTTGATATTACATCGAGATAAGAGGCCGAGCAGCACACGCGGTGCATCTGAACAGTATGTACAATATTTAATGCACATGAAGGGCCTCGATCACAAAAACTACGCGGTACTGGAATAACGACGAAGTGGAACTCCATAGTACAGGGACACCGTCGTTGACACGATTCTAGACGCGGGAAGCTCTCCAATCCGATACGTCTTGCCTGAAAGCTAGCATGACACGCCAGGTCACTATATTGAATGTACTTGCAAGCTCACAACAAACATAAGCACAATGGCAAACAATATCATGACAATTATTCAGATTAATGCAATGCAAGAATACTACTGATGCGATGAAACCAACATGTGCACCGAGTCCCTCGGACTCGCTTACCAGATGGGTTACCACTGTAGCCGAATGGTGATCATACCCAGATCACCGTTGAAACCATCCACTTACAATCATCACATGATCCATCAATCATCATAAAACCAGTGCCAACAATAAATACTTAGTGTGGAAGATTACTTATAATTGTTGATCCTTGGTGTGACTTACTACCGAGTTGTGTCCATAACCGAGGACGAGGCTATCGATAGATTAAAATACACTCTGCAGAGGTAGCGCACTTTACCCACACCACAGAACTCATGGCCTCTCACTCCCATTCGGCTGGACCAACAGAGTTTCGACGAAACCCTTCCCTTGCCATAACACTCTTCTGGCCACTCCGACCCACTCCCTCTCAGGGCTAAGTCATGGGTGGCCCCATGCCTACCAAAGGTATCTTCGGCCACCGTCGTGGCAAAACGGTACCAAATGGGGACAAGGTACCATAAAAACAACGGGCACACAAGGTTATGTCTTCTTACCGGGCCAGGGTACCGCACGCCCATAACCTTCCCTCGTTGGAGGCACCGGCAAGAGGCACAACAAAGGACTAAATCAAGATCCCCCATAAAGGTAAATGTGGTCGCACTAAGAAGAACCCGATTCAGTGGCACCATGACTTGATCAACGTCATTTTCAAGTTGGATTATTATCAGGTTTAACTTGAAAATAAACTCACTCCAAGTCATACGATGCCATGATCATGCAACTATTCAATATGCTCAGCATGCAACTCATAAGAACGGCTCAACATCACAGAAATAACTTTCTTGCACTACTCATCAATTAACCTTACTGATGTTACTACACTAGTTATTATCAAACATCATTTTGAGTAACTTATCTTTTATATGAAAATCCAATTATCAAAAAGAAACTACCATTGTTTATCAAAGCACATTCATAAATCCAAAAACTTTACTCTACTTTATTAAACTAGTTCATGCAATCAACCAGTAACCAAAACAAGCACATCAAGCATGACAAAGTAACTAAGCATTAAACCATAATTACTTACCTATTTTAAATGCATGAAAAATAGCTCATATTCAAGTAGGAAAATCATAGATATTGATATGACACCATTCAAATGTTATTGTGGCTTGCCTTAATGCATAGGAGGTTCACACTCCTCCTGGATAGCTTCAAGACAAGTCTCTCCCTCTGAAAATATTTAAACTCCACAAAACAAAATATCAAGAACCACTAAAAATCACTAGAAATTCTAGGCAGCAAGGAAAAATACACACTTTGGTGTGCTGCTAGAACTTTCGGAAACAAACACAATGCAAAAAAGAATCAACTCATTTGGATTTATAGGCTAGGAGATATCAATGGTCAAAGTTCTGGTCAAAATATTTGAATATATTTGAAATAACAGTAAACCTGGGGGGGTGACATCGATGGCGTAAATCCAGAAGATGCCTCCTCTCATACCGCTTCGGGTGCGAGTGGAGAGGCTGACACTGGGCCCCACCAGTCAGGAAAGAGGAGAGGGGGAGAGAAACCGAGTGCTGCGGCGCTTCAGCGGAATTCACGCCGGCGAGGAGGGGTCCTTGGGCAAAGCTAGCGGGATAGGATTGAAGAGGGGGCTATAGAGCACCCGCTTGTACCCGTGGCACGACGAGAGACGGTCGGAGCTGCTCGCAATCAACCATGCAAGCGGTGGCTGCGGTCGGGACTTGTCGGAGAGGAAGAAAGCGACAGCGAGGGGCGGTTCCAGGGGCTCTGCGGCTTCCAAGTGTCACCCGAGGATCTCTAGGGACGCGGCTAAGTGGTTGGTTGGGATCCAGGAGCTCAAGGACGGGGTGGCTAAGCTGCGGGGGTCGCCGGTGAGCTCAGGTCGGGCACGGCGGCCGGAGGCTTATTCAACCGGGCTGCGGCTATGCTGCATGTTTGTGGAGGTTGGGTGGTGCTGTGTGTAGCTTCAGGACGGAGAGGAGGGCTCAACTTATAGCCCGTGGGGGAAGGGGGTAACATGTCGCTGCCGGAGCTCTCTGGAAGCTGGCGAGAAGCGACGAGGGGCGTCAGCAAGGGGTCGGGAGGCTCAGCAATCATGCGAAGGATGTCCATGCTCGTGGACGAGCACAAGGAGGAGGGGAGAAGAAGACAGGGGCACGTGTGCATTGTGGCTTTTGGCCGTGGCACGCCCATTCTTGCTGCGGAGTCTCCGACGTCGGCGAGCGCCAAGGAGGGGTCAAGGGTGAAGAGACGAGGGTGGTGGCACAATGCGGTAGTCGTCGGCGAGCTCTAGCTCGAGCACGCACCGAACAGAGGCCTTGGAGCGATGCCGAGTGTGTTGAATGCATGCCAGGTCCCATGTCCACACGCGGTCACCACCCTGGCATAGTCAAAACGATGCTCACGCGCGGCCAAACCTTGTCTGGGCTAAAGTCCATGCAATGTTTATTCTATGAAAGGTGAAGACTCGAAGCCAGGCCGACCAGATATGACTCTAGCTTGCTGGCAAATTTCTAGATAGAAACTTGGTCGCCAAGTTTGGAGGTCTTCTAGAAGGCCATTAGGGTTAATCTCCTGGGGTTAGGGTTTACTTTGGAGGGTAACTAGGCTCAAGAAAGATCAGCACTAAAAGATCAAGGAAAAATACACTTGTTGTACAAAGTGCATTTTTGGGCCAGAAGAGAAATGATTTTCTGTAGCAAAAATATTACAAAAATTCATGCAATATTTTTTCTCAGGGAGGCGTCCAATGTTCAAAGAAAATTCAGGAATTATCTCAAGATTTTTGGAGCTATAAAAATTGGGGTTGCTTTGGAGCTCTAGTTTCTAAAATGATTTTCCAGAAGGAAAATGACTATTTTTCCTTTATGAAAAATATTCGGTGGGCCATTCTAGGGTTTTTAGAGATAAATGAGGTTAGATGAGAGGCAGAGGGGTCACTAGGGTGAAAGTCAAGGGCATTCCCAAGTCCATTTGAATTGATTCCAAAAACTCAAATCCAAGGCAAAGGCAAAATAGTCCGGAAAAAGAGAGAAGGCAAAAACTAGGCTTTCACAGGCGTCGAGGGTGGTGACGAGCTCCGGCGTCGGGGGAGGCGAGACGGTGTCGGGATAGCCTGGTGGAGCGGCATATTGGTCGAAGAAACAGAGAAACTGCTGAAATTTTATGAAGTGTTGTATATATGTGAGGCCTTTAGTCCCGATTGGAGCCACCAACCGGGACTAAAGGTCACTTTTGGCTAGCCAAAGTGGCGGGAAACGACCACCTTTAGTGGTGGTTGGTGGCTCCAACCGGGACTAAAGGGGGGCCTTTAGTTGCGGTTGGAGCCACCAACTGCGAAGGCTTTTTTAAATTTTTTTTGTTTTCTTATTTATTTATTTATTTTTCTAAGTTCTTTTTTTATTTAGAGTTTCCTTGTGAATATTTTTGCTTTAGGTAAAAAAATAAACTTTCTGTTAGTGCCAGTAGTTTTCAAATTTGGATAGTTTAAATTTGAATTATTTGAAATTTGTGTGAATCACTAGTTTGGGAGTAACTTCACTTTTAAAATAGATTTTTCAGTGATTCTTTTTTTCCCTGTTTAATATTAGTGTGTTTTATCATTATATTCATTTTGGTAATTCTTAGGTTATCTAAAAAATGAAATACCTTTGTAACAGATGATTTTTTGTCTGAAACCCTGATACTTCGAAAGAGATTGTCCATTTTGTACACGAAGTGCATCCAGTTTTCGCCGTAACCCTCTCAACTTTTTAGCACATGCTATGTGGGTGAAATGATGATACCATGCCAACTTTCAACCTTTTCATAGTTCTTTTATAGCACTTTTCAATCTCAAGGTCATTTAGCTCAAAAAAACTAGGAAATGCGTGAAAAATAGCAAACGAAGTCAGAAAGAGTTGAAAATTGATGGCATGGCTTCGAGTGGTGCATAATGAACACACAAAAAGTCTGGAGTTGAAATAAGTTTTAAAAAATGAGATGCCTTTATAGAAGATGAGATTTCATCCAAAACCCTGATACTTCGAAAGAGATTGTCCATTTTATACACGAAGTATTTTCCGTAATTCTCTCAACTTTTTAGTACATGCTATGTGGGTGAAATCATGAGACCATGCCAACTTTCAACCTTTTCAGAGTTCATTTGTAGTGCTTTTCAATTGCAGGGTCATTTAGGTAAAAAATCAGTAAAAGCGTGAAAAATAGCAAATGAAGTCAGAAAGGGTTGAAAATTGATGACGTGGTTTCAAACGGGGCATACTGAACGCACAAAAAAGTCTGGAGTTGAAATAAGTTTAAAAAAAATGAAATGCCTTTGTAACAGATGAGTTTTCGTCTGAAACCCTGATACTTCGAACACTACTGTAGGATGCTGATAACACGACACTACGATCAGAGACCCTTCGAGAAATTGTGTGCGATGCAATAATCGCAAACGGTGGTGTAAGAAAACCGTAAAAAATGTGCAAAATGTTTGCACTGACAGATTCATCGAACACGGTTCAGATTTTTGTTGCGTGTGCAATGATGAGCATACAGTTGGTCCGGACGAACTGTTTGCAATGAGAAGAACAACAGAAACGGGAAGCCAGATCAAGGTGTGTGCATATATGGCATGCAGTTTGCACCGATGAACCTTTTGCGATGATTGAGGTGAACAAAAATGATTCAGTATAACAAGATGTGTGTGATACCCGACAAACAGGTCGGTTATCAGAATTGTGTGCAATCATTATAGACATCTCATATAGTCTTTTTTGTAAATTGTGTGTTCGTCAGGCACACAGTTCAACAAACCAACATGTGGGCGATAATGCAGAAGATCTCTGTCGAATACATATTACTAACCATCTGCGATGAGATTGACAGAATAAACAGAGATATATACAGTTTGCTTAATTTAGTCCTTGTTGTTGTTGTTGTTGTTGTTGTTGTTGTTGTTGTTGTTGTTGGATGGCCCCGCGACATTGTCTTGGCGAGGATGCTTCTTGCCTCTGACCATTGGCTCTTCATCACCGCCGTCGTCGTCATTGTCATTGCTATCATTGTCGTCCTCCTACTCGTTCGACCATTCCTCATCATCATCATCATCGTCGTCCTCTTCTTTGTCCTCTGACGGCTCCTCGTCCGTCTGGTTGTCGTCTGACGACTCTGGAGGTGGCGTCCCTTCCATGAACTGGATATAATTGAGGTCTGGGCTCGACGCTATACTGGTGGAAGACGAGCGGGATGATTCCGATGTTAACCTATCATCGGTCGCTAGACTGATGGCCGAACTGTCGTCCTCGCTGTCGCTCGACATGTTGCAGAGTGTGTGCCCGTCTATAACGTGGCCTGTTGATGTCTACTACACAATCTTCTTCTTGTAGACGTTGTTGGGCCTACAAGTGCACAGGTTTGTAGGACAGTAGCAAATTTCCCTCAAGTGGATGACCTAAGGTTTATCAATCCGTAGGAGGCGTAGGATGAAGATGGTCTCTCTCAAACAACCCTGCAACCAAATAACAAAGAGTCTCTTGTGTCCCCAACACACCCAATACAATGGTAAATTGTATAGGTGCACTAGTTCGGCGAAGAGATGGTGATACAAGTGCAATATGGATGGTAGATAAAGATATTTGTAATCTGAAATAATAAAAACAGCAAGGTAGCAAGCGATAAAAGTGAGCATAAATGGTATTGCAATGATAGGAAACAAGGCCTAGGGTTCATACTTTCACTAGTGCAAGTTCTCTCAAAAATAATAACATAGATAGATCATATAACAAGCCCTCAACATGCAACAAAGAGTCACTCCAAAGCCACTAATAGCGGAGAACGAACGAAGAGATTATGGTAGGGTACGAAACCACCTCAAAGTTATTCTTTAGGATCGATCTATAAAAGAGTTCGTACTAGAATAACACCTTAAGACACAAATCAACCAAAACCCTAATGTCACCTAGATACTCCATTGTCACATCAATTATCCGTGGGCATGATTATACGATATGCATCGCACAATCTCAGATTCATCTATTCAACCAACACAAAGTACTTCAAAGAGTGCCCCAAAGTTTCTACCAGAGAGTCAAGAACGTGTGCCAACCCCTATGCATAGGTTACCAATGTCACGAAACCCGCAAGTTGATCACCAAAACATACATCAAGTGGATCAATAGAATAACCCATTGTGACCACGGTTATGCCACGCAAAACATACATCAAGTGTTCTCATAAAAGACTCAATCCGATAAGATAACTTCAATGGGGAAACTCAATTCATCACTAGAGACTAGAGGGGGAGAAACATCATAAGATCCAACTACAATAGCAAAGCTCGGCATACATCAAGATCGTGCCATAGAGGGAACACGAGAGAAAACACGAGAGAGAGAGAGAGAGAGAGAGATCAAACACATAGCTACTGGTACATACCCTCAGCCTCGAGGGTGAACTACTCCCTCCTCGTCATGGATAGCACCGGGATGATGAAGATGGCCACCGGTGATGGGATCCCCCTCCGGCAGGGTGCCGGAACGGGCTCCCGAGAGGTTTTTGGTGGCTACAGAGGCTTGCGGCGGCGGAACTCCCGATCTATCTTCTGTTCTGAAAGTATTAGGGTACGTAGGTATATATGGGTGTAAGGGGTATGTCGGTGGAGCTTCGGGGGCCCCACGAGGCAGGGGGGCGCGCCCTATGGGGGTGGGCCCGCCCCCACCCTCGTGAGCAACTCCCGTATCTTCTGACGTGGGGTCCAAGTCCATCAGGTGGGTTTCCTTCCAAAAATAACTTCTCCAGTTGATTTCGTTCCGTTTTGACTCCGTCTGATATTCCTTTTCCTCGAAACACTGAAATAGGCATAAAACAGCAAATCTGGGCTGGGCCTCCGGTTAACAGGATAGTCCCAAAAATAATATAAAAGTGGAAAATAAAGCCCAATATTGCCTAAAACAGTAGATAAAGTAGCATGGAGCGATCAAAACTTATAGATACTGTCACATCCCTAGCTTCTGGTGCTGCCTAGTGTTTGCATCTTGCTTGCATCATGTTTAACTTTCATGGAAATTTGAAATGGGGATTGCTCAAACCCTAGCACCAGATCAAATCAACTAGGTTCAAACAAAAATATTCTCAATGAACCCAAAATGCCCTTCAGAAAAGTTCATCATTTTTGGATTAGTCTAGAACCTCCGCCAAAAATGGTGCACATTTTTCTAGGCCATTCTGGATTTTTGAATTAAATCATATGTTATTTGCATTTGGGCATTTAATTGCTAAATAATATTTTAAATGCTCAAATAATCCCAAACTGAAATGTTTGCTGTTGGAAATATTTCTAACAGTGGTCATGAGCAGTTGCATGATTTTTGGGATTGATTTAGTATTTTTAATAAAGCCACAAAGCTGCAGAAAAATAGAAAACAGGAATTAAAAGAGAAAGAGAGAGAACTTACCTGGCACTTACCTAGCAAAGCCCACCCGGCCTGACACTGTAGCAGCCCAGCCGGGCAAAACCAGCCCAGCCCACCAGGGGCTCCTCCCTGTCGTCTTCCACCTCCTGCCAGTGGGCAGGAGGGCGTGTGGCCGCCATGCGCGCACACGCGCCCCGGGCACCTCCTGCTTGCCGCTCCCCTCGACGCCCTGGATTTCTTTGGTGGTGCCACGCACCTCCCACCACCACCGTTGGACGCACCACCTCGCGGGAGTTCCAACGAGCCCAACCCTGCCTCTTCTCGCCGCCGGAATCGCCGGGACGAGCGACGCCGCCGCGTCTGTGCGCCACCGACGGTTAGCCGCCGACGTCGGCATCATTAGTGGCTAATGAACCACTAACTAACCCCTCCTGTGACACCGACAGCTGGGCCCCGCGCCTAACTAACTCCGGGATTTTTTTCTGTCTAGATTAGTTTAATAACACAGGACCCACCAGTCAGAGTTGACTGTGCTGACGTGTCCGTTGACCCGACCCCACCTGTCAGTGACACAAACAACACTGTGTCACTGACCAGCGGGCCCCACAGGTCAGATTTGACTTGGACCACTCCGTTGACCTGCTGACATCACAATGACGTCATGCTGACGCAATAAGTCATTTTCTGGATTTGTTTTATTTCTAAATAACCAGGAAAATCCAGAAAATGATTTAAACTTCAAAAATTCATAGAAATTCAACCGTAGCTCCAAATCAAATAATTTATATATGAAAAATGATCAGAAAAATTCAATCTATCCATCTGTACCATTTTCATGCATGTTAGAACAACTTATGACTACTGTCTAGGACAATTCAATTAAATGGCATTTAAATAACCACATGTGGAGTTTGAATTTGAATCTTGGATTCAAACTAACTTCATTTAATCTGGTTTTAGTTGCATTAGCACAAACCATAGCATATTGCCATGTCACATTCATGCATCATATTGTTGCATTGCATTGATTGTGTTTCTTCTTTGTTTGTCGGTGCTTGTCCCCTCTCAGTAGACGTGTACCGACGATGTGATCGATGACACCGATGAAGAACTATATTATCTTCAGAAGTGCGAGGCAAGCAACACCCCCTTGTTCATTCCGATACAATCCCACGCTCTCGCTCCTGCTCTCTTTTACTGCATTAGGACAACAACGATTCATTTGTTACTTGCTGCGGTAGCTGAACCCTTTATCCTTTGCATGACCTGTCATTGCCACAGTAAATAGATGAAACCCACTAGCATGAGTAGGAGTTGTTTGAGCCTTGATGTGCCTACTCATTCATGCTTGTTTGTCATGCCTGCTACTGCTTAGAGTTGAGTCAAGTCTGATTCATCGGGGATGAATTGGAGGTGTGTAAACATGTCCTACTGTGTGTGAGCTAAGTGTGTGAACACGATTTGGTAAAGGTAGCGGTGAGAGGCCATGTAGGAGTACATGGTGGGTTGTCTCATTGCAGCCGTCCTCAGGAACTGAGTTCTGTGTTTGTGATCCATGATCATTTACTACCACACATTGGGCTCCGGGCACTCCAAGCTCTCTCGACTTATTAATCAACTTGATCTCTGTCCAGGAGTTGCAACTAGTTTCTGGTGTTTGTAGGTAGTGTTAGTAGTCTACCAAGTGGCACCCGGTACAGGTGGGCTTGGGACAGACTAGGCACCGTGGCCCGGTGTACCAAGTGGCACCCGGATGGTGGACTTGGGAGCCCTGCACACATCTTTTGGGGCCGTGAGCGACACCCCGGCCGGATCTCCTTGCGGATGGAACCCGAATAGGCGATAAACCTGGACGAGAGACTTGTGTGGTTAGTAAGGTCGTGGCCGACACCCTCGCTGGGCTTCCACTTGAAGGTTGTCGAGTACATGTCGTGTAAACGGCGGTAAGTGGTGAGAGCGTGTGTGAAGAAGTACACCCCTGCAGGGTTAATATGATCTATTCGAATAGCCGTGTCCGCGGTAAAGGACTTCTGGGTTGCCTGTACAGTTCATAGACAAGTGAAAGTGGATACTCTAAAATACGCAAGATAAGCGTGAGTGCTATGGATGGCGTTCTCGTAGGGAGATGGGAGCGGATCCATAGTGGTGTATTGATATGGTGAATATGTGGACTCGTGTGCGCCACCTCAAAAGAGTTACTTGCAGTCATAGTTCACGATAGCCACCGAGTCAAAGCTGGCTTGCTGCAGTTAAACCCCACCATCCCCTTTGTTGATAATGATGCATATGTAGTTAGATCTGATGTAAGTCTTGCTGGGTACATTTGTACTCACGTTTGCCTATTTTATGTTTTTGCAGAGAGACTTCGGTCTCGCTAGTAGTTCTGCATGGACTTCAACGTTTAGCTTGATACCTCAGCTACGATCTTGTGCCCTCGGCAGGATCTGGTAGATAGTCATGCTTCTTAGCCTTTTTCATTTGTAGATGTCTGTACTCAGACATGTTAAGCTTCCGCTGGTGCTTTGACTTGTATGATCTGAGTGTTGGGTCATGAGACCCATGTTTATAATATCTCGCTCCTCGGAGCCTACGGAATAAAATACTTGAGTTGTAGAGTCATGTTGTGATGCCATGTTGTATTTGCACATATCGAGCATATTGTGTGTATGTTATTGGAATGCTTGGTATGTGTGGGATCTGACTATCTAGTTGTTTATCCTTAGTAGCCTCTCTTACCGGGAAATGTCTATTAGTGTTTCCACTGAGCCATGGTAGCTTGCTACTGCTCCGGAACACTTAGGCTGGCCGGCATGTGTCCTTCTTCGTTCATGTGTCTGTCCCCTCGGGGAAATGTCACGCGATGAATTCCAGAGTCCTGTTAGCCTGCTACAGCCCGGTACACCGGAGTCCTGTTAGCCCAGTGCTACAGCCTGGATTCACTCACTGATGACCGACACGTTCGATGTTGGGTCATGGATGCCTGTCCCTGTAAGTTTGTGCCACTTTGGGTTTACGACTAGCCATGTCAGCCCGGGCTCCTTATCATATGGATGCTAGCGACACTGTCATATACGTGTGCCAAAAGGCGCAAACGGTCCCGGGCATAGGTAAGGCGACACCCGTGGGGATACCATGCGTGAGGCCGCAAAGTGATATGAGGTGTTACATGCTAGATCGATGTGGCATTGAGTCGGGGTCCTGACAGCTTTGGTATCAGAGCCTGACTGCCTGTAGGATTATCAAGCCAAACTGGTCGAAGTTCAGTCTAGAAATGCTTTAGTTATATAAGGGAATTGATTGTGGGATGGAACGTAAGGCTCTTTTTACTCCTTATACCTTATGCCCTTCTGATCTGAGTCATCTTACCTTTCCTGCGGGGTTAAGGAACTAGGCTCTCTCTTCCTTCTATCAGAATCACGTGTTACTAATCCGTAGACTTGTAGGACTGATGGTTCTAATGCTCAGTTCGGTTCCTACTACTCCCGTGTATTCATAGTTGGCCTCGTAACCTTGATATTGTGCTTCTAAGTGGTTATGCCACCATTTTTGTAGCATGTCCCAAATCTTTTTGAGCATTTACAACTGTTATGCTGTCCGAGTCATCCCAGGTTTCTAAATAATCTGATGCAATTGCAAAATCCTTTCCATCTGTTTTGGATGACCTTTCTGGCCAGGTTAACCACACTAATCAGTGAGTTGAGGTACCCTATTGCCTCGACGTATATGTTGGAGTTATTATTAAAACCTAGGTGTCTAGAGTATCACCTAGTAATCCAGCCATGCTTTGTGTTCCCAGTGTGATGATTCTGGCCATCATTTTCGAAAGCATCCCGTGATGCCACTTAGTAGTAGGTATTCTACTCCTGGGTTTTCAACCCGAGATTCACCCTACTTGCTTCATGTTGATAGTTTTTGCTCGTTCCTTTAGGTTATTAGCAACCTTTGCAATAGTCCTTGAAGTTCGTGGTTTTTCCTTCTTCCAAATACTATGAACCACTTTATGGTAGAAGTTTGTTGGATCAAAAGATCACAACCGGAGTGCCCTCGATGAGTTCTCCATTCTATATTGTGACTCTGCCAGTTCTACCTTTCTGCATGGGTTATCCAGAAGAAATATGTTGAACTCATTCGACATGCTAGTCCATGCATCCACAACTCAGAAAAACATATGTTCCTTTGAGTTGTCCCTCTTTAGTTGTATCCTGACCCCCGTCTATCAATTGATAGTCAGGAATAGTCGTGCATTCGTGTTCATCGATGCCTTTTACTTCTGTGGTCCGTCAAGCCATTCTATTCGGAATGACTAGGAGAAACAAACTCCAGTACCTCATCCATATCCAGGATTGGGTCAAAGCAGTTGTACTCCGCAGATCAAAATACAATCAAACTTTTGATCCGTTCTACTCTGAAGTGTTACCCTCTTTACGTTAGGATCGCCATGAGAATTGCACTATCTCTTATGAATCCTTGATGCAGTGATACTTCTTGCCATCATTGTTCATTTCTCGGTTCCCGTGTTGTTGCAACCGGAATGCCGACAGGTGAACTATGATGTGTGAAATCAATACTGCTAGCAACTCCGTTGCTTGGTAGTTAAATGGACGATAACCTCATCCATAGCGTGTTGATTATTGAATCATCACCCTAGGGTTTATCGTGCTACCTAGTCCATCTTCCAAGGTGCACTATTCGATCAATGAGTTAGGATTGTGCTAATCCGTCGCTCTTTTGATCATATCGTCTTGCCCTGAAAAGCAAGATTGTTCTCGAGCTTAGTAACATATCGGTGGTTCGTGATTTTCCGAATATCTTCTCGGAAGTGTTACCAGGTCACCTCACTGCTATGTTGAGCTCGTGACCAAGTTGGTTTTCGAAACCACCCTTTCTCCAAGAATCCGTGTTGGATACCCCTGAGCTAGTTGGTTAAGCTAAACGACAACTTGGAGAGTTGGAAGATAAAAGCTTACCTAACTTAGTTCGTTTCAAAGGGATATCCTGGTGTTGGTGTGTTTGAAGAAAGATGATATCTTCATTGGTTGATCCTCATGGTCAATTGTTGGATCTATTGTCTTGTCCAACCTTTGATTTGGGCGTGGGCTATCCTCAAATCAAGTCAGAACCAACGATGCTCGTAATGTTGTCTTATTCGTGGTTGAACCCTTGGGCATACACCATTACATCTTTTGGTCTGACCAATGCTATCACCTTGTTCACCTAGTCGTGGAATTCCATCCTCATGGAAATCTCGATGATTTGTTGTTGAGCCCATCAACATCATTTCATCTTCTCCAAGATCTTGTTGGACAATAAGTTAGTGTTGGAAACTTTTGAAAGCATTTTCTTCATGCTAGCTCATGAAGTATTTGTTTGATGAAAGGAGTGACTTCCTCTTATACACGTTCATTTGGTGAAAGTTGCCGCCGTGAATTTGAGAAAGTTAGTTTTGCTTCCTCTGGACTCATCCCAAGTCAGTCATGCACATGTGTAAAGTATGCTGTGGTTTGGAGATTTGCAACCTTCATTCTATATGTATCCCTAGGACACCAAGCCACTGATTGATTTGTTCAAGGAAAAGGAGTTGCTGTGCAAATACTAGTTCATGCACAAGATTCCTATATTCTCAATGATGGTTCCCTACTAGAACTCGGTAGTGTTTTATTGTAAGACTACCATGTGATCATGTTTGTCTGAGACAGCGTGTTCACACATGTGTAGCAGAACCAGCTCATGTTTTGGAGCTTGCTATTGTAGTTCATTTCCCGAGAATCTCGCAACGTCATTTCGTAGATTTGTGTTGCAAACTTTTATTTTTCTTCCTAGACTCGATGAGTTTGGAATATCCTGACACCAGCCAGATCTGATTCTCAGGCAGATATGATGGTTGGAACATTTCCCAAGAACTATAATATTGGTCCCTCGATAACCGGTAAAGTGGATGTCGTGGCCAACACACCCAGCCGGAAGACCTATTATTGTAGTATCTTGTTTGAGGAAGTTGGCCACCTCCCTATGAGGATTTCTTATGGATTTACTTCCGTAGTTATTCCTTATGATTTTTGTGTTCCCGAAGTCTGACCTTTTACTTGATGTTCTAGATATCAAACCGTCTCTATGAATGGGTTACGCTAGCACATCAAGGAGAACATTAGAAGCAGAGTGCTAAATGTCTCTCGGTCGATCATCCAGATTTTGTCCCCTTGGCCCGCCAAGGTGAAATCTGAGAAGCTGTTATCTTCCTATGCATCTGCATCGTCCATCACTATCCATCATGGTAGCATGTTGTGTTGCCAGGATCCTTGCCACGGATATTGGTAATACCTTGATGAATATGGAAATGCTCAAGTTCTTGAGAGCACGCTCAAGCGCTAGGTGTTATCACCGGCACCAACTGGGTTTGCTCTCAGCTTCCTCGGTTACGCTATAACTTCTCAAGTAGTAGACTCAGTCTCTACTGTTGAGCTTCTTCCCAATGACTAAAATCATCCCTTGTGTTGTTTTCAATAAGGTAATCCACATCATCCATTCTAGTATGAGTATGCCATTCCTTCGAACTCCGCCAATCGATTGCTGTGATTTGCCTTAGGCTGATATAGAGAGTCTCAATGATCTCTATATCAAAGGTAATTCTTTTTGCCACTTAAGGGGATATTTCTACAAGTCACCTTCCCTAAGGTGTCCTGCTGTGGCATCATGGCAACTCAACTCCTCGCTACGTTGCCAACCGTTCACCACCCTTTTGAGCGTGGAATTGTTGTCTACCTAGTGAACCCTTGTCATTTGTTCCACTCCATCCCACTAGATGTGTGTTTTGTGTCTCAGCTCGAGTGGTGTTGCTATGCCTCATTCCGCGAGTTGATCCTAAGTTGTTCGATCTTCGATAGGATCAATCCTTCTAGAGTCTCCTTCTCCTCTCGTTGTCATGTTAGCTGGAGTTCTCACAGCAAGACGACAAGACAATGATGGTGACTGAATCAACGCCCCTATGAAGTGCAACCTGGATCATGAAGATTGTGTTAGTTTGCGTTCCCCCTTCATCTTACCCTACGCTTGAATCTCAGGATGAGATTCTTGTTTAGTGGGGGCGAGTTGTCACATCCCTAGCTTCTGGTGCTGCCTAGTGTTTGCATCTTGCTTGCATCATGTTTAACTTTCATGGAAATTTGAAATGGGGATTGCTCAAACCCTAGCACCAGATCAAATAAACTAGGTTCAAACAAAAATATTCTCAATGAACCCAAAGTGCCCATCTGTCGGTGTACTAGAGTAGGGGTACCCTAGTATCCCGAACTTGTGCACGGGCAGTGGCAGCACCCCGCGGCAAGGCTTGCCGGGTGACCACCAAGGTCCTCCGTGGTTCCTGTGGAGCCATTCAAGAACAAAGTATTCAAGCCAAGGAGACAAGGCCCCGGCAAGAGGATCTTGCCGGGAAGGCCAACCAAGGCATCTCAAGGAACTTGCCGCGACGCGCCACGCGTACCGGCGAGGCCCGGTGAGCAACAAGCTTCCGGACGCGACAAGACAACGACCACGGCAAAGCGCTTGCCGCGGCAAGCTACCACTCTGTACCCGCGCTCCAGCACATCCACCAACGTGTCGCCCTGGGGCCTTTCCAGGCGCGTGTGGCAAGAGGCTGTGCAGCCAGCGGTGGGCGGTGGCAAGCGACACTGACAAGATTGCCATCGTGGCGAGCGGTGGTGTCCCTGACGGTCCCTTTTTGCACTATTTGGGTGACGTAGACGGGCATTTAATGCCTTTGTCCCCTCCCGTCAGGGTTAGGTATGATACACTGTACAGGTAGTTGTACCAACCGCAATTCCTTTTCCATTTTTACCCTTGTCTACGTTGCCACCTGTCAGAGACCCCTTCAGCATATAAAAGGAGGCCCATGCGCAATGTAGAGGGGGTCCGAAGGCAGAAAAACACTCACGCTCGGTCTCGTTAGCAGATAGTGTGTACAGTAGCACTCAGCGCTCCCGAGCAAGAACTCAATACACTCAGACATGCAGCAGTAGGAGTATTATCTCTCTGGAGAGCTCTGAAGCTGGGTAAACTGCTCGTGTGCTTCGCCTCGATCCGCTCTTCGTGCGATCTCTGCCCCCCGCCGAACCGAAAAGGACCCGGTCCGCTGGTCCCATAGGTGTTTGTGGATCAGCTTCCCCGACATCTTTGGCGCGCCAGGTAGGGGGCGTTGAGGTTGTGTGAACCTGATCCGGCATTCACACGAGCTAGATCTTCATCTTCTTCATCGACATGCCACCGAAGAAGAAGGCTTCGGCGGCAGCTGTTCCGTCCACGTCGATCCCACCACCACTGGAGCAAACGGGTGGTGGGGTAGACGCCGGCAGAAGAACGGGCATCGACGAGGGAGCTCACGGTGCTGCCAGGTCCAAGGACAAGGCTGCGCAGACCTCGGCGTCCGTACATGCACCGCGCCCATCTCAGGAGGCGCAGGACCGACAGTGTCATGGTATTCGCAGGGCCATACGTTCGTTGGACCAAGATCGAGCTGGTGGATCTCGGGGTGCTCAAGACCAGCATGCATGCCAACATGCTGGCACGAGCGAGACATGGTCGCCTGGACGGGATACTGCTCCTTCTAACATAGTTAGAAGTCTGAGCATATCCCGCTCCTCGCACCATTCGCCACTGCCGCCCACCACTCCAACAGAAGCTTTGGCGCGAGCTCAACTGCTCCTGGATTACCCTCCAACGGCAGACAAGATCGATGAATGGAGGGCCACCATTCAGAGTCTCATCGGCTTCACCAACGGCGACACTCCGCGACAGCCGAGTACATCGCTGCCATGGCAGGACTGTTGGGCACGAGCCGATGGCGATGAAACCGGTGGGGGTGCAACCACCATGCACTCTCCACCCCGAAGGCCAAGATCGCCGACTCGCCGGATCCACCTCGACAGCGACTCCACCACGTCATCAGATCCACGAGCTCATCGCGATCAGCGCCAAGTTCTTCACGAACGACAGCAAGAAGACGCTCGAACTCGCATCGAGCGCCGAAGAGAAGAGCGGCGTCAATCGGACCAGCGCGCTGGGCCCTCTGTCGACATGCATGCACCAGGGGAACCAGGCGACTTGCCATACGTGGTAGGTTGCCCTGCGTTCACTCGTGAGCTGCGGCAAGTCCAGTGGACCAACACAAAGAATTTCAAGCTAGACGTACCAGAGAAGTACGACGGCAAGTCGCAACCGTCGGAGTTCCTCAACATCTACACCATCGCGGTGCAAGTTGCCGGGGGGCGGGACGACAAGATCCTGGCCAACTACTTCCCGCTGGTGCTCAAGCCCAATGTCAGATCCTGGCTCATGCACTTGCCGAAAAACTCCATATCCTCCTGGGCAGACCTATGCCATCAGTTTGTCGGCGCCTTTACAGGCGGCCACAAGCCTCATGGCCAAGAGAGCGACCTTCATCCGCTCGCCCAGAAGGAAGGAGAGCCCCTGCGCAAGTACATTCAGAGATTCAGCCGCGTACAACACAACATCCCAGATGTCCACCCTGCCACGGTAATCAGCGTGTTCCATCAGAACGTGCGAAACCGCAGGATGCGGGAGGAGATGGCGATGTGCAAGATCAGAGACGTCAGTGAGCTATATGCCCTGGCCGACAAGTGTGCACGTGCTGAGGAAGGGAGGAAACTCCCTGGAGAGAATACAGAAGCAGGAGGATCTAATAGTGAGGAGGCTGCCCAAGCAAAGAAAAACTGGCGGCGGAACAGCAGGAAGAAGAAAGGCAAAGATGTGCTAGTCGTTGAGCAGTCCGGCAACGGAGGTGGCGCCAAGAAAGCCAAAGCTGGTAGCTCCGGCGGGGAGATTGCCGCAGGCACCAACTACCAGGTTGTGGCGGTCGCCGACAAGCAGGACGGCACCAACAAGCAGTACTGCAAGATCCAGCAAACCAAGGGCCATGACCTCCAGAGCTGCAAGAAGGTCGAGCAGCTTGTCGAGCAGCAAAAGGCTGAATACGAGCGACGCAACAAGGAGAAGGCCCAGGAAGGTGCTGGAGGAACCGGCAAGAAACGCCCCGGCCGAGGAGGACGCCGCGGCAAGGCCAAGCAGCGGCAAGGAGATAGACCTCCCCGCGGCCACGACAATGATGAAGATGACGACGACGATGAAGATATGGATGATGACGAGACCGATGAGCAGGAGTTCAAGAAAGCCACAGAGGTCCTGTGCATTGACGGCGGTGCTTCTCTGCATACTTCACATCGCCAGCCCAAGCGGTGGGTGCGGGAAGTCAATGCGGGAGAACCACCCGTCGAGTCACGCAAGCCTCTGAAATGGTCCAGCACGCCTATCATCTTTGATATTGAGGACCACCCTGATCGCATAACTGCGGTCGGGTGCTTGCCGATGTTGGTTTCACCAACTATCCGCAACCTCAAGGTCACTAAGATGCTAGTTGACGGCGGGGCCGGCTTGAACCTGATCTCCTGCGCGGTACTTCAGACAACAGATCCCTGATGGCGAGCTCGAAGAGACCGGCACATTCCAAGGAATCAATCTGGGTAGGAGCAAGCCGAAGGGAAAGATCACGTTGCCGGTGACATTTGGCAGCAAGTTGTACTTCAGGACTGAGAGGGTCACTTTTGACGTTGCTGACTTTCCGTTGCCTTACAATGGGATACTCGGCCGTCCAGCACTCGCCAAATTCATGGCAGCCTCTCACTATGCATACAACATGCTGAAGATGCCAGGCCCGATAAGTGTCATCTCTGTCCCTGGCGACAAGAAGGATGCTCTTATCTGCGCCGACAAGATCTACCGGGAAGCAGCAGCCGCAACAGATCGCAAGTCACTTGCCGTTGAAGCTCCCGGGGCGAAGAAGAAGACCAAGTCCGGCAAGAGTTCTGATGCCCACTCCGGCAAGCGCACCTCTTCGGAGTGCTGCACTACCGTCGAGGACGCACCATCGAGCTCCACCGGCAAGTGTAAGAAGACAATGGCAGCTCCACCAGAGACCAAGAAGGTGTCCGCCAAGGAGGATGGCACTGGTGGTACCTTCACCATCAGTGCCACTCTCGACCCTAAATAGGAAAGCGTGCTCGTTGCTTTCCTGCGGGCGAACGTCGACGTATTTGCATGGCAACCGTCTGACATCCCCGGTGTTCCTAGGAAAGTAATCGAGCACCATCTTGCTGTCTGTCCTCATGCGCGGCCCGTCAAGCAGAAAGTTAGGAAGCAGGCAGTGGAGCGCCAAGAATTCATCGCAGAAGAAATCAAGAAATTGGAGGCAGCAGGCCTTGTCAGAGGAGTGCTCCATCCTACGTGGTTGGCCAACCCTGTAGTCGTATGCAAGGCAAACGGGAAATGGAGGCTTTGTATCGACTTTACCGATGTCAATAAAGCTTGTCCCAAAGACCCATTTCCCTTGCCGCGCATCGACCAGATTGTTGACTCCATGGCCGGATGTGACTTGCTTTCATTTCTTGATGCATACTCAGGATACCATCAGATCTTCATGGCAGAAGAGGATGAGGAGAAGACCGCATTCATTACCCCATGTGGCACATACTGTTTCGTACGGATGCCTTTCGGTTTAAAGAATGCTGGTTCAACATTTGCAAGGGTAGTCCATGACGCTTTTGAGCCGCAAATACACAGAAATGTGGAAGCCTACATGGATGACATAGTGGTCAAGAGCAAGGACAAGGCGACTCTGATTCAAGATTTAGACAAAACCTTTGCAAATCTGTGCAAGAACAACCTCAAGCTTAACCCCGAGAAGTGTGTGTTTGGAGTCCCCTCCGGCAAGCTTCTCGGGTTCTTCGTGTCTCAGCGGGGAATTGAGGCCAATCCCGACAAGATCAAGGCCATTGAGCAGATTGAAGCACCAAAGCGCGTTAAGGATGTACGAAGACTTGCCGGTTGCGTAGCTGCTCTCAACAGGTTTATCTCTAGGTCTGCTGAGCGCGCCCTGCCATTTTTTAAAATATTAAAAAAGGCAGGTCCAATGAAATGGACTCCGGAAGCGAAGGCTGCACTGCAGGACTTAAAGAGATACCTGTCCTCCACTCCAACACTTGTCGCACCTAAGCCACAAGAGAAATTGCTGCTATATATAGCGGCAACCAATCAAGTGGTTAGTGCTGCGTTAGTAGCGGAGAGGGAGGCGGACGATGAGCCAGCAACCATGGCAGATGCATCCAGCGACAAGCAGGGGACTTCATCGGCAAGCTCTGGTCCCGAGAAAGATGGATCTGCGCAGGCGCGTGAGAAGATGCAGAAAAGAATGGTGCAGCGCCCAGTTTACTTTGTTAGTTCCCTTCTGCAGGGGGCTAGGTCAAGGTACTCTGGTGTGCAGAAATTGCTTTTCGGCCTTCTCATGGCCTCGAGAAAGCTGCACCATTACTTCCAAGCACATGAGATCACAGTCGTCACTCGTTTTCCGCTGAAGAGGATACTGCAAAATCCAGAAGCAACAGGCAGGATTGTCGAGTGGGCACTGGAACTGTCAAGCTTTAGCCTCAAGTTTGAAAGCACTTCGACTATCCAAAGCAGAGCATTGGCGGAGTTCATAGCAGAATGGGCGCCAACACAAGATGAAGAAATTCCAGAAATGAGCATCCCCGTCAAGGAAGCAAGCAAAGAGTGGCTGATGTACTTTGATGGTGCCTTTTCGCTGCAAGGCGCCGGTGCAGGCGTGCTACTTGTTGCACCCACCGGAGAGCACCTCAAGTACGTAGTCCAGATGCACTTTCCCAAGGAACAAGCAACGAACAATACCGCAGAGTATGAAGGTTTGCTTGCCGGTCTCAGGATCGCAGCAGACCTTGGGATCAAGAAGCTCATTGTCAGGGGTGACTCACAGCTTGTCATCTGCCAAGTGAACAAGAATTATCAGAGTCCGTTGATGGAAGCTTACGTTGATGAAGTGAGAAAGCTAAAAGAGCACTTTGACGGCCTAGAGATGGAACATGTTCCAAGAGCTCAGAACGACATTGTCGATGGCCTGTCGAAGTGCGCCGCACTTAAGTTACCTGTGGAACCAGGGATCTTTGTGCTCAAACTGACTCAACCATCTATAACGCCATCAACTGGATAGAGCAAGAAGAGGAAGTTGATTTCTGGTGACTATTTTCCGGCAGAGCTCCCCGAAGCCGCCGCCAAGAAGGTCCTCAAGATCAACACCAAGGGTGCTGAGGAGCAGTCTGCTCCGGCAAGCCCTAGGGTTTGTTCCGTTGAAGCAGACGCTCCCGACAAGTTTTGCTCTGGCAAGCTTGCCGGGGAACGTCAAGCTCCGGCTGAGCCGCAGGTTCTCGTCGTAGAAGCGGATGTTCCCGCAGCAGCAGATGTGCCTTTAGTCCTTGTTGTCGAGCCGCAAGCTCCAGCATGGGCACAGCAGATTGTCCGTTTCCTTCAGATAGGAGAACTTCCCGAAGAGCAAGAAGAAGCGGAAAGAGTAGCCCGGCAGTCAAGTATGTACCAGTTTGTCGACAACACACGACGTGAAATTGAAGTGTATTCACCGGGAAGACGGACAAAAGCTGTTGGCAGAGATACATGGAGGCATATGTGGTCACCACATTGGCGCAAGAGCACTTGCCGGCAAAGCGTTCCGGCAAGGTTTCTTTTGGACGACAGCCCTCCAGGATGCAACTGCAAAAGTAACCAAGTGTGAAGCATGCCAGTCCCATTCCAAGCAGATACACCAGCCAGCTCAAGCTCTCCAGACGATCCCTTTATCCTGGCCATTTTCGGTCTGGGGGCTCGACATCCTCGGCCCTTTTCCCCGAGCTGTCGGGGGCTTTGAGTACTTGTACGTTGCAATCGACAAGTTCACAAAGTGGCCGGAAGTGGAAGCAGTGAGGAAGGTGACAGCACAGTCAGCAGTCAAGTTCTTCAGGTTGATTGTTTGCCACTTCGGGATCCCTAACAGGATCATCACCGACAACGGCACGCAATTCACGAGCCGCACCTTCATGCAGTACGTCCAAGATCTTGGCGCCAAGGTCTGCTTCGCTTCTGTTGCTCATCCGAGAAGTAACGGTCAAGCGGAGAGGGCGAATGCTGAAGTGCTGCACGAACTCAAGACCAAGACTTTCGACAGGCTGCGCAAGTGCGGAAAGAACTGGATTGAGGAGCTGCCGGTGGTTCTTTGGTCAGTTAGGACGACGCCAAATGGAGCCACTGGCCAGACACCTTTCGCTCTAGTCTATGGAGCAGAGGCAGTTCTCCCGACGGAACTCGTATACGGGTCACCTCGAGTGCTCGCTTATGATGAGCTTGAGCAAGAGCAGTTGCGACAAGATGACGCGCTGCTCCTTGAGGAGGACCGTCTTCAGGCCGCTGTACGAGCTGCTCGATACCAGCAAGCTTTGCGCCGCTACCATAGCCGCAAAGTTAATGCTAGAAGTCTCGAGGAAGGCGACCTTGTTCTTCGGCGCGTTCAGTCCGCCAAGAATTCCAACAAGTTGATGCCGAAGTGGGAAGGCCCTTACCGGGTAAAACGAGTCACTAGGCCTGGCGCTGTCCGCCTTGAGACCGAAGATGGCATTCCGGTGAGCAACTCCTGGAACATTGAGCATCTTCATAAGTTTTACCCGTAAGGCGCGGTTGCCGGAACCTGTTCCGGCAACCACCTTTCGTACAAGTCTTGCCAATGTTGCATGTAATCCTTTGTACGAAGCCGGGCGCAGACCCCGTGCATAAGTAAAGCTCATGTGCTCCGCACATCTTGTCAATTTCATGCTTTCTACTTTTCTTTGCATGCATTATCTGACACTTTGTGCAGCGCCTAACCCCGGTAAGCAATAACGAGCCATAAGGCCCCATATCTTTATTTTCTCTTCTTTCTCTTTCTCAAAGAAGGGAAGGTTCCCTCGCCCACAAGTTTGCCGGGGGGAAAGGAGAAGATAATGGTGTGGACCAAGCGTCGTTCGAGGAAGTTTCACCTTACCGGAAGCAAACGACAGAAAAGCTAAGTTGCTAAAGTTTGAGCAATCAGTTTTAAAAAATTTAAGTTATCTTCCTCGAACGACCGTGCTTTGTATGGAAAACCTGTGCGCGGATGAACCAACTCATAGCTAGTTGCCCCCTTACTTTGTTTCGAGTCCGCTCAACAACTTAAGTGAGCTGCGACTAGTTGCGACAAGGTTTCTTGTCGGTAGCGGCACCGCCAGCAGGCTACTAACGTCCCGCACTCAGCGCTCGCGGCTAAGGTGCCTGCGCCGACAAGTTCCCTAAAAGCGTAGGGCAAAAACATACAAAGGAAGGAATCAAGTAAAGGAAATAACATAGCAATCGCTACCCAAAATAGAGTCATATTATAAGATAGCTTGTCGCAGCTCTAACAGATTGTTCTCATAACATGACCAGCAGCGACAAGAAAAAGAGAAACGGGCGGCCTAATCTACGCGATCGCCCTCAACCCTCCTGATCCCGCTCACCTTGTCCACAATGGGTGCGACAAGGGTCTTGAGCGCTTCCAGATCAGCATCCGGCGGCAAGGTCCTGAGGACGTTGGTGAGGTTGAGGCCTGGGTTGCGGAAGGCCACCTTCACCAGCACCTTTTGAAGAGCTCCCGCGCAGATCGTCGGCCAGCTGCTTTGGGATCTTCTCCCGGAGTCGCTGGAGGGCCGTCGCCACGCCTTTGAAGAACAAGCTGAGCTTGGCGCTGGTTGGAGGTGCTCATCGGAGGAATACCCGAGATCCTCCATCCCCAGCTGCGCCAGCTCCCTATCGATGGCTGCGGCAACACTCACGATCTCTCCCACGATGCCACATTCAACGCGTGCCGTTCGAGGAGGGCGCGGTGGATACAGAGTGAAATACAGTGTAACCCAGGCCGCGCATGCCCATGCCCTGTTTTGGGCCTGGCCCAACAGCGCTCGGCACCGTGTGTGGCCCAGGCCCGGGGGCTCCTGTCGATGTACTAGAGTAGGGGTACCCTAGTATCCCGAACTTGTGCACGGGCAGTGGCAGCACCCCGCGGCAAGGCTTGTCGGGTGACCGCGAAGGTCCTCCGTGGTTCCTGTGGAGCCATTCAAGAACAAAGTATTCAAGCCAAGGAGACAAGGCCCCGGCAAGAGGAGCTTGCTTGGAAGGCCAACCAAGGCATCTCAAGGAACTTGCCGCGACGCACCACGCGTCCCGGCGAGGCCCGGTGAGCAACAAGCTTCCAGACGCGACAAGACAACGACCGCGGCAAAGCGCTTGCCGCGGCAAGCTACCACTCTGTACCCGCGCTCCAGCACATCCACCAATGTGTCGCCCTGGGGCCTTTCTAGGCGCGCGTGGCAAGAGGCTGTGCAGCCAGCGGTGGGCGGTGGCAAGCGACGCTGACAAGATTGCCATCGTGGCGAGCGGTGGCGTCCCTGACGGTCCCTTTTTGCACTATTTGCGCGACGTAGACGGGCATTTAATGCCTTTGTCCCCTGCCGTCAGGGTTAAGTATGATACACTGTACAGGTAGTTGTACCAACCGCAATTCCTTTTCCATTTTTACCCTTGTCTACGTTGCCACCTGCCGGAGACCCCTTCAGCATATAAAAGGAGGCCCATGCGCAACGTAGAGGGGGTTCGAAGGCAGAAAAACACTCACGCTCGGTCTCGTTAGCAGCTAGTGTGTACTGTAGCACTCAGCGCTCCCGAGCAAGAACTCAATACACTCAGACATGCAGCAGTAGGAGTATTATCTCTCCGGAGAGCTCCGAAGCTGGGTAAACTGCTCGTGTGCTTCGCCTCGATCCGCTCTTCGTGCGATCTCCGCCCCCCGCCGAACCGAAAGGGACCCGGTCCGCCGGTCCCATAGGTGTTCGTGGATCAGCTTCCCCGACACCTTCAGAAAAGTTCATCATTTTTGGATTAGTCTAGAACCTCCCCCAAAAATGGTGCACATTTTTCTAGGCCATTCTGGATTTTTGAATTAAATCATATGTTATTTGCATTTGGGCATTTAATTGCTAAATAATATTTTAAATGCTCAAATAATCCCAAACTAAAATGTTTGCTGTTGGAAATATTTCCAACAGTGGTCATGAGCAGTTGCATGATTTTTGGGATTGAATTAGTATTTTTAATAAAGGCACAAAGCTGCAGAAAAATAGAAAACAGGAATTAAAAGAGAAAGAGAGAGAACTTACCTGGCACTTACCTAGCAAAGCCCACCTGGCCTGACACTGTAGCAGCCCAGCCGGGCAAAACCAGCCCAGCCCACTAGGGGCTCCTCCCTATCGTCTTCCACCTCCTGCGAGTGGGCAGGAGGGCGTGTGGCCGCCGTGCGCGCACACGCGCCCCGGCCACCTCCTGCTTGCCGCTCCCCTTGACGCCCTGGATTCCTCTGGTGGTGCCACGCACCTCCCACCACCACCGTCGGACGCGCCACCTCGCGGGCGTTCCAACGAGCCCAACCCTGCCTCTTCTCGTCGCCGGAATTGCCGGGACGAGCGACGCCGCCGCGTCTGTGCGCCACCGACGGTTAGCCGCCGATGTGGGCATCATTAGTGGCTAATGAACCACTAACTAACCCCTCGTGTGACACCGACAGCTGGGCCCCGCGCCTAATTAACTTCGGGATTTTTTTCTGTTTAGATTAGTTTAATAACACGGGACCCACCAGTCAGAGTTGACTGTGCTGACGTGTCCGTTGACCCGACCCCACCTGTCAGTGACACAAACAACACTATGTCACTGACCAGCGGGCCCCACAGGTCAGATTTGACTTGGACCGCTCCGTTGACCTGCTGACATCACAGTGACGTCATGCTGACGCAATAAGTCATTTTCTAGATTTGTTTTATTTCTAAATAACCAGGAAAATCCAGAAAATGATTTAAACTTCAAAAATTCATAGAAATTCAACCGTAGCTCCAAATCAAATAATTTATATATGAAAAATGATCAGAAAAATTCAATCTATCCATCTGTACCATTTTCATGCATGTTAGAACAACTTATGACTACTGTTTAGGACAATTCAACTAAATGGCATTTAAATAACCACATGTGGAGTTTGAATTTGAATCTTGGATTCAAGCCAACTTCATTTAATCTGGTTTTAGTTGCATTAGCACAAACCATAGCATATTGCCATGTCACATTCATGCATCATATTGTTGCATTGCATTGATTGTGTTTCTTCTTTGTTTGTTGGTGCTTGTCCCCTCTCAGTAGACGTGTACCGACGATGTGATCGATGACATCGATGAAGAACTATATTATCTTCAGAAGTGCTAGGCAAGCAAAACCCCCTTGTTCATTCAGATACAATCCCACGCTCTCGCTCCTTCTCTCTTTTACTGCATTAGGACAACAACGATTCATTTGTTACTTGCTGCGGTAGCTGAACCCCTTTATCCTCTGCATGACCTGTCATTGCTACAGTAAATAGATGAAACCCACTAGCATGAGTAGGAGTTGTTTGAGCCCTGATGTGCCTACTCATTCATGCTTGTTTGTCATGCCTGCTACTGCTTAGAGTTGAGTCAGGTCTGATTCATCGGGGATGAATTGGAGGTGTGTAAACATGTCCTACTGTGTGTGAGCTAAGTGTGTGGACACGATTTGGTAAAGGTAGCGGTGAGAGGCCATGTAGGAGTACATGGTGGGTTGTCTCATTGCAGCCGTCCTCAGGAACTGAGTTCTGTGTTTGTGATCCATGATCAGTTACTACCACACATTGGGCTCCGGGCACTCCAAGCTCTCTCGACTTATTAATCAACTTGATCTCTGTCCAGGAGTTGCAACTCGTTTCTGGAGTTTGTAGGTAGTGTTAGTAGTCTACCAAGTGGCACCCGGTCCAGGGCTTGGGACAGACTAGGCACCGTGGCCCAGTGTACCAAGTGGCACCCGGATGGTGGACTTGGGAACCCTGCACACATCATTTGGGGCCGTGAGCGACACCCCGGCCGGATCTCCTTGCGGATGGAACCCGAATAGGCGATAAACCTAGACGAGAGACTTGTGTGGTTAGTCAGGTCGTGGCCGACACCCTCGCTAGGCTTCCGCTTGAAGGTTGCCGAGTACATGTCGTGTAAACGGAGGTAAGTGGTGAGAGCATGTGTGAAGAAGTACACCCCTGCAGGGTTAATATGATCTATTCGAATAGCCATGTCCGCGGTAAAGGACTTCTGGGTTGCCTGTACAGTTCATAGACAAGTGAAAGTGGATACTCTAAAATACGCAAGATAAGCGTGAGTGCTATGGATGGCATTCTCGTAGGGAGACGGGAGCGGATCCATAGTGGTGTATTGATATGGTGAATACGTGGACTCGTGTGCGCCACCTCAAAAGAGTTACTTGCAGTCGTAGTTCAGGATAGCCACCGAGTCAAAGCTGGCTTGCTGCAGTTAAACCCCACCATCCCCTTTGTTGATAATGATGCATATGTAGTTAGATCTGATGTAAGTCTTGCTGGGTACATTTGTACTCACGTTTGCCTATTTTATGTTTTTGCAGAGAGACTTCGGTCTCGCTAGTAGTTCTGCGTGGACTTCGACGTTTAGCTTGATACCTCAGCTACGATCTTGTGCCCTCGGCAGGATCTGGTAGATAGTCATGCTTCTTAGCCTTTTTCATTTGTAGATGTCTGTACTCAGACATGTTAAGCTTCCGCTTGTGCTTTGACTTGTATGCTCTGAGTGTTGGGTCATGAGACCCATGTTTGTAATATCTCGCTCCTCAGAGCCTACTGAATAAAATACTTGAGTTGTAGAGTCATGTTGTGATGCCATGTTGTATTTGCACATATCGAGCATATTGTGTGTATGTTATTGGAATGCTTGGTATGTGTGGGATCTGACTATCTAGTTGTTTATCCTTAGTAGCCTCTCTTACCGGGAAATGTCTCCTAGTGTTTCCACTGAGCCATGGTAGCTTGCTACTGCTCCGGAACACTTAGGCTGGCCGGCATGTGTCCTTCTTCGTTCCTGTGTCTGTCCCCTCGGGGAAATGTCACGCGATGAATTCCAGAGTCCTGTTAGACTGCTACAGCCCGGTTCACCGGAGTCCTGTTAGCCCAGTGCTACAGCCTGGATTCACTCGCTGATGACCGACACTTTCGATGCTGGGTCATGGATGCCTGTCCCTGTAAGTTTGTGCCACTTTGGGTTTACGACTAGCCATGTCAGCCTGGGCTCCTTATCATATGGATGCTAGTGACACTGTCATATACGTGTGCCAAAAGGCGCAAACGGTCCCGGGCATAGGTAAGGAGAGACCCGTGGGGATACCGTGCGTGAGGCCGCAAAGTGATATGAGGTGTTACATGCTAGATCAATGTGGCATTGGGTCGGGGTCCTGACAGATACGTTGGAGACATATCAAGCATCCCCAAGCTTAATTCCTGCTCGTCCTCGAGTAGGTTAATGATAAAAAGAGAATTTTTTATGCGGAGTGATACTTTGGCATAATTTCAATGTAAATCTTCTTAATCGTGGTATGAATATTCAGATCCGAAAGATTCAAGACAAAAGTTCATATTGACATAAAAATAATAATACTTCAAGCATACTAACTAAGCAATTATGTCTTCTCAAAATAACATGGCCAAAGAAAGTTATCCCTACAAAATCATATACTCTGGCTATGCTCCATTTTCCCCACACAAAATATTTAAATCATGCACAACCCCGATGACAAGCCAAGCAATTGTTTCATCCTTTAATAATCTCAAACTCTTTGAACTTTCATGAAATACATGAGCGTGAGCCATGGACATAGCACTATATGTGGAATAGAATGGTGGTTGTGGAGAAGACAAAAAAGGAGAAGATAATCTCACATCAACTAGGCGTATCAACGGGCTATGGAGATTCCCATTAATAGATATCAATGTGAGTGACTAGGGATTTCCATGCAACGGATGCACTAGAGCTATGAATATATGAAAGCTCAACAAAAGAAACTAAGTGGGTGTGCATCCAACTTGGTTGCTCACGAAGACCTAGGACACTTTTGAGGAAGCCCATCATTGGAATATACAAGCCAAGTTCTATAATGAAAAATTCCCACTAGTATATGAAAGTGACAACATATGAGACTCTCTATCATGAAGATCATGGTGCTACTTTGAAGCACAAGTGTTGTAAAAGGATAGTAGCATTGCCCTTTCTCTCTTTTTCCCTCATTTTTTTGTTTGGGCCTTTTCTCTCTTTTTTATGGCCTCTTTATTTCTTTTGTTTATTTTTCGTCCGGAGTCTCATCCCGACTTGTGGGGGAATCATGGTCTCCATCATCCTTTCGTCACTGGGACAATGCTCTAAAAATGATGATCATCACACTTTTATTTTCTTACAACTCAAAAAGTACAACTCGATACTTGGAACAAAATATGACTCTATATGAATGCCTCTGGCGGTGTACCAGGATGTGCAATGACTCATGAGTGACATGTATGAAAGAATTATGAACAGTGGCTTTTCCACAAATACAATGCCAACTACATGATCATGCAAAGCAATATGACAATGATGGAGCGTGTCATAATAAATGGAATGGTGGAAAGTTGCATGGCAATATATCTCGGAATGGCTATGGAAATGCCATAATAGGTAGGTATGGTGGATGTTTTTAGGAAGGTATATGGTGGGCGTATGGTACCGGCAAAATTTGCGCGGCACAAGAGAGGCTAGCAATAATGGAAGGGTGAAAGGGTGCGTATAATCCATGGACTCAACATTAATCAGAATAACTCATGCACTTGTTGCAAAAATTTAGAAGTCATCAAAAACCAAAGCACTACGCGCATGCTCCTAGGGGGATAGATTGGTAGGAAAAGACCATCGCTCGTCCCCGACAGCCACTCATAAGGAAGAAAATCAATAAATAAAATTGTGCTCCAACTTCATCATAAAGCGGTCCACCATACGTGCATGCTATGGGAATCACAAACTTCAACACAAGCATTCTTTAAATTCATAATCACTCAACTAGCATCACTTTCATATTATCACCTCCATATCTCAAAACAATCATCAAGCATCAAACTTATCTTAGTATTCAACGCACTCAAAAGAAAGTTTCACATATCTTGAATACCAAGTATATTAATGTTAAGCAAATTACCATGCTATTAAAGACTCTCAAAATAATATAAGTGAAGCATGAGAGTTCATCTGTTTCTTCAAAATAAAACCACCATTGTGCTCTGAAAGATATAAGTTAAGTACTAGAGCAAACGACAAACTACACTGAAAAATATAAGTGAAGATCAATGAGTAGTTAAATAATTGTGCAACTATGTGAAGACTCTCCCATTTAAGAATTTCAGATTTTGGTATTTTATTCAAACATCAAGCAAAACAAAATAAAATGACATTGCAAGGATAGGACAACTCATGTGAAGAAGCAAAAACTTAGGCTCAACCGATACTAACCGATAGTTGTTGAAGAAGAAAGGTGGGATGCCTACCGGGGCATCCCCAAGCTTAGATGCTTGAGAATTCTTGAAATATTATCTTGGGGTTCCTTGGGCATCCCCAAGCTTGAACTTTTGTGTCTCCTTAATTCCTCTCATATCATGGTTTCTCTTTTTATCAAAAGCTTCATCCACAACAAACTAAACAAGAACTCGTGAGATAGGTTAGTATAAACCAATGCAAAACCTTATCATTTTCTACTGTAACAAATCACTAAAATTATTATTCAACATTGCATACTAAATGCCTTTGTATACTTAATACTCGTATCCTCAAATAGAATCATTAAACAAGCAAACATATGCAAACAATGCAACCATAACAACAATCTGTCAAAACAGTACAGTCTGTAAAGAATGCAAGAGTATCAATACTTCCCTGACTCCAAAAATTATGATCTAAAATTCCCACTGTAATAAATTTATGAGAGCTCAATATGCAAAAAGATTGAACGTTATAACATTCTCTGACTTTTCTAGGGAATTTTTGCAACAGCGGTAAACTTTATGTTTTCAAACAGCAACATGTATACTAGCAAAATAAGCATGGCAATGGCTATCCTTGACGTTTTCATTGAAACTAAAGATGCAAAACATTATTCTAACTAAAATCAAGCAAAAACTAACAAACGAAAATGACGCTCCGAGCAAAACAAATATCATGTGGCGAATAAAAATATAGCTCCAAGTAAAGTTACCGACGAACAAAGACGAAAGAGGGGATGCCATCCGGGGCATCCTCAAGCTTAGGCTCTTGGTTGTCCTTGGATATTACCTTGGGGTGCCTTGGGCATCCCCAATCTTAGGCTCTTGGTTGTCCTTGGATATTACCTTGGGGTGCCTTGGGCATCCCCAAGCTTAGGCTCTTGCCACTCCTTATTCTATAGTTCATCAAATCTTTATCCAAAACTTGAAAACTTCAACCACACAAAACTCAAAACAAAACTCGTAAGCTCCGTTAGTATAAGAAAATAAAACCACCACTTAGGTACTGTAATGAACTCATTCTAAATTCATATTGGTGTAATATCTACTGTATTCTAACTTCTCTATGGTTCATACCACTTCTCTATGAAATCAGAATCTGTCAAAAACAGAACAGTCTGTAGTAATCTGTATAAAACGTATACTTCCGGAACCCCAACAATTACGAAGTAAATTGATTGACCTGAGAAATTTGTCTATTAATCATCTGAAAAAAGAATCAACCTAAAATCACTCTCCAGTAAAAAATGGCAGCTAATCTCGTGAGTGCTAAAGTTTCTGTTTTTCACAGCAAAATCACATAAACTTCACCCAAGTCTTCCCAAAGGTTCTACTTGGCACTTTATTGAAACAAAAGCTATAAAACATGATTACTACAGTAGCATAATCATGTAGACACACAAAAAAAGTAAGGGTAAATATTGGGTTGTCTCCCAACAAACGCTTTTCTTTAGTGCCTTTTTAGCTAGGCATGATGATGGCAATGATGCTCACATAAAAGATAAGAATTGAAACATGACGGGAGCATCATGAAGCATATGACTAGCACATTTAAGTCTAACCCACTTCCTATGCATAGGGATTTTGTGATCAAACAACTTATGGGAACAATAATCAACTAGCATAGGAAGGTAACACAAGCATAAGTTCAAAAATAGAAGCACATAGAGAGGAAACTTGACATTATTGCAATTCCTACAAGCATATGTTCCTCTCTCATAATAATTTTCAGTAGCATCATGAATGAATTAAACAATATAACAAGCACCTAAAGAATTCTTTTCATGATCTACAAGCATAAAAAATTTACTACTCTCAACATAAGCAAATTTCTTCTCATGAATAGTAGTGGGAGCAAACTCAACAAAATAACTATCATGTGATTGAAAATTAAGATCAAGATGACACATTTCATGGTTATCATTATTATTTAAAGCATATGTGTCATCACAATAATCATCATAGATAGGAGGCATGCTTTCATCATAGTAAATTTGCTCATCAAAGCTTGGGGGGCAAAAAATATCATCTCCATCAAACATAGCTTCCCCAAGCTTGTGGCTTTGCATATCATTAGCATCATGGGTATTCAGGGAATTCATACTAACAACATTGCAATCATGCTCATCATTCACATATTTCATGCCAATCATTCTATGTAATTCTTCTTGTAGCACTTGAGAACAATTTTCCTTTCCATCATTCCCACAAAAGATATTAAAAAGATGAAGCGTATGAGACAAACTTAACTCCATTTTTTTGGTAGTTTTCTTTTCTAAACTAAACTAGTGCTAAAACAAGAAACAAAAAGATTCGATTGCAAGATCTAAAGATATACCTTCAAGCGCTAACCTCCCCGGCAACGGCGCCAGAAAAGAGCTTGATGTCTACTACACAACCTTCTTCTTGTAGACGTTGTTGGGCCTGCAAGTGCACGGGTTTGTAGGACAGTAGCAAATTTCCCTCAAGTGCATGACCTAAGGTTTATCAATCCGTAGGAGGCGTAGGATGAAGATGGTTTCTCTCAAACAACCCTGCAACCAAATAACAAAGAGTCTCTTGTGTCCCCAACACACCCAATACAATGGTAAATTGTGTAGGTGCACTAGTTCGGCGAAGAGATGGTGATACAAGTGCAATATGGATGGTAGATAAAGATATTTGTAATCTGAAGTAATAAAAACAGCAAGGTAGCAAGCGATACAAGTGAGCGTAAATGGTATTGCAATGATAGGAAACAAGGCCTAGGGTTCATACTTTCACTAGTGCAAGTTCTCTCAACAATAGTAACATAGATAGATCATATAACAAGCCCTCAACATGCAACAAAGAGTCACTCCAAAGCCAATAATAGCAGAGTACGAATGAAGAGATTATGGTAGGGTACGAAACCACATCAAAGTTATTCTTTCGGATAAATCTATAAATGAGTTCGTACTAGAATAACACCTTAAGAAACAAATCAACCAAACCCCTAATGTCACCTAGATACTCCATTGTCACCTCAAGTATCCGTGGGCATGATTATACGATATGCATCACACAATCTCAGATTCATCTATTCAACCAACACAAAGTACTTCAAAGAGTGCCCCAAAGTTTCTACCGGAGAGTCAAGAACGTGTGCCAACCCCTATGCATAGGTTCCCAATGTCAGAAAACCCGCAAGTTGATCACCAAAACATACATCAAGTGGATCAATAGAATAACCCATTGTCACCACGGTTATCCCACACAAGACATACATGGTGTGTTCTCATAAAAGACTCAATCCGATAAGATAACTTCAAAGGGGAAACTCAATTCATCACAAGAGAGTAGAGGGGGAGAAACATCATAAGATCCAACTACAATAGCAAAGCTCGGGATACATCAGGATTGTGCCATAGAGGGAACACGAGAGAAAACACGAGAGAGAGAGAGATCAAACACATAGCTACTGGTACGTACCCTCAGCCTCGAGGGTGAACTACTCCCTCCTCGTCATGGATAGCGCCGGGATGATGAAGATGGCCACCGGTGATGGGATCCCCCTCCGGCAGGGTGCCGGAACGGGCTCCCGAGAGGTTTTTGGTGGCTATAGAGGCTTGCGGCGGCGGAACTCCCGATCTATCTTCTATTCTGAAAGTTTTAGGGTACGTAGGTATATATGGGTGCAAGGGGTACGTAGGTGGAGCTTCGGGGGCCCAACGAGGCAGGGGGCATGCCCTAGGGGGGTGGGTACGCCCCCACCCTCGTGAGCAACTCCTGTATCTTCTGACGTGGGGTCCAAGTCCATCAGGTGGGTTTCCTTCCAAAAATAACTTCTCTAGTTGATTTCGTTCCGTTTTGACTCCGTCTGATATTCCTTTTCCTCGAAACACTGAAATAGGCATTAAACAACAAATCTGGGCTGGGCCTCCGGTTAATAGGTTAGTCCCAAAAATAATATAAAAGTGGAAGATAAAGCCCAATATTGCCTAAAACAGTAGATAAAGTAGCATGGAGCGATCAAAAATTATAGATACGTTGGAGACGTATCACCTGCCGGGGACGATAAAGATGGTGGACACTTAAGCATGGTATGCAGAGAAGAGGAACTGCGAATTAAAGCGGGGGTTGATGTATTATCTAACTGCAATTATTTGTACCTAGTCGCTCCAAATTCCCGGGGTTGCGCAGGACTCCTATTGGTTATTTGGCGAGCTTCCTTTTTCAGGACAAAAACAAGGAACTTGCTTTGTGATTACTCACAGGTAACGATACGAACGGAGTAGGACAGTTGGCAAGCAATACATTGAGCTCTTCTTATTGATAAAGCCAGTAATAATCAAATTAGAAAGGAAAAGAGGAAAGACAAAGAAAAATATTTGCATGAATCTTCGTGTAACATCAATGGCATAGGACCTAGATGTGCATTACTTAGAGCACATCTAGATGTGCTTTAGCAATACTGTCAAACAAAACCCCTAATCATCATTGCAAACAGCGCATAGAACATGGCTAATGCGACAACCACAACGACACATGCTAGTTCCTTCTCGTCTCTTTCTTTCATCTATTGCCTGTGATTGATTCTTTCTTGCTTCATCATACTGATTGTACATTCTATATCAGCTAGTTTCTTCTTCAGCTTAACGTTATCTTCTGCGAGCCTGGTGATAACACTCCAAGCACTGTCATGCCATTCTTCATCCAGCCAGTTAACAAGGGCACCAGCCTCATTTCCCTGCCAATGTTAAATAGTATTCAGGATGAGCGGTGCCATTAACTCAAGTAAAATGATGAACTGAGCACTAACCTCTAAGGGGTAACTGAGAAACCGCCTGCCAATGTCGAATCCCTCCCTGCATACACGTCGAGCGGGAGTGTGCCCGTGCACACAACTCAGCTTTTGGTACTTCTCGGTGGCGCAAAACTCGGATTCAAACTCGTGTTGCGGGAGTCTGGAGTCATGCTTCGGATCCGCCGGCAGATCGCTTTCCTGGGGGGGTTCAATTCAGGACGGCTTTGTGAAACCCCAAAGTTTTAACCTTGTTTTATTAATTAAAATTTTGCTAGGAAACTTAAACTTTTATTTTCTGGATTTCCTTTTGATTTCAGAACCATTCTTTTCTTTATTTTTATGGAGTTTTTACCCCAAGTGAAAAGTTTTCAATCATTATTCAAGAAAAACATTTCTTTTATCAGTGGGATTATTTGCAAAATTATTTTTTTCCCTGAGCCTTATTTCTTTAAAAATGATTTTTATAAGTTTCAGGGCCTCTTTTGCACTACAACCCTTTGATAAATTTATTTAAAAATCCCACCAAAATTTGGGGATGTCATCTGATGTTTTAAAATCACTTTTATGCAAAAATATATTTCATTCCTTGGATATTTTGAGCTTTAAATCAAATTTTCAAATCTGGTCCAGTGGGCAATTTTGCACTACAACCTAATTAAATATTTCTTTAAAACTTCCACCAAAATTATGGGATGTCAGTAGGAGCATATTATTCAACTTTATGCAAAAACCCAGTTATGTCCTTTGAAAAATTTGAGTGAATCATCCTCATTTGCATTTTGGTTCAACTTGGTGATCTGTACTGCAACCATGTTTTTGCTTGCCCTTTTTCCCATGATTTTTCCTCCTGCTTGTATACCACCCTACCAAACCCTTAAGTCCAGGAGAGTGGACCCATTGGAGGATTTTAAGTGCAAGCAACCATGCCTTTTCTTTCTGTCCAAAACTAAAGATTTGCAAAACTTGCACTAGCAAGTTTATGGTTTCGCCCAAATGACCTTACCACCCTATTTTGTATCTAAAGAGACACTAGCCTGGAAAGTTTGGCCACCCCAAGAAATGCCTAAGTGCCCTTGGCATTTTGTCAAACACCTTATGGGCATGATCAGTTTTGGCATGATTTTTAGTTTGTAATATGAACTTGATCCACTGACCCAGCAACCTTGTCCACTAAACTCCTAGCTACTCCTAACCTAGGTCTGCTAATTGCTAGCCTCACCCAAGACCTGTAGCATGCATTGGCATTTCGTCGAGCAGCTAGCGTGCGTGCTCTGGGCGCGCCCAGAGTGCACGTTTTGCAAGCGCGTGCACCGAGCCGCCGCGTCTCGCTGCTGTCCACCCCGCGCCCGTTCTGGCCCTTGGCCAACCGCAGCCAGCACGCCCCGTCTCCTCCTGCACCGCAGAGCCACCCCGACCACCCGTGGCACCATACAGCGCCACCGTCAGGTCGGCCGTGGCGGCTAGCTGACGGCCGCAGTAGGCCCTGGCCGTGTCGGCGCCGCCCGAGACACCCCAGTGCGCCAGCTGCCCTCTGGGACAGCACGATCCTATCCGCAAGCCGTCCTCTAGCTCGCGTTGCCCCCACGTCGCCCTGCAGCACAGAAAGGCGGTTCGCCGTCGTTCTTATCGCCGGCCGCCTCGGGACTGACCTCCACCGCCTATATAAGGGACCCCAAGCTCAACCGAGTCCTCAAGCAACCTCAAGCTATCCCCCTAGAACTACCATGGCCAGTAGTCGAGGAGAGGAAGGCCGTCTTCCCCACCTCTGGCGGTTCGGCCGCCGCCAAGTCTCGGCTGGTTTTGTCGCAACCAAAGCCCCTCCTGTCCATCCAGCGCCACCACCCGACTCCATGTGACCGTGCGGAGCCGCCCATCACCTCAGCCCCGACCGAGAGCCACCATAGCCCAGACCCCCAATCCCTCCCGAAGCCATCCCCGCCGCGAAGCTCGTCGTCGGCGACTCCCTCTGTCCCCGTCATCCAGTCAACCACCGGGAGGACCGCCCTGGTCCGGTGGATCTACCCCTGTCCTTGGATGCCCTTGGGGAGCCGCCGTTCGTCGGCGGCGATCGCTGGAAGCCCCGCCCCGCTCGGACAGAGGAGGGAAAAGACGCGGGCGACTGGTCAAACCTGACCAGTGGGCCCAAGGGACCCACTGTCAGTGACCAGCCCCGCCGCCACGTGTTTTAAGTGAAAGCGCGAATGACGCGAGTACGTCTCCCCTGCTTCGAAAGCGTATTATCATCGAAACGTTTCTTTTTTCTGGTTTTTTTTAAAACAGAATATTGACTAAACTTTGACTGGCTATATCTTTTTAAATAAAACTCCAACTGACTTGATTCTTTTTCGGTTGTTTCCTAAATATTGTCTAGTTTATTTTCATATTTATTTGAAAATCTTCCAAGAAACTTTTTTGTACTGTTTTTAAAGTATGTGTTCTTTTAATATTTTTGAAAATAGGAATTTGTAGGGGAGATTATAACATTCAAAAGTTTTGGAGTGCACCTCACCCCTCCACAACTTGAAGGCAAGCATTCTGAACTCGGGCATAATTTTCTGTGTGTTGCCTGACACGGTTACAATACCACCTCGACACGGAGTGTCCGTTATTTTATGTGATGATATGTTCAAACTCATGAGTGCATATTAATGATCTCATGCATATTGGAGATTTCCTTGCTGCTGGAAATGGTCATGCTTGTGATAGCAATCATCCTCGAATGCTTTTTCATGCCTGCCGTAAGGAAGTCGGGAAAGTCTCTGTCTTGGGTAGACCTGAGCTTGTCCCTAGTTCCTCGTCGAGATGAGTGTGTCCGGCATGGCATGATGTGGTATGATGAGTGGTGATTCTGTCTGTTGGATGAAATATATTCGTTATGCTAATTGTGTTGGGGAACGTTGCAGAAAATTAAAATTTTTCCTACGGTTTCACCAAGATCCATCTATGAGTTCATCTAAGCAACGAGTCAAGGGAGAGAGTTTGCATCTACATACCACTTGTAGATCGCGTGCGGAAGCTTGCAAGGTGATGATGTTGTCATACTCGACGTGATCCAAATCACCGATGACCAGCGCCGAACGGACGGCACCTCCACGTTCAACACACGTACGGGACGGGAGACGTCTCCTCCTTCTTGATCCAGCAAGGGGGAAGGAGAGGTTGATGAAGATCCAGCAGCACGACGGCGTGGTGGTGGATGCAGGGCGTCACAGAAGCAGGGCTTCGCCGAGACTACGAGGGAGAGACGTAACGGGGGGAGGTGGAGGCGCCAGGGGCTGGTGTATGAAGTCCCTCCTCTCCCCCACTATATATAGGGGTGCCAAGGGGGGGGGGCGCCGGCCCTAGTAGATGAGATCTACTAGGGGGGCGGCGGCCTAGGGGAGGTTTCCCTCCCCCCCAAGGCACCTAGGGGTGCCTTCCACCACTAGGACTCCTCCTAGGGGGAAACCCTAGGCGCATGGGCCTATAGGGGCTGGTGCCCTTGGCCCATGATGGCCAAGGCGCACCCCCTACAGCCCATGTGGCCCCCCTGGACAGGTGGCCCCACCCGGTGGTCCCGGTACAATACCGATAACCCCGAAACTTGTCCCGGTGCCCGAAATAGCACTTCCTATATATAATTCTTTACCTCCGGACCATTCCAGAACTCCTCGTGACGTCCGGGATCTCATCCGGGACTCCGAACAACATTCGGGTTTCTGCATATACATATCTTCATAACCCTAGCATCACCGAACCTTAAGTGTGTAGACCCTACGGGTTCGGGAGACATGCAGACATGACCGAGACGCTCTCAGTCAATAACCATCAGCGGGATCTGGATACCCATGATGGCTCCCACATGCTCCTCGATGTTGTCATCGGATGAACCACTATGTCGAGGATTCGGTCAAACCCTGTATGCAATTCCCTTTGTCAATTGGTACGTTACTTGCCCGAGACTCGATCGTCGGTATCCCAATACCTTGTTCAGTCTCGTTACCGGCAAGTCACTTTACTCGTACCGTAATGCATGATCCCGTGTCCAACACCTTGGTCACATTGAGCTCAATATGATGATGCACTACCGAGTGGGCCCAGAGATACCTCTCCGTCATACGGAGTGACAAATCCCAGTCTCGATCCGTGTCAACCCAACAGCTACTTTCGCAGATACCTGTAATGCACCTTTATAGTCACCCAGTTACGTTTTGACGTTTGATACACCCAAGGCACTCTTACGGTATCCGGGAGTTACACGATCTCATGGTCGAAGGAAGAGATACTTAACACTTGCAAAGCTCTAGCAAAACGAACTACACGATCTTTTATGCTATGCTTAGGATTGGGTCTTGTCCATCACATCATTCTCCTAATGATGTGATCCCGTTATCAATGACATCCAATGTCCATAGTCAAGAAACCATGACTATCTGTTGATAACAACGAGCTGGTCAACTAGAGGCTTACCAGGGACATAATGTGGTCTAAGTATTCACACGTGTATTACGATTTCCGGATAACACAGTTATAGCATGAATACAAGACAATTATCATGAACAATGAAATATAATAATACTTTTATTATTGCCTCTAGGGCATATTTCCAACAGTCTCCCACTTGCACTAGAGTCACTAATCTAGTTACATTGTGATGAATCGAACACCCATAGAGTTCTGGTGTTGATCATGTTTTGCACGCGAGAGAGGTTTAGTCAGCGGATCTGCGACATTCAGATCCGTGTGCACTTTGCAAATCTCTATGTCTCCATCTTGAACATTTTCACGGATGGAGTTGAAACGATGCTTGATGTGCCTGGTCTTCTTGTGAAACCTGGGCTCCTTTGCGAGGGCAATAGCTCCAGTGTTGTCACAGAAGAGTTTGATCGGCCCCGACGCATTGGGTATGACTCCTAGGTCGGTGATGAACTCCTTCACCCAAATCGCTTCATGTGCTGCCTCCGAGGCTGCCATGTACTCCGCTTCACACGTAGATCCCACCACGACGCTCTGCTTGCAGCTGCACCAGCTTACTGCTCCACCATTCAACATATACACGTATCCGGTTTGTGACTTAGAGTCATCCAGATCTGAGTCGAAGCTAGCGTCGACGTAACCCTTTACGACGAGCTCTTCGTCTCCTCCATAAACGAGAAACATGTCCTTTGTCCTTTTCAGGTACTTCAGGATATTCTTGACCGATGTCCAGTGTTCCTTGCCGGGATTACTTTGGTATCTTGCTACCAAACTTACGGCAAGGTTTACATCGGGTCTAGTACACAGCATGGCATACATAATAGATCCTATGGCTGAAGCATAGGGGATGACACTCATCTCTTCTTTATCTTTTGCCGTGGTCGGTGACTGAGCTGAGCTCAGTCTCATACCTTGTAACATAGGCAAGAACCCCTTCTTGGACTGATCCATTCTGAATCTCTTCAAAATCTTATCAAGGTATGTGCTTTGTGAAAGACCTATGAGGCGTCTCGATCTATCTCTATAGATCTTGATGCCTAATATATAAGCATCTTCTCCAAGGTCCTTCATTGAAAAACACTTATTCATGTAGGCCTTAATGCTGTCCAGAAATTCTATATCATTTCCCATCAAGAGTATGTCATCTACATATAATATGAGAAATGCTACAGAGCTCCCACTCACTTTCTTGTAAACGCAGGCTTCTCCATAAGTCTGCATAAACCCAAACGCTTTGATCATCACATCAAAGTGAATGTTCCAACTCCGAGATGCTTGCACCAGTCCATAAATGGATCGCTGGAGCTTGCATACTTTGTTAGCGTTCCGAGGATCGACAAAACCTTCCGGCTGCATCATATACAGTTCTTCCTTAAGATGCCCGTTAAGGAATGCTGTTTTGACGTCCATCTGCCATATCTCATAATCATAGTATGCGGCAATTGCTAACATGATTCGGACGGACTTTAGCTTCGCTACGGGAGAGAATGTCTCGTCGTAGTCAATCCCTTGAACCTGTCGATAACACTTAGCGACAAGTCGAGCTTTATAGATGGTAACATTACCATCCGCGTCCGTCTTCTTCTTAAAGATCCATTTGTTTTCTATCGCTCGCCGATCATCGGGCAAGTCTGTCAAAGTCCATACTTTGTTTTCATACATGGATTCTATCTCGGATTTCATGGCTTCAAGCCATTTGTTGGAATCTGGGCCCGCCATTGCTTCTTCATAGTTCGAAGGTTCATTGTTGTCTAACAACATGATTTCCAGGACAGGGTTGCGGTACCACTCTGGTGCGGAACGTGTCCTTGTGGACCTACGAAGTTCAGCAGTAACTTGATCCGAAGTACCTTGATCATTATCATGGTTTTCCTCTTCAGTTGGTGTGGGCATCACAGGAACGGTTTCCTGTGCTGCGTCACTATCCCGCTCAAGAGGTAGTACTTCATCGAGTTCTACTTTCCTCCCACTTACTTCTTTCGAGAGAAACTCTTTTTCCAGAAAGCATCCGTTTTTGGCAACAAAGATCTTGCCTTCGGATCTTAAGTAGAAGGTATACCCGACAGTTTCCTTAGGGTATCCTATGAATACGCATTTTTCCGACTTGGGTTCGAGCTTTTCAGGTTGAAGTTTCTTGACATAAGCTTCGCATCCCCAAACTTTTAGAAACGACAGCTTAGGTTTCTTTCCAAACCATAATTCATACGGTGTCGTCTCAACGGATTTAGACGGTGCCCTATTTAAAGTGAATGTAGCTGTCTCTAGAGCGTATCCCCAAAATGATAGCGGTAAATCGGTAAGAGACATCATAGACCGCACCATATCCAATAGAGTGCGATTACGACGTTCGGACACACCGTTTCGCTGAGGTGTTCCAGGCGGCGTGAGCTGTGAAACGATTCCACATTTCTTTAAGTGTGTACCAAAATCGTGACTTAAGTATTCTCCTCCACGATCTGATCGTAAGAATTTTATCTTTCGGTCACGTTGATTCTCCACCTCATTCTGAAATTCCTTGAACTTTTCAAAGGTCTCAGACTTGTGTTTCATTAAGTAGACATACCCATATCTACTCAAGTCATCTGTGAGAGTGAGAACATAATGATATCCTCCGCGAGCCTCAACGCTCATTGGACCGCACACATCGGTATGTATGATTTCCAACAAGTTGGTTGCTCGCTCCATTGTTCCGGAGAACGGAGTCTTGGTCATTTTGCCCAAGAGGCATGGTTCGCACGTGTCAAACGATTCATAATCAAGAGACTCTAAAAGTCCATCGGCATGGAGCTTCTTCATGCGCTTGACACCAATGTGACCAAGGCGGCAGTGCCACAAGTATGTGGGACTATCGTTATCAACTTTAAATCTTTTGGCATCTACACTATGAACATGTGTAATATTACGCTCGAGATTCATTAAGAATAAACCATTGACCATCGGAGCATGACCATAAAACATATCTCTCATATAAATCGAACAACCATTATTCTCAGACTTAAATGAGTAGCCATCTCGCATTAAACGAGATCCAGATACAATGTTCATGCTCAAACTTGGCACTAAATAACAATTATTGAGGTTCAAAACTAATCCCGTAGGTAAATGTAGAGGCAGCGTGCCGACGGCGATCACATCGACTCTGGAACCATTCCCGACGCGCATCGTCACCTCGTCCTTTGCCAGTCTCCGTTTATTCCGCAGCTCCTGCTGTGAGTTACAAATATGAGCAACGGCACCGGTATCAAATACCCAGGAGTTACTACGATTACTGGTAAGGTACACATCAATCACATGTATAGCAAATATACCTTTGGTGTTGCCGGCCTTCTTATCCGCTAAGTATTTGGGGCAGTTCCGCTTCCAGTAACCCTTCCCCTTGCAATAAAAGCACTCAGTCTCAGGCTTGGGTCCATTCTTTGACTTCTTTCCGGTAACTGGCTTACCAGGCGCGGCAACATCTTTGCCGTCCTTCTTGAAGTTCTTCTTACCCTTGCCCTTCTTGAACTTAGTGGTCTTATTGACCATCAACACTTGATGTTCTTTCTTGATTTCAGCCTCTGCTGACTTCAGCATCGAGAACACTTCAGGAATGGTCTTTTCCATTCCCTGCATGTTGTAGTTCATCACAAAGCTCTTGTAGCTTGGTGGGAGCGACTGGAGGATTCTGTCAATGACCGCCTCATCTGGGAGGTTAATGTTCAGCTGGGTCATACGGTTGTGCAACCCAGACATCTTCAGGATGTGCTCACTGACAGAACTGTTCTCCTCCATCTTACAACTGTAGAACTTGTCGGAGACATCATATCTCTCGACCCGGGCATGAGCTTGAAAAACTAGTTTCAGCTCTTCAAACATCTCATATGCTCCGTGATGCTCAAAACGCTTTTGGAGCCCCGGTTCTAAGCTGTAAAGCATGCCGCACTGAACGAGGGAGTAATCATCAGCGCGAGACTGCCAAGCATTCATAATGTCTTGGTTCTCTGGGACGGGAGCGTCACCTAGCGGTCCTTCTAGGACATATTGTTTCCTGGCAGCTATGAGGATGATCCTCAGGTTCCGGACCCAGTCCGTATAGTTGCTGCCATCATCTTTCAGCTTGGTTTTCTCTAGGAACGCGTTGAAGTTCATGTTGACGTTAGCGTTGGCCATTGATCTACAAGACATATTTGCAAAGGTTTTTAGACTAAGTTCATGATAATAAAGTTCTAATCAAATTATGAACTCCCACTTAGATTAGACATCCCTTTAGTCATCTAAGTGTTACACGATCCGAGTCGACTAGCCCGTGTCCGATCATCACGTGAGACGGACTAGTCATCGTCGGTGAACATTTTCATGTTGATCGTATCTTCCATACGACTCGTGTTCGACCTTTCGGTCTCCGTGTTCCGAGGCCATGTCTGCACATGCTAGGCTCATCAAGTTAACCCTAAGTGTTTTCGCTGTGTAAAACTGTCTTACACCCGTTGTATGTGAACGTAAGAATCCATCACACCCGATCATCACGTGGTGCTTAGAAACGACGAACTGTAGCAACGGTGCACAGTTAGGGGAGAACACTTCTTGAAATTTTATAAGGGATCATCTTATTTACTACTGTCGTCCTAAGTAAACAAGATGCATAATACATAATAAACATCACATGCAATTATATAGTTGTGACATGATATGGCCAATATCATATAGCTCCATTGATCTTCATCTTCGGGGCTCCATGATCATCTTGTCACCGGCTTGACACCATGATCTCCATCATCATGATCTCCATCATCGTGTCTTCATGAAGTTGTCACGCCAACGACTACTTCTACTTCTATGACTAACGTTTAGCAATAAAGTAAAGTAGTTTACATGACGTTATTCAATGACACGCAGGTCATACAAAAAAATAATGACAACTCCTATGGCTCCTGCCGGTTGTCATACTCATCGACATGCAAGTCGTGAATCCTCTTACAAAGAACATGATCTCATACATCACAATTCATCATTCATCACAACTTCTGGCCATATCACATCACATGATCAATCGCTGCAAAAACAAGTTAGACATCCTCTAATTGTTGTTGCATCTTTTACGTGGCTGCAATTGGGTTCTAGCAAGAACGTTTTCTTACCTACGAATCACCACAACGTGATTTTGTCAACTTCTATTTACCCTTCATAAGGGCCCTGTTCATCGATTCCGCTCCAACTAAGGTGGGAGAGACAGACACCCGCCAGCCACCTTATGCAACTTGTGCATGTCAGTCGGTGGAACCGGTCTCACGTAAGTGTACGTGTAAGGTTGGTCCGGGCCGCTTCATCCCACAATACCGTTGAGCAAGAAAAGACTAGTAGAGGCAAGTAAGATAACAAAATCCACGCCCACAACAAAGTTGTGTTCTACTCGTGCAAAGAGAACTACGCATAGACCTAGCTCATGACGCCACTGTTGGGGAACGTTGCAGAAAATTAAAATTTTTCCTACGGTTTCACCAAGATCCATCTATGAGTTCATCTAAGCAACGAGTCTAGGGAGAGAGTTTGCATCTACATACCACTTGTAGATCGCGTGCGGAAGCTTGCAAGGTGATGATGTAGTCGTACTCGACGTGATCCAAATCACCGATGACCAGCGCCGAACGGACGGCACCTCCGCGTTCAACACACGTACGGGACGGGAGACGTCTCCTCCTTCTTGATCCAGCAAGGGGGAAGGAGAGGTTGATGAAGATCCAGCAGCACGACGGCGTGGTGGTGGATGCAGGGCGTCACAGCAGCAGGGCTTCGCCGAGACTACGAGGGAGAGACGTAACGGGGGGAGGTGGAGGCGCCAGGGGCTGGTGTATGAAGTCCCTCCTCTCCCCCACTATATATAGGGGTGCCAAGGGGGGGGCGCCGGCCCTAGTAGATGAGATCTACTAGGGGGGGCGGCCTAGGGGAGGTTTCCCTCCCCCCCAAGGCACCTAGGGGTGCCTTCCACCACTAGGACTCCTCCTAGGGGGAAACCCTAGGCGCATGGGCCTATAGGGGCTGGTGCCCTTGGCCCATGATGGCCAAGGCGCACCCCCTACAGCCCACCCGGTGGACCCCCGGGACCCTTCCGGTGGTCCCGGTACAATACCGATAACCCCGAAACTTGTCCCGGTGCCCGAAATAGCACTTCCTATATATAATTTTTTACCTCCGGACCATTCCGGAACTCCTCGTGACGTCTGGGATCTCATCCGGGACTCCGAACAACATTCGGGTTTCTGCATATACATATCTTCATAACCCTAGCGTCACCGAACCTTAAGTGTGTAGACCCTACGGGTTCGGGAGACATGCAGACATGACCGAGACGCTCTCAGTCAATAACCATCAGCGGGATCTGGATACCCATGATGGCTCCCACATGCTCCTCGATGTTGTCATCGGATGAACCACTATGTCGAGAATTCGATCAAACCCTGTATGCAATTCCCTTTGTCAATCGGTACGTTACTTGCCCGAGACTCGATCGTCGGTATCCCAATAACTTGTTCAGTCTCGTTACCGGCAAGTCACTTTACTCGTACCGTAATGCATGATCCCGTGTCCAACACCTTGGTCACATTGAGCTCAATATGATGATGCACTACCGAGTGGGCCCAGAGATACCTCTCCGTCATACGGAGTGACAAATCCCAGTCTCGATCCGTGTCAACCCAACAGCTACTTTCGGAGATACCTGTAATGCACCTTTATAGTCACCCAGTTACGTTGTGACGTTTGATACACCCAAGGCACTCTTACGGTATCCGGGAGTTACACGATCTCATGGTCAAAGGAAGAGATACTTGACACTTGCAAAGCTCTAGCAAAACGAACTACACGATCTTTTATGCTATGCTTAGGATTGGGTCTTGTCCATCACATCATTCTCCTAATGATGTGATCCCGTTATCAACGACATCCAATGTCCATAGTCAGGAAACCATGACTATCTGTTGATCACAACGAGCTGGTCAACTAGAGGCTTACCAGGGACATAATGTGGTCTAAGTATTCACACGTGTATTACGATTTCCGGATAACACAGTTATAGCATGAATACAAGACAATTATCATGAACAATGAAATATAATAATACTTTTATTATTGCCTCTAGGGCATATTTCCAACAAATTGTGCAGGGAATACTTAAACCACCTGAGTCGACCATAGATCGAGTCTTGTTCCAGTAACCCCCATACTTGTTTCGTACTACCACTTGTCCCTACAACAAGTAGGGTACGGTTTAGTAAGTCGTCAACCCCTTTCTAGCACACACCAAACAGAGGGGCCGGGATGAGGGTTCCATGGCCATGGATTAAAGCCAGTCATCCGGTCAGGGGGCATGGGTGTTTCCGGTTGGGACCGAGAGGGGAGGCCACCCCTTAGAGCGCGCGATATAGATTTGATCCCATGCTACGCGAGGTTGTAGCCTCCCCGTTTAGAGTTTTGCTTGATAGGTGTCGTGGGTGATTCCAGACACCTGTAAGTTAAGCTGGTGTGTGCAGGTCAGGTGTGTTTTCAATTAAAAGACCGTAGACGGAATTAGTCCCGATGGACTAAAGGAATCCGTTACTCGTGGGTAAAGGGTACACCCTCTGCAGAGATTAAATCTATTCGAATAGCCGTGTCCATGGTTAAGGACTACAATCTTGGTTGGGTCAAGTGTTGGTCTTAGTGTCGGTCTTTCGAGGAGAAACTACTAAACCGGAACACGGATCATCACGTGTGACTTATGATGATTAAGATTATTATTATTATGGACTAACCCTTTATATTGTTTGAAGTATTGAGTATCCCTGGGAAGGTTCTACCTCCTGGATATTCACTGTGATTATTTTTTTTACAAGCCCTTTATGTGGCGTCGCTCAGACGCCCAACTGTGGCATGCTTGTTATTTACTTTATAAGCCCTTTATGTGGTGTCGCTCAGATGCCCGACTGTGGTATGCTTGTTATTTACTTCATAAGCCCTTTATGTGGTGTCGCTCAGACGCCCGACTATGGCATGCCTGTTATTTACTTTATAAGCCCTTTATGGGGTGTCGCTCAGACGGCCGACTGAGGCATGCTCGTTATTTACTATCCTTTCGAGACGCCGCTTCAGACATCTGATCGGTGCATTTTACTACTACTCGGTTATTACATATTCATGTTGCATATAATAACCTGTTTGCATGCATCAGAGATTTTATTTTATGACTGACGTTGTGATCATGGAATATTTTAGAGCATGATTTGTTATATTGTACCCGTGTTCATAATGTTTGCGAGTACATTCAAAGTACTCACTGGCTTGTCCCTGGCTATTGTCTTGGACTTATTTCTTGCATGGAGAGGAGCGTTACGATGGTAGCCCCGAAACCTAAGCAACGGTGCTAGCAGCCCCGCGAATATAGGAGTTAACCTGGTCAGTTGTTCCTGTGGGAAATGGAGTCCCATAACGCTGATGATCCACAAACCACTTCCGCCATCAACCACTAGCAGCCTTATGTTGCAGGCCAGAATGGTCTTCTACTACATATTATGTATTTTTGCTTGGAGTTTCTGTATCAAGTTGGTGCCTCATCAGCTAACAGTAATCCTGGGGCTGGTGAGCACAAAGGCCATTTTCTGGGAAATTAATACCCGGAAAACCGGTCATGACAGGATTCAACAAGGAGCTACTCTGGACATGCTAAAAAGATCGGGATATATTAGAACCTGACAGGACGATTCAGATCCGTAGTACATATGCCTTCTGATGACCTTAGGCATGTGCTCGGCAGCGACCGCCGTCCTGGCGGCAATACAAGCAGGAGCAGACGGACCGAAACCATGAGCACCAATCACCCGCATTCCCGCGATGTCAGCTCCATGCGAGGGAATTTTGGGGCTATGTAGGGATTTAGGGGAAATGGGGAAACTGTGGGGATAAGCTAACGATTGGAAACTACTTATGGCACTATATGTTGGCATATACGGCACACTGTTTATACATGTCGTTTGTGTCGGGTATTACAACGTCACATACGATTTCTACACAAAACCGTGTGACAATACAACATGGGTGAGACATGATTGATGTTACATAACCGTATGTGATGTACTACCCTGTACATATAATTGAGTTACAGTGATACCGTGTAAACAGCCGCTCTGCGGATATCCAAAAAAAATAGCTAGTATGCATCTAGAGATGGCGGCGGTGGCCTAGGCAAGGGCTACCAGAGAAGAGGTCAATGCTCAGTCGGTGGGTGGTGGCGGTGTCATAGGAGGTCAATCCTCGGTCTGCGGCGGGAGATAGGAGGAGCTCAGCCGTCGAGGTCGGTGATGGCGTGATTCGAGCACATCCATCATGGTCGATGGCGGGATAGTGGAGGTCAAACTTCAGGCGGCAGCCGCACTAAGCTTTGCTCCTCGACCCTGCTATCTCGGCGTGCCGCCGCATCGCGCTTCTCTGTCCGCTGGGTGGAGGTCATTGCGCGGCTAGTTAATTAAGGTATTCTTTTCATCAATGCCTTAATTAAGGTATCCAGTTCCTAAGGGTAGTGTTGTACTACTTAATTAGGGTATTCCACATTAGTAGTACTCTGCGTGTAAATTGTCTGGCCATTAATGTTTTTGTCATTGCACGTCTCGATAAAAATATGGAGCACCCTCAGTAATTATGAAAATAAAGCCTTGTGATTTATGCATGCATCATTGGGCAGCAGTTAATCCATGTATTAATGTTGTTGTTTTGTTTTTAATTACCATTGTGTGGTGTAGGTGGAGCGATCTGAATGGATGAAGGATCGGAAAACTGCAGATTTTATCAGTGGTGTGACAGAGTTCATGAATTTGGGTGAAAGTACAAAGAGGAGAATTGGTGATGTGAATTACATCCTGTGTCCATGTGCTTATTGTGCCCATACAGAGTCACACGTAGTTGCAGATGTCCAGTGGCACTTAGTCTCTCGGGGATTCATTGATGGATATACACGTTGGACCAGACACGGTGAGGACGAGGTCATGCATGAAGATACCCAGGGCTGCGAGATGCCAAACCCTGATCAGTGTCACATGGATGTTCAATCTAACATCAGGGTAGAGGCGTCAAGCTACCAATGGAACACCGGAAAGCCGAAATGCCCCCTGGAAAACCAAGACGTCCACGCAGATGACGACGATCTTGATTGCAGATTTCGAGAGCCCAGAGAAGGATATGATTGGGTACAAGGATCTGCCAACCATTGATGCAGACTCCAAGAAAGAATTGTATCCAGGTTGCAAAAAGAAATATTCCAGGTTGAGTGCCAGCCTGGCACTTCTCAGATTTAAAGGAGCAAACGGTCTATCAAACAAGGGCTTCCCAGAGATGTTAGGTCTTTTCAAAGAAATTCTTCCAAAATATAATGTGCTCCCCAGAAGCACGAATGAAGCGAAGAAAATTGTTTGCCCATTGGAACATTAAGTACATACAATACACGCTTGTGTGAATGATTGTTTACTGTACCGTGGTGAGTACAAAGATTTCGTGCATATCCCCAATGCAAGCATTCACGATAAAAGCGCATGAGAGCAAAGGGCAAGTACAAATTGGACGACAAGATCAAGACATGAATTCCTTTCAAGGTTGTTTGGTACTTCCCTTTAATTCCAAGGTTGCGGCGGCATCATGATGAGCGAATTGCGGATAAGTATATGAGGCACCCGAAAGATGGGGCTTAGTGGGAACTAATTGACAACAAGTTTGAACACTTTACCATGGATCCTGGAAGTGTAAGGCTCACGGAGTGTACTGACATGATGAATCCTTTTGGCGATATGAGAACCAATCACAGCACATGGCCGGTGCTGCTGTGCATATATAACCTAGTTCCTTGGTTGTGTATGAATAAAAAATACATTATGATGTCAATGATTATCCAAGGCCCGAAGCAACCTGGAAATGACATCGACATTTACTTTCAGCTATTGGTAGAAGAACTACTGACGGTGTGGATAGATGCACTTGTTGAAAACTGTTATGATGCTTACAAAAAGGAGATGTTTTTATCTACATGCGATGCTGGTGCACTCCATTCAAGATATGCCGGCATTAGGCAACACATCAGGGAAAAAAATAAAGGGAGATGTAGGGAGTGTCACATGCATGGATAGGACAGCTAGCAGAAGACTTCCCAACTCGTGCAAAACCGTGTATTTGCGTCATCGTAGGTTCTTATGAAAAAATCACCCATACCAAAAGATGAAAGCTGAATTTGATGGTACGGCAGAGGTAGAAGTGGTCCCATGACCCTATGATGGGGAGGTGGTCCACAACATGCCTAAACAAATAAATGTTGTGCTTGGCAAGAATCACGCTTTGACGGTGATAAAAACACCCAAGCGTCAAGTGTTTAAGAAGAAATTGGTGTTCTAGAAATTACCTTACTGGGAGATTCTATGTGTACGTCACTACATCGATGTCATGCACGTAGAGAAGAACGCATGTGAAAGCATCCTTGGTACTCTGCTCAAGATTAAAAGTAAAAGAAAGGATGCTGAGGGTTCACGGATTGGTATGCTTGCTGATCAATCAAAAGGCAAGAGTGAAGCAGAAGATGATGACAAATTCATCAAAGCTCGCAAGAGTTATAATTTTAATACAAAAGAAGCAACACAATTCTTCACCTATTTGTTGTCAGTTAAAACACCTTCTTCCTACTCCGCAAACATAATAAGTCTCGTGGATGTGAGCTCCGGTAAAATGAAGTTGGGACACATGAAGTCACAAGATTGCCACATAATGTTGACACAAATCCTCCCGGTGGCCATCAGGAATCTGTTGGACAAAGATATAAGGAACACACTCATTGAGCTCTGTGATTGCTTCAACCAACTATGGCAGAAAGTTGTAGATCCTGAAGAGTTGGATCATGTGCAAGATGATATGGCAAGAATATTGTGCAGCCTAGAGATGTTTTTCCCACCATCATTATTTGATGTCATGGTCCATCTCACTGTGCACCTTGTCGACGAGATAAAGTGTTGTGGTCCTGTGTTTCTTTGCAACATGTATCCCTTTGAGTGGTTCATGGGAATAGTGGTTCATGGGAATACTGAAGCGCTTTTGTCGGAACCAAAACCATCCAGAGGAAAGCATCCTACAAGGTTATACCGCAGATGAGGTGGTTGAGTTTTGCACCAAATACATGAAACAACGACCTATAGGTTTTCCCCTCTCTCGCCATGAGGGAAGTCTGAAAGGTAAGCTGGTCCTTGCTGGCACGCAAATGGCTGCACCCGGAGAATTGGTAGAGAAAGCCCATTTGACGGTGCTGCTTAATAGCCCAGTTCTCAGCGCTTACGCCGAAGAACACTTGGCGGAGATACGCCAAACCTTCGTACCAATGGTGCCTTCATTAGATGTGGAGATGAAGGTGCACACCAAGAACTACGTCGAATGGCTGAAGAATCATTTGGCAGAAGGATCCATCAATGACATTGCTATGGGGTTGGCACAAAAGACATCACCTACGATGTTGACGTACCAAGCATATGACATAAATGGATACACGTTCTACACTGATGAACGTGATGAGAAGACCTCATATCATAATAGCTCTGTTCGAAGAGAATGCATGACTGTAGATGAAGCTGATAAAAGGGTATACTATGGAACCATCAAAGAGATTTGGGAGCTTGACTATGTGAAAGTTAATGTGGCATTATTCAGGTGCTCATGGATACCTCTTTGTCAAGTAAAGGTTGATGATTACAGGAAGTCCTGTGTTAACAGGATAATGATGGCATATCACGTGAACCCGTTCATTCTTGCCAGCGATGCTACATAGATTTTCTTTGCGGAAGACCCTTTGCATAAGAACTGCCATGTAGTGATGCATGGGAACAGGAGGGTACTGGGTGTCGACGATGTTGCCGATGAGGACGAGTACAATGAATTTGATGAGTTGACAACCAAGGGATCACGCAACCCTGTAACAGAGAAGCGTAAAATCATCAGAAATCCCAAGTACATTCGGGGTCAACTTAATGATCCCAGTTCCCCCATGTACATGGGAATTGAGCCATAAGACTAGTCTTCATGCCAACCATGCAACTTAATTCATTCAATTTAGAACTGTCGTGTGTACTGAATTTGTGAGTTATGTCCAGTTTTCTGTTGATGTAAGAACCGTTAATATGTTGGCCTTGATATGCTGTCAACATAGGCAATGAATATGCACTATTTCTTTGTTATTATTATTATTATTATTATATCATAGAGGTAGCACACTCAATTGGTCTCACTACAGTATGTGTGAACAAAAATATGTATGCAATCTGGTTCGCGAGTAGCAAATGGTTCGTTGATGAAAGTCGTGTGCCGACAAAACCCCGCCCACGATCTGAGTCGTGCGTTCTGATTGGACAGAATCCAAACCCCACGGATCGTACGTCTACACTGTTGGATGCTCCCAGGTTGAACGATGATCCTCATCCCTTTCGACCACACATGCAGTTCCGGTTGTAATTTTATTTTTATGCAGAAAATGCACATTAAACTCAAAAAAATGTCTTAAATATAGCTAATGATACCTGAAATGCGCCAGAAAATAAAACATGTGGTATAATGGTGATTGCATGCCGTGGAAATATTTATGAGGCCAAAGGATGAAGTCACCGGCCACAGGAGTTTGAATAGACACATCTACTTTGGGAAACCATGATCCTTCATGTGAGATGCTCCGATTTGGAAGGAGCAATCGTCAAAAATTGTGACAAACTTTATCATTTTTTCCACGGTGTCATGATAGCACGCCACGGGCACACATCAAATTTGATGATGTCCTGACTCCATCGGAATTTCCTGTAATTAAAATACAAACTAGGCCTACGCCAGTGGCCGCACCTCATGGCCGAAATGTTTGAAACTTCTCCCCGCTTTTCGAACAAACAGATGAAAACTCGCAAAGCTGTCATAGAATTAAATGATCTGTACACCTTCTTTGCTAGGCTAGTCGTAATGGGATATCATATCTAGTATCATGCCAACTAGGCAATTTTGAAGAGTTGTCATAGAATTAAATGAAGAAAGAGAGGGTTAAGTATCATATCATGAAACCATCACTAGTGCAGAACCGGGCTATAGCCCCGGTTCGTAAGGGGCTTTAGTGTGGTTCTGTAACTGTCACTAAATGGTGGGGACTAAAGGTCCCCCCAACCTTAGTACCCGTTAGGCACGAACCGCCGATAAAGGGCCACCACGTGGCACGAGCCAGGGCCGGGTGTGGGGAGAGCTTTAGTACCGGTTTGTGTTACCAACCGGTACTAAAAAGATTGGGGGTTTTGGTTTTATTATTTATTTTTCCTTTAATTTTGTGTTTTCCATTTAATTCTTTTTCGTTTGCTGGTATTTTACGATACTACATATTGTACATGTTATGCATATATATAAATAGAATTTCTCGTAGAACCACATGTACACATTATGCATATATATATATATATATATATATATATATATATATATATATATATATATATATATATATATATATATACAAATACAGTTTTTCCTACATGTAGGCTTCAGAGCCAGTGGCATTTGCCTTGGTGCTTTCAGAGCACGATGACAACTTGGAGTAGTTCATTGGGGCGGTAGCTCGTAGTAAAATTCCCATTTGGGATCTATGACCTCGTCAAGCAAAAATCCCGCTATTTCCTCTTGAAGTGCTCGTATGCGCTCCTCTGGTAGGAGGTTGTCCCGCACCGATTCAAACTGTTAAGAAGGAGATCAATATGCATGTGTATTAGTTATGTGACTAGATATCGATAATGACGTAAAAATTGTGAATAGTGTTCTGTCAAATGTGCGTACCCATAGCTGTCTATCAATTTTGGTCCTTTCGGACGTCATCATGCGAATGTTCTCGAAAACACAATATGCACACTGATCTCTCCCATGCACCTGCTTCAGGGCCTTTACGAGAATAGAATTTAATCAGATAATAATTAATCAAGCATGATAATTAATGGTATTGAAACTAGAATTAAAGAGATGCACTAGTGCAACCGGGCTATAGCCCTGGTTCGTAAGGGGCTTTAGTGTCGGTTCTATAGCCCGGAATTAAAGAGATGCATGGTAGCTAGGTAGTACTACTTAATTAATTATACCTTGGGTCGAAACCAATACAGTTTTTCTTTCCATTCGCCTGGAACCTCTTTCTAATTCCTAAACTTTGCCCAAGCCCTGCCCGCCAGCAAAGGAAATGAATAAGCGAGTCATTAAATAGTTGATATCAGGAAATGACGAACTAAAGAGGCCGACATATAGTTAATAATGATTGAAATTACCTGTCGACTATGCCCTTCATTGTTGAGCAGGTGTGTTTTTCTGTAAGTAGTGAGTCCAGTACTTCAATTGTTCCTTCGTCAACTTTAATGATTAATAAGATCCAATGGTAACTGCACGCACACACGTTTGCATGTCTTAATTAAGCGGGCATGTGCATAACACTCATCAACTACCGTAAACCGCTATGCACTTAATTATTAACATCTAGCTAGCTAGTAAGTAAAAGCAGAATTTGTAGAACAAGACAGTGTTGCGTGTAGTTGTAAGGAAGTAGTATATGTTCATTGATATTGAGGCGCTTCAAGAACTCAATGAACCCAATGCCATAGCGTCCAGCTTTTTTCATTTCATACATCTTCATCCTGCATAATACCACAGAAAAGAATATAGTGAGGATAATTACAGGTAATGATCGATCAATGAGCACTACAACTAGCTTGAGACTTGAATTACAGAAAGAAATCACTTACACACAATACAAACTGACGATGGATTTGTCGAGTGCGTCTTGATGGAATAACTGAAATAGTTCTGAATACTCAATGGATAGAGCTAGCTTATGGAAGTAATACTCTTCCTTGACTTTCACCATGAGGCCCTCTCGATTGTTACTCTTGGTAATTTTCATGTAGCAATCATGCAATTGATACATCCTCGTTGGAAGGTTCTTAACCTCCTCATGCCTTGCCAAAGGTTGGCCGCGGGCATATTTCCATTTTATGTCCTGCTCTTTAAGCTTAGGCATGGGCTCAATCTGGAGGAGTTGTCCAACAATGATACCGAGCATTTCAGCGTTCCGTTTATGCTTGTCGGTTATTACCAGCTGACCGACGCCGGTACTCTCATGTGTTGGTACAACAAGCAGGGGGGTCGATTGCGCCGCCTGTTCTAATAGCTGGGGAACGGTTTTCCCGCATTTTTGGCCTGCTGCTTGGCTCGAGCTCGAGCTCGACCCCTTTTGTTGTCGTGCTCGATGTGCCTTCCTGATTTGGCGCTCATAGTCTGAGTCAATAGGCTTGGGAGCTGGTGGTCGCGCCATACGAATAAAGTGGTCAATCTTCTCCTCGGGCACTTTCTTCCTTGGCGGCGGTGCCAGTTTTGCTGTGAAATGGGCCTCCACTTGGGCCTTCACTATGGCTTCATTTTGCTTCTTGGTCATGTCGTAAGGCCTCTGTGGAAGAGGCGCGAGGCTTTTTGGACCATATTGAAATCGCTTGCCTCCGCCTGTACCTCCTGTACTACCTCGACTTGTAGCACTACGCACCATAGCTTTGGCGGCTCTCTTCCATGATTGCTGAGGCAGCGGAGACGACTGACTGGTGTTGGACTTGGAGGAGGAGTGGCACGCATTGGTGGAATTGGAGGAGGAGTGGCCTCACGCGTTGGCTGAGTTGAAGCAGGAGGAGTGGCCTCACGCGTTGGCTGAGTTTAAGCAGGAGGAGTGGCCTCACGCGTTCGAGGAGCGGGAGTCGTTTTCTCCTCGTCACCTCCTGGGATGTCAAGCTCTAGCTGACGCGGTGTCGGTGGCCTTCGAAAGATTCTGCAATCCTTTCTCCATAGGATGATATGATGTATGGCCTCTCCCAATGTGTGCTCGTCGTCACCTCCAGGAATGTCAAGCGCTAGCCTCGAATATTGGTCCACCACCTCATCAACCACGACATGAGCATAGCCGGTTGGAATTGCTCTGCAATGGTAGGTTGCTCCAGGGGGATTTGTATAAGCAACGACGTCCGCCGCCTTCACATATATGTTCTCTATTTTGAAGTGTAGCTCAAAGTTAGTGTTCTCCATGATGTCATCCACATGGTATCTATCCAGTAATGCGTCGCCCGGGGCAGAACCCACGCTGCTTCTCGGCATGGATGGGACGGTGCTATCCAATGCTGGATCATCCGCTAGCTGCGGCCACTGCTGAAACCCCCTTTCCTGGCTAAGCGTGTTGATCTGCTCCTGCTGCCTCTGCAATTTGAGTGCCAAGTCTGCATGCGCTGATTCTAGACCTTGAAGCCATTCAGCTTCCTGCTTCCTGATACTTCTCGAACGTATCTACTTTTCCAAACACTTTTGCCCTTGTTTTGGACTCTAAATTGCATGATTTGAATGGAACTAACCCGGACTGACACTGTTTTCAGCAGAACTGCCATGGTGTTATTTTTGTGCAGAAACAAAAGTTCTCGGAAAGACCTGCAAATCCATGGAGATAACTTTAGAAAATATAAAAATATTGGCGAAAGAACCAATGCCAGGGGGCCCACACCTTGGCCACAAGGGTGGGGGGAGCGCCCCCTCCCACTGGGCGCGCCCCCTTGTCTCGTGGGCCCCCTGCTGCTCCACAGACCTCAACTCCAACTCCATATATTCCTTTTCGCGGAGAAAAAAATAGAGAGGAAGTTTCATCGTGTTTTACGATACGGAGCCGTCGCCAAGCCCTAAAACCTCTCAGGAGGGCTGATCAGGAGTCCATTCGGGGCTCCGGAGAGGGGGATTCGTCGTCGTCGTCATCATCAACCATCCTCCATCACCAATTTCATGATGCTCACCGCCGTGCATGAGTAATTCCATCGTAGGTTTACTAGACGGTGATGGGTTGGATGAGATTTACCATGTAATCAAGTTATTTTTGTTAGGGTTTGATCCCTAGTATCCACTAAGTTCTGAGATTGATGTTGCTATGACTTTGCTATGCTTAATGCTTGTCACTATGGCCCGAGTGACATGATTTCAGATCTGAACCTATTATGTTTTCATGAATATATGTGAGTTCTTGATCCTATCTTGCAAGTCTATAGTCACCTATTATGTGTTATGATCTGACAACCCCGAAGTGACAATAATCGGGATACTTCTCGGTGGTGACCGTAGTTTGAGGAGTTCATGTATTCACTATATGTTAATGCTTTGGTCTGATACTCTATTAAAAGGAGGCCTGAATATCCCATAGTTTCCCTTAGGACCCCGTTGCCACAGGAGGGTAGGACAAAAGATGTCACGCAAGTTCTTTTCCATAAGCACATATGACTATATTCAGAATACATGCCTACATTACATTGATGAACTCGAGCTAGTTCTGTGTCACCCTATGTTATAACTATTACATGATGAATTGCATCCGACATATTTATCCATCACTGATCCATTGCCTATGAGCTTTTCACATATTGTGCTTTGCTTATTTACTTTTCCGTTGTTACTGTTACAATTACTACAAAACAGTTATCGTTACTTTTGCCACTGTTACTATTGCCATCATACTACTTTGCTACTAAATACTTTGTTGCAGATACTAAGTAATCCATGTGTGGTTGAATTGACAACTCAACTGCTAATACTTGAGAATATTCTTTGGCTCCCCTTGTGTCGAATCAATAAATTTGGGTTGAATAGTCTAACCTCGAAAACTGTTGCGATCTCCTATACTTGTGGGTTATCAAGACTATTTTCTGGCGCTGTCGCCGGGGAGCATAGCTCTATTATTTGAATCACTTAGGATTTATATCTGCTGATCACTATGAAGAACTTGAAAGATCAAAGAACTAAAATCTATCCCTCAACTACGAGGGGAGGTAAGGAACTGCCATCTAGCTCTGCACTTGATTCTCCTTCTGTTATGAGTAAGCTTGCGACACCTAAACCTGCTACTGCTATTAATTCTAATATGTCGCATGTTATTGATGATGCCACTTCTGCTATGCATGATACTTATGATGAAACTACTTCTATGCTTGATACTACTGTGCCATTAGGTGAATTTCTTGATGAACAACTTACCAGGGCTAGGGAGATGAAATTATTGAAACTGATTATATTGAAGATAGTGATAATGAAGGTTCTCCCCCTAAATATTAATTTCATGTTGTTCCTGAGGGTTATGTTATGGATGAAGAAACTGCTGGAGATTTTCTTGCTTGCAATGATAGATCAGATCTTAAGAAATTATTAGCTAAGCTGAAACAGAAAACTCTGAATGCTAGAATGAAATATGACCCTGCTTTTGCTACTTCACCTATTTTTGTTACTGATAAGGATTATGAATTCTCTGTTGATCCTGAGATTATTACTTTAGTTGAATCTGATCCGTTCTATGGCACTGAATCTGAAACTGTTGTGGCACATCTTACCAAGTTAAATGATATGGCCACCATGTTTATTAATGATGAGAAATCCCGCTATTGTTATATCCTTAAGATTTTTCTGTTCTCATTAAAGGGTGATGCTAAAACTTGGTTTAATTCCCTTGATCCTGGTTGTGTGCGTAGTCCCCAGGATATGATCTACTACTTCTCTGCTAAATATTTCACTGCTCATAAGAAACAAGCTGCCTTGCGGGAAATATATAATTTTGTGCCGAAGAAGAGAGTTTCCCACAAGCTTGGGGGAGGCTTCTCTGATTACTTAATGCTTTTCCTGATCATCCTTTTAAGAAAAATGAAATAATTGATATCTTCTATAATGGACTAACCGATGCTTCCAAGGAACACTTGGATAGTTGTGCTGGTTGTGTTTTCAGGGAAAGAACAGTCGACCAAGCTGAATTGTTATTGAATAATATGTTGACTACTGAAAATAATTGGACTCTTCCCGAGCTAATTCCTTAGCCAATTGAGCCAATTCCGGAGCCTATTCCTAAACCAACTACGAAGAAGAGGGGTGTTCTATTTCTCAGTCCTGAAGATATGCAAGAGGCAGAGAAATCAATGAAAGAAAAAGGTAAAAGCTGATGATGTTAAAAATTTACGTCCTGTTGAAGAAATACATGGCCTTAATATACCGCCTGTTGAAGAAACACATTGCCTTGATAACCCAACACAGGTAGTGAAGGTAAATTCTCTCTATAGATATGATAAACTTGAAATCCTGTCTACTAAATTTCCTAGCCAGTACTTACATGAATTTGATGACTTTATGGATAAATAAGCAAATTTCAATGATTATGTAAGTAGACAGTTCAAAAATAATGCTTATATGATTGGTAGCTTGAGTGATTATATGTCTAGAGTTAAGGGTGAACTTAAACTCACTAGTAAAGATGTCTCTATGGTCACCACTCAAGCTGAACAAGTACTTAAGTCTCAGAATGAATTGCTTGATGAATTAAATAATAAACATGATTTTGCTGTTAGAGTGGCTACTAGAACTAGTAAAATGACCCAGGAACCTTTGTATCCTGAAGGCCACCCTAAGAGAATTGAACAAGATTCTCAGAATAATAACCTAGATGCTCCTAGTTCTTCGAAAAAGAAGAAAAAGAAAAATGATAGCACTTTGCATGCTTCTAGTGAACCTAATGTAGAAACACCTGAGAATCCTAATGATACTTCTATCTCTGATGCTGAAACACAATCCGGAGATGAACATGAACCTAATGATAATGCTAATAATGATGTTCATGTAGATGCTCAACCTAGTAATAACAATGATATAGAAATTGAACCTGTTGTTGATCTTGATAACCCACAATCAAGAAATCAACGTTCTGATAAGAGAGACTTTGTTGCTAGGAAACATGGTAGGGAAAGAGAACCATGGGTTCAGCAACCCATGCCTTTTCCTCCTAAGCCATCCAAGAAAAAGGATGATGAGGATTTTGAGCGCTTTGCTGAAATGATTAGACCTATTTTCTTACGCATGCGCTTAACTCGTATGCTTAAAACAAACCCTTATGCTAAATACGTGAAAGATATCATTACTAATAAGAGAAAAATACTCGAAGCTGAGATTTCCACCATGCTTGCCAACTATACCTTTAAGGGTGGAATACCCAAGAAACTTGGTGATCCCGGAGTACCCACTATACCTTGCTCCATAAAAACAAATTATGTTAAAACTACCTTGTGTGATTTAGGAGCCGGTGTTAGTGTTATGCCTCTTTACTTGTACCGTAGACTTGAATTAAGTAAGTTGACACCTACTGAGTGTCTTTGCAAATGGCCGACAAATCAACTGCTATACCTGTCGGCATTTGTGAGGACGTGCCTATTGTTGTTGCGAATGTTACTATCAAAACAGATTTTGTCATTCTTGATATTCATGAGGACGACAGTATGTCGATTATCCTTGGTAGACCCTTTTCAAATACTGCAGGCGCTGTTATTGATTGCAACAAAGGCAATGTCACCTTTCATGTTAATGTAAATGTGCATACGATACATTTTCCGAGGAAACAACCTCAAGTTCACAGCATAAATTCTATTGGGAAAATTCCATCAATTATATTTGGAGGTTTTGAATTTCCCCTTCCTACTGCAAAGAAAAAGTATGATATTCTTATTATTGGGGATGTTCATATCCCCGTTGAGGTACCCTAGTGCCACCTCGAAATTTCTCCGGTTTCATGCGATTTGGAATGAGTATTTTTTTATAGAAAGACTGTAAGGGAACCCCTATAGTATAACTGGTGCAACAAACCCAAATTGCAAGTACCGTGCCTTGAACCTGGGTATGTTAACAAGACTTGATCAACCTTGTTAGTGGATTCCTTTTGATGACCATGAGATGGATGAAACTAGAAGGCACAACCTTCTGTACCCTTCTTTACTTTCTCTTACTTAGAATAAATAAAGTAAAAATAGTATTATCTGTCTGTTTTCTGAATTATCTCTGCAATAAAAAATATCTCGAAAATAAAAGTTCTCCAAATTCCATGCCAATTTTATATGATTTTTCCTGGAATATTTGAGAATATTTTGCACTGAGAACGCAACAGGGGGAGCAAGCACCTGGCCACAAGGGTCCAGGGCGCGCCCCCCTTCCTCGTGGGCCTACGGTGGCTCCCCTCCACTTACTCCTGCACCCACACACTCCTTATTCCTCCCAACAAAATCCCCATCCAGCTCAAGCATGAGTTCCAGCTTGTTTTGCTGCGATTTTTGATCCCCTTGCTCAAAGCTCCATTCACAAAACTGCTTTGGGAGATTGTTGCTTGGTATGTGACTCCTCCAATGATCCAATTAGTTTTTATTCTAGTGCTTTATTCATTGCAAATTTGTGCTTCTTTGGTGACCCTGTTCTTGAGCTTGCATGTTAAATTTATAAGGTCCCAAGTAATTCTAATGCATGATATAGGCTCTAGGCACTTGTGGGAGTAGTTGCTATCAATTATATTAAGTTTGTTTCACTTTTATTTTGAAGTTACTAAAAATTTCAGAATTTTTAGAAAAAGATGAAGAGCTTTTTCTTGAGGGGCTCTTCTAGCGAAGGCTCTAAGGATAAGCAAGCTAAGGAGAAAGAAAAGGCCAAGTATAATCTTCCTCGTGTAGCGGAAGTAAGGCCTTGTGAGTGGCCATGTGATAATTTCTTGAGAGTAGCCGGGATTTATGAAGACTTTTATTCTTTGGCTGAAAATGCGGCCTCACTGACTTCCTCCACGACCGGATCGAACAGTACCTCTTACTAACCAATACTTTCATGCAAAACTTTTATTATCATCCTAAGAATTCACCTCCTTCGGTATCTTTTCATTTATATGATGAGGCTAAGGAAATGTCCTTACGTAATTTTTGCATGGTTTGTATAATACCCTTTGAGGGTAGCTTAGATGAACCACATCGTAAAGATGTGGATGGTTTCGTTGATATTATTACTGTAGGGGAATCGGAGAAGGGTTCTGATGCGAGAATCACTAGCATACACTTTCCTGTTTTACGCTACTTTGCCATATTTGCTAGTCGATGCTTAATTGGTCATGGAAATGGTGGAAACTTTAGTGTTCCTCATATTATTATTCTGCTCCATGCCTTATTCGGTGATAACACTTTTAGTATGGGTGCCGTTATTGCTAAACGGTTGAAGCTAAACCGCACAAAGGGCCCCATCTTTGGAGGTATCTATGTTGCACACCTTGCTAAACATTTCGAGATACCTATTAGGCATGATGAGGAAGAGGAGACATCTTTGCCTCTTACCTTTTTAGACTATAGGAGCATGGTAGCGCATGAGTTTATTGTTTACAATGATGATAATATGCTCCTGTATAACATGAGATTTAATAAGAAACACAATGAGATTATTACCCTGCCTGCACCTTCTTTGTTTGATTCAACTGCAGGGCATTGCCTTGTCTCGCTGAAGGCAGTGTACGTGCATCTGGGCCAGACATCCGCTCCAGAGCCTAAGCAGGAACCACCACTGGACCCTTATCGTCCATCATCTTATCAGTGGGATCTAGAGGAGATCGCCAGCCAGTGACAGTAAGTAAGACACTCCTCAGTACACTGGGGAGAGTAGCCACGATCCTTGGGCATAGACCAACTTAGGCTAAAAGCCTAAGCTTGGGGGAGTATGTATTTCCACTACTAGGAAAATGCTTATAGATCGAAGTTTACCAGTAGCGCGTTCTTATGACCCCATGCTACTAGTATTTACCAGTAGCGCTGGCAGAAAACACGATACTACTAACGTATAACAGCAGCGTTTGTTTGCTTGGGCCGTGCTACTGTTACATGGGCCGCAGGGCAGAAACAGTAGCCCACTTAGATGTAGCGTTTGTTCTGAACGGGGCTACAGCTGGTGGGCTTAGCAGTAGCACGGGCCTCTAACCAACGCTACTACTATAGCAAAAGAAAACCGGCCCGAGCGCCCCCGCACCCCCTCACTCTCACAATCGATCCCCTCCGCCCGATGATGCCGCCGCGGTTAGGGTTCGTCCCCGGCCGCCTCACCCTCGTCGACGGTGCCGTGCGTCGCCACCACGCGCGGTCGCCTCTCGCCTCCTCCGATGCTCCAGCCCCGTAAGTCCCCCTCGATCTCCTCCTCCCTGCGCGCGCCACACTAGCTAGGCTCCAATTGATTTGCCGCGGCGGCTCGCCATGTTTTGGGATTTAGGGATTGCACGATGGCTCCATGCTTCGATGGCTCCAATCGATTTGTCGTGGCGTCTCACCACTCCCCTAGCTGCCCCTACACGGCGCTCCGCCCCCTCTGTTAATTAGTATCACATATGGATTAATAGGATTAGTATCACATATGGATTAATAGGATTAGTATCACATATGCATCTCTAGATCCTACTGTTAATTAGTATCACATATTAATAGGATTAGTATCACATATGGAGAGAGTAGAGAGAGGGGTTAGGTGAGAGAAGTAGAGGATTTTGTTGCTCACTGAAACTTAGGAGAGAGTAGAGAGAAGTAGCTAGAGAAGTAGAGGCTTTTAGCACATATAATTGAAACTTGGGTTTCAATTCTTGGCTGCTGCCCCTGGAGGAGTGGTGGCGGCGGCCCTGCCTAGTGTTCTAGGGTTTAGAGAGGAGGCGTTCATGTCGTGCCTTTTCCAGAGAGGGGCCACGGGCGGCGTCGGTTGCCGTGTGCCGTTTCGTGGCTACTGCCACTAGCTTCTTTGTTGATGCATATAAAGATATGACCAAGAAGCCCTCACTGTTATGTGGATTCATGGAAAAGTCAATGCTTGATTCGATACTCTTTCAGGTTTACTTTTGGATGTGGGAATAGATAAAGTGTTCCCTTGGACTAAACTTTATGTTTACTTTTTAGTTGTTATTTTGCTTTCCATGTGAACTCTATCTATGAAAACTTTATGTTTACTTTTTGGATCGTTAATTATTCCTTTAATCATATTGCTTTCGGGAAATGGCGCCACCACCACCACCACCATGTCAAAGGTGCAAGTCAAGGTGCGCCAGCAGCCTTGCAACTGGCACGTTGTTTGGCATCTACTTCGAGTCTAGTTTTCTTCATGCGACGGTAGGAAATTATATGAAACTAGTAAATGCTATTTTGTTTTTAGTGTTATTGGCATTAATGCATCATGTATATATCATTTTTCTTTTTGTACACAGATCATCCCATGCAATGTGGGGTCATAATTCAACAATCTGACTGGAGACTCTGTGACCTTTGAGGCTCCTGGGGGCCCCTACACTATGGAGATCGAGAAAGGACGAAAGATGACGTGGGTGGGAGGAGATGGATGGGTCCATTTCATCAACAACATGTGTATCACCGGTGGTGAGTTGATCAGCTTCTCCTTCAGAGCTGAAAGACCCAAGCTGGCTGTGATTTATGTCAACAAAGCAGAAGATTATGAGGATGATGAGGATGATGAGGATGATGAGGATGATGACGACCCACTCGGTGATGCCATCGTAGCTCAAAGAATGAAGTTGAGCGAGGAGGAGGTGTGTAACCTATGGGACATTATTCCGCCACATGCTGACTTCGTCGGGGTGCCATTCATGACCCGCCTGACAAGTACCATGGTTGATCGACATATCATTGTATGTTGCATTTACTGTAGTTTCCAGAGTAATTTGATGATATGCTTTATTGTTATACTTAGTGTAGAGTCCGATGATATATATGCTTAGTGAATCTTATATGCTTTATTGTTATACTTAGTGTAGAGTCCGATGATATATATGCTTAGTGAATCTTATATGCTTTATTGTTATACTTAGTGTAGAGTCCGATGATATATATGCTTAGTGAATCTTATATGCTTTATTGTTATACTTAGTGTAGAGTCCGATGATATATATGCTTAGTGAATCTTATATGCTTTATTGTTATACTTAGTGTAGAGTCCGATGATATATATGCTTAGTGAATCTTATATGCTTAGTGAATCTTATATTCTTAGTCAATCTCATATGCATAATTAGTGAATCTTATATGCTTAGTGAATCTTATATGCTTTCTTGTTATACTTACTGTAGAGTCCGATGATATATATGCTTAGTGAATCTTATATGCTTAGTGAATCTTATATGCTTATTCAATCTTATATGCTTTATTGTTATACTTAGTGTAGAGTCTGATGATATATATGCTTAGTGAATCTTATATGCTTTATGGCTTAGCAGTAGCCCACTTAGATGTAGCGTTTGTTCTGAATGGGGCTACAGCTGGTGGGCTTAGCAGTAGCACGGGCCTCTAACCAGCGCTACTACTATAGCAAAAGAAAACCGGCCCGAGCGCCCCCGCACCCCCTCACTCTCACAATCGATCCCCTCCGCCCGACGACGCTGTCACGACCGGTTTTCCAATAAAAATATTTATTGAGAAACCAATCTTTTGAGTCCAGTATGAGAGAAATTCTCCTCACTGGTAGACAATTTCCTGATACAATAAGCCAGTAGCATAAAATATATTACAGGGTTGAACTACAGTTGCTCAACCAAATTATTACAAGCACGCCAATAATTATACATAATGGCGGACATGACACAGTGGTGTGGAGACATACTACTGACTCGAGGATAGGGCGGTGGTGGAAAAACACAGCGGGGAGAGAAATATAAGACTCTAAGTCTATCATCTCATCGAGCGTCGAGGTGAGGCTCGATGAATTTATTTGGTAGCGGAAGCGGATATAAAACAGTGACCAAATCCAGGGTCGCACGAGACTGACTGGGACTCCTCTAAGTGTCGGACTCGCTATCGAACTCTTCATCCAGGAAATCGCCTTCGTCAGCATCTGGCCAAATCAACAAGCCAGTGAGTACTTTGAAAGTACTCGCAAGACAGTTCGGACGTAAGATATAACAAATGCATGCATGGATGCAACATGAATAAATTCACCAATGTACATTCAAAATTATCATAACAAGGTAAGTAAAAGGGAAACGGCGGTAGTCCGCCTGAAATCCCAACAGAACATAAATAATTACTGATCGGGTGTCTGAAGCGACGCCTCGAAAGGTGAAAAAATAAATATAAAGAAAAGATGCCACAGTCGGGCGTCTTAGTGACACCACATAAAGGGCTTAAAAAGAAATACCTCAGTCGGACGTCAGGGCGACGTCACAGAAAGGGCTTGAAAAGAAATGCCACAGTCGGACGTCGGGGCGACATCACAGAAAGGGCTTGAAAAGAAATGCCACAGTCGGACGTCGGGGCGACATCACAGAAAGGGCTTGAAAAGGAATGCCACAGTCGGACGTCGGGGCGACATCACAGAAAGGGCTTGAAAAGAAATGCCACAGTCGGACGTCGGGGCGACATCACAGAAAGGGCTTGAAAAGAAAGGCCACAGTCGGACGTCGGGGCGACATCACAGAAAGGGCTTGAAAAGAAAGGCCACAGTCGGACGTCAGGGCGACATCACAGAAAAGGGCTTTTATGGACAGATAAATAATAATCATAATAAACTTTTAATTCATAAGAATAAATGGGTTAGTCCATCCACAGGAATATCATTTAACCGGAATTAGCACTCATGCGAAACACCGGAGTCTCTGTCATCAACACTGTCATTGTTAGGACAAGATAATACAAATTTGGACATGGAATAGATGATTTGGAGGGATATATGACTCTGAAGAGTTTGTACAAAATTATTCCCACAGCCAACGGATTTCCGTAGTCACGAAGGACTAGTTCTGTTTACGGTATTTCGGAAGAAAACACAGCTAACCAGTACACACCCATCCTTACCTCTCGATGCTAGGAATCACCCTAGACATCGTCCAAGAAAAACTTTTGAGACGGGGAGATCACAATCTCGAATAGCATGGGATCATATTTATATACGCGCGCTCTAAGGGGTGCCCCCCTCTCGGTCCCAACCGGAAACACCCATGCCCCCTGACCGGATGACTGGCTTTAATCCAGGGCCATGGAACCATCATCACGGCCTCTCCTTTTGGTGTTTACCAGAAAAGTGGTTTGCAACTTACTAAACCATATTCCTTGCGGAAAACATGTGGTAGTACAGGAAAGGAAATGAAAGGAACTGGACCGATACGGTTTGACACTGAAGTCACATAGTCCGGCATGAGACTGGCATGCTACAACACTGCCATCTCACCCATCCTCATGCCAACACATGGCCATTCATACTCACATCCATCCACTTATGGATCATCGAACTCACTTACCTCATTATCGCATAAAATAACATTCATCGATATGCTTATCAACATGCCATGGAACTAACTAAATGCAAAACATGCCAAGACACTCATCATATCAAAAGTTCAAACATGCTTGCCTGGTTCGGAGTAGTCGGAGCCTAGCTCGGTGAAGTTTGCGGCTCCGTCACCTCCTTCGGTATCTACGGTATAAAGAAAATATATGCGCTATCGTAAATACCAAGGAGTGCACAGAAAGTATACCAAATATTTTCCAAATAAATCTGATAAAAAACTAGACAAAATTTTAAAGAGAACAGAAAAAGAATCAACCAAAACTACTTTTCTGTTTAAAAGTTATAAAGGTTTTTGTCCAGGGACTCATCTGTAATGAAACAAAAGTTTTCTAGGGGCTAGTTTATAAAAACAGAAAGCGCTTCGGTAGCGACTACGCCAGCCCAGAGGAAAGACGTATTTGCCCGAAGGCGCTTCCAGAAAACGGTTCGATAGAAAGGGCAGAGAGGCTGACGGTGGGGTCCCACTCGTCAGTTTCAAATGTTCAAACGGGGCGGCAGAGTTCGCCGGTGCCCTAGAGCCGTGGTGGTCGCTGGCGGCGATCCACGGCGAGGCAGAGAGATCGGAGGGTACCTCCATGCTCAGGGCACCCTTCCGCGTCGGTTGATGGTGGTGGAGGCGGTCGGCGAGCACCACGTCGACGGCGAGCTTTGCTCCGGCGGACGGCGGCTCGGGTGGTCGAGGGGCTCGTCGGAGAGGGCTGCAAGGGTTAAATTGAAGAGGGGGTTATGCTCCTGGTAGCTAGAGCGGGTAACGAACGGAGTTTGGGCGCCGGAGACGGCCTCACCGGAGCGAATCGAGGTGGCGGCCGAGGCGGATCAGGGCGGCCGGAGTTGAGGGGGAAGACCTCCTCGGGGACCCCTAGTGGCCTGACGTGGCGTTGGTGAGGTGTGGGGATGAGGCGTGCACGAGGTTGAGCTCGGGGGCCCTTTTTATAGGCGGCCCGAGGTGGTTGCCGTGCACGGGGTCTCCGGCGAGCGATTACGGCGGCGCAGTGCTCGGTCGGGGGTGATTAGGGAGTCGAGCGCCGTCGTGGGAGTCTACTGGGTCCGTTTTGGTGCTAATCGAGCTGGAGATCGATGCTTAGGAGGGAGTTCGACAGAACGGGGCGGCGCGGGCCCGTCGGCGGCAGGGAGCGTGTCCTGTGCTTGCCGGTCGTGGTGGCGGTGCACGGGCGTCCGCTGGCGTGCATGAGGCCACGCGGAGAGCCAGGGAGCGATGGGCGGTGCGGAACGGCGTTGAGCCGCCGTTCTTGCCCCCTGACGGCTGTAACGGGGTCTCGGCCACCGCAAGACACGCCGGCGCTGGCGGCCAGGGGCGCCACCGACGCCGGGAAGACGCCAAGCGCGCGTGCGGGGGTGCTGGCCAGGGAGAAAGAGCCGCGTGCAACGCGCCAAGTGTACTGTGGCCGCGTGACTGAAACTCTGTCGAAGATCAACACTAAACTCTGAATGTTTCTGAATTTTGAATAGCAGCAGTGCTTGCAAGGTGTTCGACAGAATGAAATTGGCCTCTGGTGATTTTTCCTTGAGCTCATACTTGGTGGAGTGGCTTCTCATTGCTCAAATAGGTTGCCTGAATTTTGGTGGAATTTTTGGGGGAGTGTAGATATCAATTTCATCAAATTTGGCAAATCTGGTCCAAACTTGTAGAGACTGAATTTTGAAAAATTTGAAAAGAGAAGGAGTGGATCAAGATGGTTCTGAGTTGTGGGTACAAAGGACTATCCAGGGGAGTTGGTGAGAGGTCAAAACTCAAATGAAAAAGAGTACTTGCTTTGAAAAACACTAAGGCTCCAAATAATTTTTAGAATTGATTTGAGAGGGAGAATAATTAGAATAAAATCCAAAACTTGTTTGGATTAGTTGGGACCGAGAACTTGGGTTGATCACAAGGTGTAGGGGAGGTTTTGGAGAGGTTTTATCACATGGGCAAGAATGCCAAGTCAAGGAGGGTTCCAAGATATGGAAATCCCAAATTTTCATAGAGTTTTATTTTAAAAGAAAAAATAATTTAAACTCCCAAAAATAAATTTTGAGAGGGAACCAACAGAGAAGAAGCTTTCAAAAGATCAACCACCAAAGTTTGAAAAAAAATCCTTGCCAAGGCAAAGGAAGTTTTTAAGTGGAAGGTTTTTCTGAAAAAGAAAAATTTTAAGACAAGGCCTTTCCTCAAAAACCACAAATTTTTTGATAAAAACCAAATAAACATTTTAGAGTGTCACAACACCTACCCCCTTAGGAAAAATCTCGTCCCCGAGATTTCAGCTGATCCTTAAATATGTGTGGATGCTCAGTCCGAAGAAAATCCTCGCTTTCCCAAGTTGCTTCACTGTCGGTGTGATTGCTCCACTGGACTTTGAAAAACTTGATGGTCTTCTGTCGGGTCCTCCTTTCAGATTCCTCTAATATTCTTACGGGACGTTCTCGATAAGTGAGGTCTGGCTGCACATCAATGTTTTCATGGGATACTTGTTTCTCTGGGTTGCTTACATACTTCCTTAATTGCGAGACATGGAACACATCATGGACATCGGATAATTCCTCGGGTAAGTCTAGCTGGTAGGCTACAGTGCCTCTTCGTGCCACTATGCAAAATGGTCCAATGAATCTTGGTGCTAACTTCCCTTTTATCCTGAATCGTTGCAATCCTCTCATAGGGGATACTCTCAGGTATACGAACTCACCGGGTTCGAAGCTGACCCTACGATGTTTCTGATCATAATAACTCTTCTGTCGACTTTGAGCGGTCTTAAGTCGATCTCTGATTAGCTTGACCTTTTCCTCGGCTTCTCTGAGCATGTCTGGTCCGAAGATGCGGCTGTCTCCGGTCTCTGACCAATTTAACGGGGTACGACACCTTCGTCCGTATAAGGCCTCAAATGGTGCCATTTGTAGGCTGGCCTGGTAGCTATTGTTATATGCGAACTCGGCGTATGGCAGGCTTTCTTCCCAACTGGTTCCATATGTGAGGACACATGCTCTCAGCATGTCTTCTAAAATCTGGTTTATGCGTTCTGTTTGTCCATCAGTCTGTGGATGGTATGCGGTACTGAAGGCTAGTTGGGTTCCCAGAGCCTGTTGTAAATGCTCCCAAAATCTTGAGACGAACTGAGTGCCTCTGTCGGATATTATAGTCTTCGGGACACCGTGCAGACAAACTATGCGGGAAAGATAAATCCTGGCAAGCCTCTGAGTGGTGTAGGTTGTCTTCACTGGAATAAAGTGTGCCACTTTGGTCAACCTGTCAGTGATGACCCATATGGCATCATTCCCGTGTCGTGACCGAGGTAGTCCGACAATAAAATCCATCCCTATTTCATCCCATTTCCACTCAGGTATTTTGTTAGGTTGCAGTAGTCCGGCTGGTCTCTGATGTTCAGCTTTTATGCGTTGACATGAGTCGCAACATGCAATGAAGGCGGCTATGTCCCTCTTCATACCGTGCCACCAAAATCTTTCCTGAATATCCTTATACATTTTGGTTCCTCCAGGGTGGATCGAATACGGAGTGGTGTGTGCTTCAGCTAAAACTTGCTGTTTAAGGTCTTCTATGTTTGGCACGCATAGCCTTTCTCCGTACCATAATATTCCTTCATTGTCTATGACGAATTCCGAGGCTTTGCCCATACTCAACTTTCTTTTAATTCCTTCAATGCTGGGGTGACCGGGCTGAGCTTCTTTAATTTTCTTCACAAGGTTGGGTTGTATTACCAAGTTTGATATGGTGCCTTCTGCTACCATTATCAAGTTGAGCTTGGCAAATTCTTGATGGAATTCGGCCCTCAAGCTGTGCAGATAGTTCCCGTCGGAGCTGGGGTTCTGACTCAGGGCATCGGCCACTACATTTGCTTTCCCTGGATGGTAATGGATCCCAACATCATAATCCTTTACCAATTCCAACCAACGTCGTTGCCGTAAATTTAGTTCTGGCTGCGTGAAAATATATTTGAGACTTTTGTGGTCCGTATATATTTCACATCGATTCCCAAGTAAGAAATGCCTCCATTCCTTGAGTGCATGAATAACTATTGCCATTTCTAAGTCATGAGTGGGATAATTTTCCTCATGCTTGCGAAGTTGCCTTGAAGCGTAGGCGACAACCTTGCCTTCTTGCATCAACACGCATCCGAGACGCTTTCTGGACGCGTCACAATATACTTCAAAATTCTTGTGTATGTCGGGTACAATTAATACCGGTGCTGTTGTTAATTTCCGCTTTAGCTCTTGGAAACTTTTCTCGCAGGCTTCTGTCCACTCAAACTTCTTATCTTTCTTGAGCAACTGTGTCATAGGCTTGGCTATGGTGGAAAATCCTTCAATAAATCTGCGGTAATATCCTGCCATTCCCAAGAAACTCCGTATGTCCGTTACGCTGGCTGGTGATTTCCAGTCAAGTACGGCCTTAACTTTCTCTGGGTCCACTGCGATACCGTCTTGAGTCAGCACGTGGCCTAGAAAACCTACTTGTCTTAGCCAAAATTCGCACTTGCTGAACTTGGCATACAATTGGTGTTTTCTTAGCTCTCCTAGCACAATCCTGAGATGTTCTGCGTGCTCTTATGGTGTCTTGGAGTATACCAGAATATCGTCGATGAATACCACGACGAACTTGTCCATAAACTTCATAAATACTTTGTTCATGAGGTGAACAAAATATGCTGGGGCATTAGTTAATCCAAATGGCATCACTGTGAACTCGTACAGTCCATATCTGGAGGTGAAGGCTGTTTTGGGGATATCTTCCGTTCGCACCTTCAATTGATGGTATCCTGACCTTAAGTCAATATTTGAGAATACCTTGGCCTGAGCGAGCTGATCAAATAAATCATTTATTCTTGGCATGGGGTATTTGTTTTTGACTGTGACCATGTTAAGTGCTCGATCGTCAATACACAATCTTAGTGTTCCATCCTTCTTTTTGGCGAATAAAATTGGTGACCCCCAAGGTGAGGAGCTGGCTCGAATGTATCCTTTTTCCAGTAATTCCTTTATTTGTTTCTTCAACTCGACCAACTCGGATGGTGCCATTCTGTATGGTTTCTTGTATATGGGGGCGGTTCCAGGTGCTAGCTCAATGCGGAATTCTATTTCTCGGTCTGGTGGCATGCCTGGCAGCTCTTCAGGGAATACATCTGGAAATTCACACACTACGGGAACCTTGTTTAGCTCAGAAACATCCACCTTATTTAGTCTCGGTTGCCGGGGTCTTTTTCCTTCCTTGGCTGATACTCTTATTGTCTTCCCTTGGTGGTGTGTGAGAATCACGGTCCTGTTGAAACAGTCGATGAAACCTTTATTGGTGGTTAGCCAATCCATCCCTAGGATGACATCCAGTCCTTTGTTTTCCAATACAATAAGATTTGCGTGAAACTCCAATCCTTCGAACTCAATGACCACATTCTGACAGTAATTCTGAGAAACTTGCTGAATCCCAGGGGACTTGATGATCATGGATTTCTCCAAAGGAAGTATTGAAAACTTATTTTGCAAAGCAAAACTTTTCGAAATGAAGGAGTGAGAAGCTCCAGAATCAAACAAAACCATTGCAGGTATTGTGTTGACAGGAAACGTACCGAGTACGATATCCGGAGCATTTTGTGCCTCCTCTTTGGTTACGTGGTTCAGATGACCCTTCCTGTGGTTATTGTTGGGATTGAAATTGTTTCGCTTGGGCGCTGAATTATTGCCGCCGTTGTTCGGCTTTGGGGTTGAACTCCTTGGCTTGGGGCACTGTTTGGCATAGTGCCCTTCTTCTCCACAAGCGTAACAAGTAACGCCGGGGCGATAGGTGAATTCCTTGTCCCTTGCATGAAAATTCTTGATTGGGCGTGAGACATTGGATGAGAATTTGTGTGTCCCACCCTTTTGAAGATCTGTCTTGCTTCGGTGATTGCGAGCGTGATTAGTCTGGTCCCTTTTTTGCTTGCGGATATCTTCCAGACTGCGTCTCTCATTTTCCAGAGTAATGGCTTTGTCCACCAGTGTTTTAAAATCAGGAAAAGTGTGCACGACCAGTTGGCATTTAAGCGCGGGCGCCAGACCGTCAAGGAATTTCTCCATCTTCTTGATTTCAGTCATACGTTCCTCATTGGCGTAGCGGGATAATAGGGTAAATTGACTGTTGTAATCTGACACTGTCATGTTCCTTTGTTTGAGGTCATCGAATTCTCTCTTCTTGATTTTCATAATACTCTTAGGAATATGTGCACCACGGAAACCTTCCTTGAAATCATCCCAGGTTATGTTATTTTCGTTGGGATGCATGTGCAGAAAATTCTCCCACCACGATGTGGCTGCTCCTGTGAGATAGTGTGGAGCATATAGTACTTTCTCGAGATCTGAACACTTTGCAATAATTAATTTCCTCTCCATATCTCGAAGCCAGTCCTCGGCTTCAAGAGGCTTGTCAGTATGAGAAAATGTTTGAGGACGTGTCTTCTGTAGCTCAGATAACTTGGAATGCTGCTGATACTGTCCATGATGATTCCCCATGTTGATGACTTGGTTCATCATCTCGCGATGTTGTTGCTGACTCTGCTCATAAAGGCGGCACATTTGTGAAAGTGCCGATTCACTGCCCTGTTGGCTTGACTGTCCCTGAGTGAACTCGTTGTTGGGTTGAGCATCATAAATTTCCTCTGGCGGAGTTGGCATGGAACGTGTCCAAGGACGAGACATTTTTCACTCTGGGGATATATTTTTTTGTAAAACTCATAAGAAAAGCGGAAAGAGTCGCAAAACAAAACCATAAATGCATAAAGCTGGCAGATAGAATTAAATAACTCGGCTTACTTAAGAAAAACAAATCGACTTGCGCACGAAGAAGGACTGCTCATTACATATCTTACACGCGGGCGGTAATTATACAATACATCACTCAGGATATGCATACATAATCCTGACATGTTATTTAGGCTAGTGCACTTCTCCAGATCCTACATGATGCGCAAACAGGCTACTTCTCACAACCTATGTACATATCTTACAAAGCGGTACAATACACGGCAGCTAAGCGTACTCAGGCGGAGATGTTGACGACCTCCTTTGCCCTGCCGAGGGCGAGGCGTAGCGAGGTTGGGGACTCGACTTCCTCCTCGCTAATGGGCTCCATACGTGTAGTGTTGCGCAGAGCGGACGGGGCGGTTGCCAGGGGCGGAGCAACACATACAGGAGTGGGCGCGAAGGTTGGTGCAGTGCGCGCTGGAGTGGGCGCAATGACTTGGTTGAATTCTTCGGTAGAAGGCAGGCGAAGAGCAGGCATAAAAGATGCTGATGACGAGACAAAAGTCAGTGGCGGTGCGATTGGTAGGAGCTCCCTCCTGTTGGAGGCACAGCCATGGACTGAGTCCATGCGGGTAGCTACGAAGTCGTCCACCAGGTTGTCGAAGGCTGCCTCCAGGGCCCGGAGATACTCAATGAGCATCTCAAAAGCCTCGTCTCGTTCTCCTCTGGGGCAGGAGTATTCGTAGTGACAGGTGTAAGGCACATGGCACGGAAGATAACGGTAACGACGAGTCTTCATCACGGGAAGGACATCCCTGAGACGAGCTATCGCCTCGCGGGCTGCCATCTGCATAGCATGCCTCTCCGTAGGCATTGCTCTTCCCACGAACCGGAAGCGGCGTAACTCACCACGCCCTCCCTTGAACTGCACCGCGGCCTGGTGCATGGTCAGACTGTCGTTGACTCGGTGCTGGCAGAGTGTGAAGACTGGGCATACGGATGGCCCCATCGCGACCCGAACAATGAAAGAAAGAAGCTTGTTGAACCCATCGGGCACGTTGGCGAAGGTCTGAGACTCGCAGCTGTTGTTGGCCATCTACAAAAGTAGGCAAAAATTCTGCATGGTCAGATCATAAATTTATGCTGACTGACAGAAAATGACTACAATTGCAAAAACATAAATTAGCTCTATCATGCTAATAACTAATTAGCGATCGCACCTAGTGGCTTCCTACAGTCAGCCTGGCTCTGGTACCAAGCTTGTCATGGCCAGTTTTCCAATAAAAATATTTATTGAGAAACCAATCTTTTGAGTCCAGTATGAGAGAAATTCTCCTCACTGGTAGACAATTTCTTGATACAATAAGCCAGTAGCATAAAATATATTACAGGGTTGAACTACGGTTGCTCAACCAAATTATTACAAGCACGCCAATAATTATACATAATGGCGGACATGACACAGTGGTGTGGAGACATACTACTGACTCGAGGATAGGGCGGTGGTGGAAAAACACAGCGGGGAGAGAAATACAAGACTCTAAGTCTATCATCTCATCGAGCGTCGAGGTGAGGCTCGATGAATTTATTTGGTAGCGGAAGCGGATATAAAACAGTGACCAAATCCAGGGTCGCACGAGACTGACTGGGACTCCTCTAAGTGTCGGACTCGCTATCGAACTCTTCATCCAGGAAATCGCCTTCGTCAGCATCTGGCCAAATCAACAAGCCAGTGAGTACTTTGAAAGTACTCGCAAGACAGTTCGGACGTAAGATATAACAAATGCATGCATGGATGCGACATGAATAAATTCACCAATGTACATTCAAAATTATCATAACAAGGGAAGTAAAAGGGAAACGGCGGTAGTCCGCCTGAAATCCCAACAGAACATAAATAATTTCCGATCGGGTGTCTGAAGCGACGCCTCGAAAGGTGAACAAATAAATATAAAGAAAAGATGCCACAGTCGGGCGTCTTAGCGACACCACATAAAGGGTTTAAAAAGAAATACCTCAGTCGGACGTCGGGGCGACGTCACAGAAAGGGCTTGAAAAGAAATGCCACAGTCGGACGTCGGGGCGACATCACAGAAAGGGCTTGAAAAGAAATGCCACAGTCGGACGTCGGGGCGACATCACAGAAAGGGCTTGAAAAGGAATGCCACAGTCGGACGTCGGGGCGACATCACAGAAAGGGCTTGAAAAGAAATGCCACAGTCGGACGTC